>NC_043961.1:5904938-6240001 GCF_902148855.1 Sphaeramia orbicularis | reverse complement strand
AGCAAAATGTGACAGCAAATCTACTTTAATGCTTTTTAATGCCCTTTTTAATGCCACGTTAAACTAATGTCCCATGTCCACCTGCAGATACAGTTTCATATATAGTTTTATAAATACATTTACTGTCGACAGGCTTTAACCAGGTTCTGAATAGCTCCTCCAATCACTTCTGCTGAAACTTGTATTTTCCCATTTTTCCGACATTTGCTAATATTCCCTCCACTCTTTCACCACAGCATGAACACGCTCACAGCATGTTGCATTCCAAACATCCAGTGTTGTGACTCCATGCATTAGCCACGAACAATAGACAATTAAAGGATTCCACCTGTCAATCATCACACTACACTTCTGATCAAAATTCTTAAATGTTTATATAATCAAAATAAATCCTGAAGATTTTTTTTTTTTTTTTTGCATTAAGTGAATTTAATTTTTTAATGCCTCTTGACATCAAAGTGAATGCAATTTAAGGCCTTAATTTTCAAAAAATCTATTTTAGGGTCAAAACATGGTATTCAAAATCTCTCTGATGGGACATTTTAGAGACAATGTGACAGATTAGTGTTGCTAAATGACCCACATTTTTACTTTTACATTCATTTTGCTTTAGTTGGACCATAAGGGATTATCCAAAACAAGGAGCTATTTTATGTTGAAATAAATGTTGGAATAGCAATCAATTAAATTTCGCTCTCTGACAAGAAATTACTGTGTTTTGACCCTTAATGACTTTTAATGTATTTTAATGACCCACAGAAACCCTGTCTGAATTTTGTACAACCCCTGGCTGGTACATAATCTTTAAAGTTCTCCTCAAATGGCCATTCAGGCAGCTCTAGGATTCATCATTTTTCAGTCACATGACCTAAACACAAAAACGTAACGGTAACCAGTGGAGGATCTGTGACGCTCGTGGCATGAAAACCAAAACAACCGGGTTTGTATTGTTATCAAATGTGTTTTTAATTGGAAATCATATCAGATGTGCATGTAAACACACAATGAAGTTATTATAAGTGGGAAAAAAAATACTTCCTTTTAATTTGGGGTTTAATTAAGTTTTCAATCTTGGATCAGGATCTCACACCGGGGGGGATATTCAGATCCAGAGCGGTATCACACCGAACAGTAGGAGGACGGTGACACATGCAGCCGTGCAGTTTGAGCGGCTCGTCTTCCACTAATTTGAATTTATTTCCTCGCTTTAGATTATACATCAATTTCTCATTAACATCTGCCTCCCGATGGACGACCGAACTGCCCGATAAAGCGCCAGATTGTTCCCATAAACAACATACGGTGTACAGTTTACATAGTGGAATGGAAGGAGAAGCAGATCCGCCGTACCTCCGACTAGTGTTGTTTTTGTCTGCCTCTTTAAATTGTAGTTTTAGTCTCGTCTTTGTGCCGAACTCTCATTTCAGCCTTTATTAGTTTTAGTCACGTTCATAGTTTTTTCGTCTAGTCACGTTTTAGTCAGCTAAAACTCTGAGCATTTTAGTCGTATTTTAGTCAGAATAATACATGACTATTTTCGTCTAGTTTTAGTCGATGAAGATTGTATTTTACTCTCTTTTTTACCTCCGTCAAGGGTAACGGCGAAGGTTATGTTTTCATTGGGGATTGTCTGTTTGTTTGTCTGTTAGCAAGATAACTCAAAAAAGGATGGAGGGATGTTCATGGAATCTTCAGGAAATGTTAATACTGGCACAAGAAACAAATGATTACATTTTGGTGGTGATGGGGGGGGGGGGGGGGGACTGATCTGCCTTGATGGAGGTCTGCGCTCTCCGAGTGCTTCTAGTTATGTATGTTTTGCTTGTTCACATATACCATACTTTCTGGGCTATAAGGCGCACCAGAATATAAGCCGCAGGTGTCCACGTTGTGACATGAGATATTTACACAGAAAGATGGTAAACAGAAAGATTACACTGGGTTACAAAAAAAAGTTTTTTGCAAGTCGTCTAGGTTTTTTCAACTGAATTAGGACCATTTTGCACCGCTAAATCCAAAAATGACATCTGTTTTTCTCAATCAGGTCAGGTTTTTTGCTCATTTGATTTTGAAAAATTTGATCTTCTTACAAAATATAATTAATACCAAAATAAGATTGGTAAGCACACTTCATGAAACTTGTGACTTGATTCCTGTTAGGTACAATGGTGTATTCACCACAGATGTAGAAGAATACGTCAGGCTTATTTTTGCAAGATCTTCTAGTCGAAGCCATTTCATTCACCTGTAATATTAGAAAAACCATTAATCATAAATTGGCAAAAGTAAAATCTTCAGAACTCGTTTATTGCAAGAAATATGAAAGAATTTTGTATCATATGATGTGAAAATGCCCATAAATGTAAGCAAAAATGATGTCCGTATGGAAAAAGCCAGGCTCGGCCGCATGTTTCTGTCTGAACCCGAACCATGACACAGTTGCGTCCGAATCCAGCCTGACCCATGTGGACCCAGACTGGGAGCAGGTCTTTTTGTACCCTGGACGTTTGGAGCATGAGACAGATGGAGGACCATCCAGACTTCAGGTGCGAACCACAGGAGGAGAACCGCCTGGGTGCGAAACGTCTGGTAACCTGTGGACCTCACAGTTTCAGACACACCTGCAATAATGCAACTAAAGATTATTATAGGGGTGGGAATCTTTTACTATCTCATGATTCGATTTGATTCCTATTTTTGGTGCTATGATTCGATTCAAAATCGATTTTTGATTCAAAACAATTTGATTCATATTGATTTCTGCTTCAGTCTATAGGTGTGTAAAGGATCCCTAATGATCTACTCCAGTCTGCTTTGCAAAAAAGAATGACAAATGCAGACATTCAAATGTCTTTTTCACATTTGTTAAGTTTTAAACATTCATCCATGCTTGGCAGGGAGTTTGGCACCATGTCTTTAAACTCTGGGTGATGCAGCTGACAGACTGAGCTCATGAAATCGCGTTGTATGAGACGCCAGTTTATTGCATTTGGGCGTGCTACACGTACGCATTTTCATCACGTTATTTAATGCCATTTGATAGCGTGTCGATGCACTAGCCGCTAATCGTGCTAATCGCTAACCCTAAACCTAACTCTAACCACTAATCGCGCTAGCCGCTAACTCTAACCGCTAATCATGCTCACCGCTAATAACACCAATGGCGTGCAGATTGCCAGCAGATTTGTTTTATTTTGTTAAATCGATTTTGGAACATTTTAAATCGATTCCGAATTGCGATTTTTATATGAATCAATTTTTTGGCACGCCCCTAGATTATAACTGCAATTCGTCCAGTCTCATTAATGAAAATGAAGAGACATTTTATCCCAGTTTTTGTTTTGTAAACTAGATTTAGTCTTGTTTTTATTAGTCAACAATACTGCGTTACACATTTAATTATAGTTATCGTCACATGACCACCATTTTTGTTACGTCTCGTCTCGTTTTCGTCACGCAATAAAGGTTCGTTGACGAAGATATTTTGTCATAATTTTCAAAAGCAACACTACCTCCAACCACACCAACGGACGATACCTACTCAAACACACGCTCCTTTTTTGAAATTGTATTTATTCGTCTCATCTTCTGTATTCCAATGGAAGCCTGTCGAGCCCCCCCGCCCTCAGGGTTCAACATCCACAGTGCTCTCAGTGTGAAATGTATTTCTGCTTTGGCTCTAAATGCATCACAAACAGCACATATTTCACAGCTTGCCCACAGCAACAGTGGCATATGTGCTTACGCATGAAGTCAAAACTTTGTTATATTCCCAACCAATTTTCATATGTCCTCTAGCGGCGTTCACTTCTCATTCACTCTGCATTCAGAGACGCTGACCAGTGAGCTATTATTTCCTGTAGCGCTCCACACACTCGCACGTAAACACAGAGAACTGATACCGCCTGAAGTCCTGGTCTGAAATAAACATTCTCGGGAGAACATGCCGAGGCATAAATGAAGAATGTATATGGATTTGTTCATGTGAGTGAGCTCAATATTCAGCTCATTGAGTGTGGGTTTAGTGCGGTACAATGGCTGCTGTTCTTCTGAAAAGCCTTAGAGAAGAAAAGGTTGACGAGTTGAAGGACAAAGACTAACAGAGCGACTAAGGAGCCATTTACACGTAGCCGGGGAGTTTGTAAACGCAGATTTTTGTCTGTGTTTGTGTCTAATGTTTACATGACAACGACGGGCACGTGCACAGTAAATAGAAAAAGTTTATGAAGCTTTTTAGGTGTCATCATACATAGTAAACTGTGTTGGAAACCCCGTATTGAGTATATTTAAAGTAAAGTGTCCAAATCTATAGGCATACTGCATAAAACAAGGGACTTACTAAACAAAAACAGCCAATCATAATATAATGTTCTTTGGTGGAGATTTCGGCAGATCTCCATGTTTGCGTTTGCGTGTAAATACAGGGAAACGCAAAAATGGAGATTTTCGGACGGATGAAGGAAATACTCCACCAAGTTCACATGTGATGATCCAGTTAAGAAGACGAGAACGGAGCTGATAAGTGAAGTTACAAAGATTAAATGAGAAAATAAGGAAGTTTGGTGCTAGCGAATGTTAGCATCTTAGCTAATTAGCGCCCACAACATCTGCTTAACAGAATCTTTGTGTGGCTAATGATGTTCATTTTGTCTTCTATTGATGTAATTAAACTTTTCTTTGTTCTTTTGTTCAGACAAGGTATAGTTTTTAGATGTTACCTGCTTGTTAGTTTCGACTGCGACTCCAGTCTTCCTCAGGATTCTGATTGGTTAATGGCACACGATTGTCCCACTACACTGCCATCTACAGGTCTGGCATACTCTTGAAGGTATAGATATACGGGGCCATGTAAACAAAGTTTTCTGAAAAATTATCCCGTCTGCACGTTTTTTTTTTTTGTTTTTTTTTAAACATACCAGGGGAAAATCTCCCTTTTAAAACTACCCGGTTACGTATAAACATAGCCTAAGTCAGTCCCAGAAGCCACTGCTCCATCCTCCCAAAGGTCATCACGATCAGGACACTGCACTATCGGTCAAAGGTGGGAATATACAGAGAAAAGTTCACTCATTTGAAACACATTTGCTTGCCGATCCATTCCAGTGGAGTTGCTACATAAAATGTCACAATTATAAATGGTACAGTAGAGCAGCAAAGCCCCGAGGGTAGGATAGAGCTTACTGGAAAGAAAGAGAGATACTAATCAATGAATCAACCAAGTGCAGCTTTAACATCTTCAATCCATCTAAAGAAAACCTGATCTGTGAAATCTGATGAGGTACAACAGTCAGTGGGTTTACATGACACAAAAAAGAATTATTGCACTAGTTTGACTAAAACTGGGCTTTAAAGGAGTGATATTTTGCTTTTTTAAATGAAATTCTTCATTTTCCCACATTTCCCTGTGGTCTCCATAAACTGTAAATGCTCTGCTTGGGTCTGAATTCTTCATTCACTCAACTCCACAGGTCCATCTTCAACCCTATTTCTGAGTAATGACACCAGAAAGGTGGTTTGGAGCGCTGGCCCTTTAAATGCACATGAGACACTTCAGACCCCACCCCCTCCAGGTTGTTGGTCGTGCTTTCTCAGCCACTTGTGTTCGTTAATACAACCAGCACCTGAACATTTTTGGTAATTGACTCGAAGTTTGAACATATTTTCAGTCTGGACTACAACCGCTGCTGCTGACAAACAATTATGTCGAACTGGAGAAATGTTCGTCTGAAGTCTGGACTCGATATGTGCAAATGTGGAGACGGAACTAGTTATAAAACATAATAAATTAAGCAGGAATTGAAATGGGTTGTAGAAATTCACTCGATTTTTGCCCAAATGAATATAAAGATAGTTTTGCAGCAGCTGGAGGGTTCAAATTCAAACTGTATCAACTATTAGGGTCCAGATACAAAAATAAATGAACCACAGACTAAGAAAAATGGGTTTAACAAAAATATGACCCCTTTAAAAGTACATGTAAACACATTAGGTCGACTGAAATCAAAGGTTTACTAGTTGGAAGAACACACCTCGATGATGGGATTGAAAGTCAATCTACTCCTACATGTAAACAGACGAGAGCTCTGCACCAAATCCTGACCTGAAAGTCCAACATCACGCATGTCATCTGCGTAAAAAGTAGAGTCGATAGAAAGTATGTGTACAGTTCTGCAACGCTGTACATTGTGCCACTGTACCTCTGGGTTATTGACTTGGTAGCTCTCTCTATTGATTATAGTTGTGGTCTGTGATGCCGTAAGTTAACAAGCTAAAAGAGCGTACATCACCACCTTTTCAATTCAATAATAAATCGATGACAGTCCTGTGCATGTAGACTGAGACAAAGACAACGGTCCAATTAAACGGTTTAGGCAAGCAACAACCGCAGCCCGCACTGAATGGAAACTTGAGTAAACTATGGGTACAGTGTGGTACTATGCAAAACAAAAATTACTATAACTATTGAAATTATCCAAAAATGTAACAAAAAAAAAATTGTCAATTGGACCAAAAGTCATGTCGACTCAAGTTAGATTAAAGGTTAACTTAATTTACTTTATTAACACTGTATGGAAATTCAGTCTGCATTTTGACCATATGAATATACTAGGATTGGGAATCTTAGTTGTCAGGCCGATACGATACGCATCTCAATACAGCATCTCTGATCCGATATATTAAAGATACATGTGTGGCATCTTGCGATACAATACAATACGATTCACACCCAAATCACAATACAGAGGGATTAAGCACATTCTGATTCCACACATTCATTCTGGTAAAAAAGACATGCAATGCAATTCAATGAGCTGATTATTTTGCAAATAAGACCATGACTTTTCACAAAATGGCTTTAGTTCAATTTCAGAACACGTGCCTCACATACAGTCAGTGAAAAAGCTCGGACTTTGTTTCCAAAGTCATTTCTCTGCATGTTTCTAACACTCAACTTCTTGCTCCCTCGCTGAATCAGTTTGTAATGTAATGTATTTGTAATGTAGGTAATGCAGAAAAAGGTTCTGTCACTTTAAGAGACACCTGCGCAAGGTATTCTGGGATGCGCACATGCTACAGTCCAACCACGGAGCTCATACTGTTGTGTGCGGTGTAGACGTCGGTGAATTTGCACATATTTTAGTGTGACTCCACAAAAAAGAAAAACTTTCCCCAAATAAATAGTAACACTTCTAAATGAAAGTAAATATACATTCTGTTGAATGAATCAAATTTTATCGGTACACACATTTAATAACCGATGCATCGCAATATCATTCCGAACTTTTCATTCACTCGCAGTTTCTCTATCGGTGCACACAGATCGTGCACGTGTCTGTTGGCATATCGATAATCTTCCCATCCCTAGAATATACACAGTATGGAGCATTAGCACATTAGCATTAGCATGTATAGGAAGTAGAGGCTCAGGAACACTTCTGTCCTCGGGGTAGTTTTTATGTTTTAATGTGATAGCTAGAAAACACATTCTGTCTTTAAATTCTACTTTCTTGTTAATGTAACTTATTCTTAGATACTTATACTTTGCATTTATTTATTGATTGATTGTTGATGTGGTATGACTTTTTGTGGAGCAGTGACCACATTTTGTATTTTGAATTTCCCCTTGGGGATTAAAAAAGTAAATCTATCTATCTATCTATCTATCTATCTATCTATCTATCTATCTATCTATCTATCTATCTATCTATCTATCTATCTATCTATCTATCTATCTATCTGTTAGCACATTAGCATTAGCACATTAGGAGCAGTGAGCTGCAGCTGAAGGACCATCTGCAGATCTTCATCAGTGCCACAATAAAGGCCACTAACAGGAGAATTAACCCCATATATCTGTTTTTAATGATGGTGGTGGTGGTGGTGTGTGTGTGTGGGGGGGACTAGAGAACAGTTTAACTCAACACAGAAGGGCCCTGGTCCAGCTGGGAATCGAACCCAGAACCTTCAAGCTGTGAGATGGATTAGTAAGAAAGTAAAGTTTATTTATAAATCGCTTTTCACAGATAAAATCACAAAGTGCTGTAAATAAAATCAACCAAAAGCTTTCCTAAATAAAAACGTCTTGAGTCCACAGAGTCGACCACATGTACATTTGCACTTCCATGCATGTGAGAGCAGTATTTGCACATAAGTGAAATTATCCATTATCTCCCCTCTTTGGCTAACATGATCCTCTGCAGTGTGGGTCCTCTGTGAGCTTCGTCAAACTTAATGTAGTCAACTTATGTTTGCTTTAGTGATATTCACAGACATGAACCACAGCGTTTGTTAGACAGAAAACCTACTGCTGAGTTTAACTTGCATGACAGTTTCTTTTCCTCACAACCTTTGGCAAAAAAAAAAAAACAAAACTATGCTGTGCCACTACTTGTTTTTTTTTTTTTGTTTTTTTTTGCTAGATATTTTCTTGACATTTTGCGTGAAAAACCAAGACAGAACCTCATATGTGTGTACACGTGTGTATGTCTGATGTGTTTGTATAATGTTAAAAAAGTTAAAGTCAATAAATATAATGTGCAAAATAAAAAACATAATAA
Organism: Sphaeramia orbicularis; assembly: GCF_902148855.1. Classification (NCBI taxonomy): domain Eukaryota; kingdom Metazoa; phylum Chordata; class Actinopteri; order Kurtiformes; family Apogonidae; genus Sphaeramia; species Sphaeramia orbicularis. The sequence continues at coordinate 6,231,443 of NC_043961.1, read as the reverse complement.
TATGATGGAAGATATTTCACTGACTGAACATCACAACTTCCCATTTATGACCAAGCAGAGTTTACAACAGCATTAAAGTAAACACATTTAGTCTCAAACAGCCAGCTCTGATCATTTCATTTACTGCAAAACAAAGGCTGGAATAATTAAAGAACAACAGCAACAATTATATTATAACAATAGGAGGCTGACGAGTCATTTTACACTGGGACTCATGACACGTTCCTTTGCTTTAGTAGAAAACACAGCGCCGTTTATTTCAGTATCTATAAAGCACAGGTGTCAAACGTGCAGCCTGTGGGCCAAAACTGGCCCGCCAAAGGATCCAATCCGGCCCGTTGGATGAATATGTGAAATGCATGAAAAAAGTTACACTGAGAATATTAACAACCAAGGATGTCAAAATCCTTTTAGTTCAGGTTCCACATACACACCAATGTGGTCTAAAGTGGATCAGACCAGTAAAATACTATCATAACAACATATAATGACAACTCCAAATTTTTCTCTTTGTTTTAGTATAAAAAAGTAAAATTACATGAAAATGTTCACATTTAGAAACTCTCTTTCACAAAAAATGTGAATAATATGAACAAATAAGAACAACCTGAAAAGTCTGAAGCAAGATTGCATCGTTATGGCATTACACTGGTCAACAACAAATTTATTACCTCCGCCAAGGAGGTTATGTTTTTGCCAGGGTTTGTTTGTTTGTTTGTTTGTTTGTCTGTCTGTTTGTCTGTCCGTTAGTGTGCAACATAACACAAAAAGTTATGGACAGATTTGGATGAAATTTTCAGGGTTTGTTGGAAATGGGATAAGGAAGAAATGATTAAATTTTGGTGGTGATTGGGGGGGGGGCAGACCAGAAAATTTCATCCAAATCTGTCCATAACTTTTTGAGTTATGTTGCACACTAACGGACAGACAAACAGACAGACAAACAAACAAACAAACCCTGGCAAAAACATAACCTCCTTGGCGTGGGGGGGGGGGGGGGGGGGGGGGGCGGCACTGATCAGCCTTGGCGGAGGTCTGTGCTCTCCGAGTGCTTCTAGTTGTTTAAGTTTTTTGAGCTGATTTAGGATAATTTTGGTGTGCTGAATCCAAAAATCACATTAATTTTGCTCAATCAGGTCAACTTTCTGAACTATGCTACATATTGGCTTTTTAATATTTTTGCTTACATTTATGGGCATTTTCACATCATATGATACAAAATTCTTTCATATTTCTTACAATAAATGAGTTCTGAAGATTTTACTTTTGCCAATTTATGATTAATGTTTTTTTTTAATATTACAGGTGAATGAAATGGCTTCGACTAGAAGATCTTGCAAAAATAAGCCTGATGTATTCTGCTACATCTGCGGTGAATACACCATTACACCTGTTAGGTACAATGGTGTTCAATGGTGAATGATGAAATGATTTTTTTTCTCTTAAAACCTATTTTGGGTGAGAACTATATAAAAAAATCAACTAATAAAGTCACAAAAATGTAATCAATTTTGTGAGAAGATCAAATTTTTCAAAATCAAATTAGCAAAAAAACCTGACCTGATTGAGAAAAACAGATGTCATTTTTGGATTTCGCGGTGCAAAATGGTCCTAATTCAGTTGAAAAAACCTAGACAACTTGCAAAAAACATTTTTTTGTAACCCAGTGCTATTCATGTACAAATCTAAAATTAAAATAAAAAAAAAAACAAAAAAAACTGGTTGTTTTTCATTCTTTCGATGGTACGCACAAATAAAAATTGGAAAAAAGCAAATGGACCAAATGTGGGGTTTCATGTTGACATTTTTTATATCTGATTTGGTCTGACCCAGAAGTTCCTGAATTCTTCGTGTGTTACTGAAGTGTCTTCTCCTGAGATTGTCTACCATGGACACACTGTATTAGACAAAACAACAATACCTGGAAGATCCTGACCATTTTTTCAGTTGTCATGTTATCCTCCTTCACAGTAACATGTTTGCTGCCTCTGAATAACACCAAATTCTCCATTATCACAGAATGCATTAGACAGAAAACTAGCAAACCCACAACTGTCCAGAACAACACACCAAGAAATTAGTAACTTCAGGGTCAGACCAAATCAGATATCAAAAATGTCAACATGAAACCCCACATTTGGTCCATTTGCTTATTTCCAATTTTTAGCTTACCAGCTGACAGGCCGTAAGCTATTGTTGTCATGCGGCGTCCGTCGTCGTCGTCGTCATCGTCGTCTGTTGTTGTCGTCTGTCATCCATTGTCCGTTACAAAAATTTAAATAGTCTTCTTCTCCAAAACTACAGTTCTGATTGACTTCAAACTTGGTATACAGCTTCTTTATGATGATGTCAGCACAAGGTATTGAAATTATTTCCATCCAGATCTGATTCTGGATTTGGTGCGACTTTGAAAAATTTTCTCGTTATAAGAGATAGGAAGTGGATTGATCCAACAAATCAGTATCAATGATATCAAGTTGGAATTTGAATTTTTTACAGATCTGATTGGAATATGACCAAAACATGGGCTATTTCTGTAATAGAATAAATACACATAATTGGATGATAATAAATGGCATCTGGATACATTTCCCAAAGCTTTTAATTTGGCCGGTAAGCTACAGGGCCATTGGTCCTATGTTTAATTTGTGTGTACAATTGAAAGAATAATAAAAAAAAAAAACAGATTTTTGATTTGTACATGAATAATGAAATAATGGGTCATTTTTTTGTTTTCTGATTGTGGATTCTCAGTTGAATATGAAAAGAACGAATGATACACAGATTCCCCTGAACTTTAATGAGTTTGACACCGCCGCTGCTCTAAAGCATGTAAGCTGTCGTGGTTCTATAGATGCAGCTCCTTCAGGCTGAACAGTGATGATGCAAACACCTGCAAAGGAACGCACCACACTCCCCAGTTCTGGTATATGATCCAAAACACATGGAGTCTGACCTTGATAAGTGCAGTGAGTGTGTGTGTAAGCAGTGAACTTTAACAGCCAAATACAGCGCAGAGTAAAGGGTGAATGAACAGCAGCCGCTCCACAGTGGATCAGAACATAAACACACGCTCCAGCTTCGACCAAAACACAAACTGTGAAGTCAACTTACGTCTCAGTGTTACTTCACTGATCACCTGGAGTAACTCTATGACCCTTCTGCATGGTGGCTGACTAATACCAGTGTGTGTGTGTGTGTGTGTGTGTGTGTGTGTGTGTGTGTGTGTGTGTGTTGTGTTTGTAGGCCTGTAGAGAACACAGCTCCCCCATTGGTCCTCCATGTCAAGGCCAGGACTGTATGCTTACTGCGGTCAGCACAAAAAGAACAGCTGACGTGGACCAACTGTTGACAGAACACCAGGGACGGGCCTCGCTCTCCTCTGTGTGTGTGTGTGTGTGTGTGTGCGTAGAGGAAGTGCTTTAAACTAAAAATATTTGTATATGATTGATTTTAACCCTTTAACCTCTGACGTGTCAGCGGTGACACGTTCTGAATGTATGCTTTATTTTAACCCTTTCATGCACAGTGGTCACTACAGTGGACCGTTATTCTACAGCTGTTCTCTTGTATATTCATGGGTTTTGTTGTTTTAGTTCCTTATCAGCCGACACAGTGGACACTTACGCATCATCCCATACACTGCAGTTCAGACCATTACTGTAACTTTGTTGTTCTTGATAAACCTGATCTGCAGTATCATGTTTTAGTGTAAATCAATTGTTATTTGTTAGACAAAAAGGGTTTTTTCTCGCATATTATCTCCATGAAGTGAGTAATAACTAGCATTAGAATATGTTAGAGGTCTTATTTGTGTCTTTGTGCATAAGAAATCAATATAAGTGAATCCCGAAAGGAACTTTGTGTTGGTAAATGCAAGTTATGCAAATGTACACGATTTCAGTTCTGTTCAACATGTTGATGCTCATATGAAATATGATTTCAGCTCAAAAATGTCCAATTTCATCACAATTAATGCTATATTTTCATGTCACAAATGGCCAAGTTATATTTTAACTGAATTTACCTGAAAAACAAATATTCTATTCTTTTAGATTCCCCAATTTTTCTTACAAGATTCTATCCTTCATATCATGTTTTATTTTTACAGGTTGCAATATGGAGTTTGGTGCTGATCCATCCTGCTTATGTTCCACCAATACATACATGAAGAATGTCACACGTCACTTTTTAAATCAACAGTTTTCTAATAATACGCATTTTTATGAAGAAATAACAGTTCTATATTGTTATTTCCTCTTCAATATGATGATAAACTATACGATAAATAATAGTGCTCCTAGTTTTTGCACAGGGATCATTAGTGTAAACGCTGACATGGCTGCAGAGCATCAGTATGATGGGATCCACAACAACCATGTCACATCCGTCCACTGCTGCATTCTGTGTTTTTGTGTCAACTGGTATTGTTTTAGCTCCACAATACTAACATTTATGAATAAGAGGAGAATTAGCAATAGTAAGTCTATAAGTTCATTCCTAATAAAGTACTGGTACTGACCAGAGCATCATGGGTAATGTCACGTTCGTCCACCAGCAAAAGTTTTCACATACACGTGCTATTCCAAATCCAATATTTCTGAAAATAGAGCTTCCACTGTCAAATAATATCAGTAGTCTGTGCACAAATGGATTAGCATTATTTCAACACAGTTCTATGCATTTATGACAACTTTTTTTTTTTTTGACAAAAATGGCCACTCATCTGACCCCCTAAGTAAATTTTAGCTGGTTAAATGTGAGAAAACATCAGATTAGCAGCATTAAAATGTTTTTATTTCATTGTTTTCATCTCCCTTTCTGATATTGGGTTTTAAACATATCTTTCTTTCCTTCAAAAATTAAATACATGGACATTATGTAACTCCATGAAAAGAAAAAACAACTCGATCACATTGTTTTTTTCATGCCTAAAGACGAATAAAAACACTCAAGAAAAAAATCTTGACGAAGGTTGTCATAATTCATGCATGAAAGGGTTAAATATTCAGATAAATTCAGTCGTTTGCTCAATATGTATAATTTCAGCCTGTGCTGATAGAATAGACCTTGTTCTTTCCATAGACCTCTGAGCATGCTCAGTTCACCCCCCCACTGCCTGTGGAAATGGGGGGTCAAACAGAGCAGAGAGTGAGACTGACTCACTATAAAAATACACGGTTTGGGCTTTTTTTTTAGCACTGTTTTCCTTGTGTTTTTTGTTTTTACAGTTGTTTCCAGTGTTGTGGTGATTTTCCTTTATTTTTTCTATTGTGTTTTTGCTGAGTTTTGACCGTGGAACTGTTTTATGGAGTTAAACAGGTGTTAAAAAGCAGCTGGACTGATTTAGGGAAAAAAAGAGCCCAAAAGAAAAACTACTGGGACCAAATTTTATTCTTTTTTTTTCCATTTTAGGCATTTTTTTTTTTTTTTAATGTAACTTGTTTTTTTGTAAATATTTTATGCATTTTTGGTCATTTAGTTGCTTATTTCTGTTTATTTTTTCTACATTTTGTTTTCTATTGTATTATTTTTTTCTTCAATTTTCTTCAGTTTGTGGCTTATTTTGTTGGTTTATTATTCATTTTGGTTCATTTTATTGATCACTTTGGCTGTTTTTGTTCATTTTGTTGCTTATTTTGTTCATTTTCTTTTTTTTTTTTTGGACCGCGTAAGTGATAATGGAGTTTAACCAGTTGTCAAAAAGCATCTGGGCTGATTTAGAAAAAAGAGCCCAAAACCAAAACTACTGGGCCCAAATTCAAATACCTGTTGCTCCTTCTATTTTTTCTTTTTTTTTTTTTTTTTTTACTTAATTTTAGTTCATTTTATGCACATTTTTTTATGTAACTTATTATTTTGTAAATATTTTTATTTGTTTTTGTTCACTTAGTTGCTTCTTTCTGTTTATTTTTCTACATTTTGTTTTCTATTGCATTATTGTTTCTTCAATTTTGTTCAGTTTGTGATTTATTATGTTGGTTTATTATTCATTTTATTGATCACTTTGACCATTTTTGTTCATTTTGTTGCTTATTTTGTTATTTTCTTTGACCATGTAACTGTTTTTTGGAGTTGCACCAGGTGTCAAAAAGCATCTAGACTGATTTATTAAAAAAAAAAAACAAAAAAAAAAAAAACAGCCCAAAACAAAAACTACTGGGCCCAAATTCAAATCCTTGTTGTTGTTCAGTGTGTTCCAGTTCACAGTTGATGTTCATCATTCTAAATCTCTTATTGCTGTCCATTCTAGTGCCTTATTTAGTCCAAACCTGTCAAACTTCAAACTCCTCTCTTTGTCTTTTTCTGTTCTTCCACCTTTTTTGACCCTAAAACACACAATAAAACAAAACCACTGAAGAAACAGAGCAGCTTTAATGAACCTGAAACAGACGCAGATTCACAGCAGAACCTTTACCTGGAATCAGGGCTCAGGGATTAAAGGGTTAAAGCCACAAAGATGACAGCAGAACTCAAACACAAATCTTTGCCACGATGGAATATCCTCCGACTCCGACTCCCATCCCCTGCTCTGCACTGATAACTATTTATAGCCTCGCACAAACGATGAGTGAGCAAATATGATAATGATGTCATAGGTTAAAAAGGCCTCACAGTATCGCGTCGGCACAAATAAACAGGAGCAGGTTATTGCTGTGGATGCGGCTCTCTCTCTCTACGGCGCGAAAACATACTTCTTTGTCGAGGCAGTATTTTTAAAGTGGAAACTTGTGCTGGGATCATCAGACTATCTGTTCGACTGGAGAGCTAATCATTCACCAACAGAGATGCAGCAATTTCATACACAGGGCGACAGAGGAGGATGACACACAGAGGGAAATATATCACCACGGCGACAGTACATGGCTTCGCATTATGATACATGCTGGAAAATGACTGCTATTTGCACTGTTTATAGCAGCCCGTTCATACATCTGCGGATTTATGAGAGCACTGCAGGCGCGGGTAGAAATCCACCCAACTGGACTGGCATATGACAACAGCAGATCTATATCAATATGATGAAGCACCTTATCTTAATTATTAGAATATGGATGAGCGTGAGGAGGGCTGGGCCATATCGACTGAATCTGCACTGAAATCAGAGCTGAAATCTTCTTTTATTGGATAAAATCACATATTATATGCAGGGGTGTGTATAGAGTAGGGCTGAACGATATGGACAAAATTTCATATCTCGATATTCATGCCAGATATCTCGATATCGATACGATATGACTAAGGGTTCGGTGAAAACCAAGCATTTTTCAGAAAAATACTAACATCATAATACAAAAGAATGTGGAAAGTGCAGTTTTATTTATAAGAACTCACTGCCAGTCATCAATATTAACATAAAGTACAAATAAATTAAATTTGTTGTGACTTCCAGAGCTGTACAGGGTGGGGAAGCAAAATTTACAATATTTTGAGGCAGGGATTGAAAGACAGTGTATGACCAATTAGTTTATTGAAAGTCATGAGAATTTATTTGCCACAAGAAAATGTACATAATAGAAAATGTTTTTATTCTATGTGTCCTCCTTCTTTCTCAATAACTGCCTTCACACGCTTCCTGAAACTTGCGCAAGTGTTCCTCAAATATTGGGGTGACAACTTCTCCCATTCTTCTTTAATAGTATCTTCCAGACTTTCTGGTAATAGTTTTGCTCATAGTCATTCTCTTCTTTCCATTATAAACAGTCTTTATGGACACTCCAACTATTTTTGAAATCTCCTTTGGTGTGACGAGTGCATTCAGCAAATCACACACTCTTTGACGTTTGCTTTCCTGATTACTCATATGGGCAAAAGTTTCTGAAAAGGTATGGATAATAGTGTTAGGTATGATTATGACATCAATATATGTTTGGTTTCAAAACAATTGACGTAGTGCCTGCTGAGAAAAAACAACTAAACGTTCATTGTAAATTTTGCTTCCCCACCCTGTACATGCAGGGTGAGCACGGGGGAAATCTATATCGCTTATATTGTTGCTTTTTCGATATTAATATCTTGAATGTTCATATCTCAATATCGATACGATAACGGTATATCTTTCAGCCCTAGTATAGAGGGTATGCACGTGACGTCACCGCTAGCGGAAGACACCGCGGTTACGCCCACTGAGTGGCAGAAAGAGGGAGATGAGTAGCAGCTTTGGCTTGAATACTGCGAAATCTATGACTTGTCTATGTGCTTTTTATGTATTCGTTTTATGTATGGAAGTCTGTCTGTAACTATTTAATGTACTGCTGCCCGTCTTGGCCAGGACACTCTTGAAAAAGAGATTCTTAATCTCAATGAGGTTTTCCTGCTTAAATAAAGGTAAAAATAAAAAATAAATAAATAAATAAATGTGTCTTGGCTTGTCTTGACCATCCATCTTCCTCCATAAGTTTTCAAAGTGGGTTCAGGCTTGAATACTGCGAAAACTTTAGCATGATCTAAAAAATGGGGAAGAGCTGTTGTGCCATTGATTGCACAAATAGATCTGAAAAGCACTGGGAGCTATCGTTTTAGCGGTGACCTAAAGCCGAAGACAGAAGAAGCAGATGGATCGCTGCAATTCGTAGAAATCACTGGAATCCAGGCAACGAAACCTGGATTCGTGTCAGGTAACATTCATTTATGCTGTATTCTTGTGTAAAATCATACCTTAAATTACATATCGTTTTGGCTAACGTTACTTCTTAGTAAAGCTCTTAATGTTAGCATCTGTCATTTAGTTCTATGTTTCATAACTGAAACGTTTTTGTCTTCATTTGTGTGATTCTGAACCTTGTGCTCTACATGATTTGTAAACTAGCTTAAACTGAGGCTAACCTAGTTTTCCAAATAAGGGGGTACTCTAGCACAAAGCTGTTGTAACTGTGTTGGATCAAGTATTTGATGTTAACTCTACTTAAATATAATAATAATAATGGATTAGATTTATATAGCGCTTTTCTATGAACGCATACTCAAAGCGCACACAGAGGATCCATTTTTCATTCGCTCTCACATCCTCCCTCTGGTGGTGGTAAACTACATCTGTATCCACTGCTGTCCTGGGGCAGACTGACGGAAGTGTGGCTGCCAATTTGCGCCTACCGACCACCACCGAACATTCACACACATTCATACACCAGTGTGAGTAGCAGCACTGGAGGCAAGGAGGGTGAAGTGTCTTGCCCAGGGACACAACAGCACATGGACAGAGCAGGATTCGAACCGCCAACCCTTCGGTTATTGGACGACCCACTCTACCATCTGAGCCATGGCCGCCCCAGTCTGACTTAGAGGGGTGTGGCCTGGCCAGACCACACCCTTCTAAGTCAGACTGAGTGTCTTAAACCAACCTGCTCAACATGACGGAGTATAGCAGTAAACACAGTCTCCACAGTACCAGTAGATCATCCACTCACTTGAGTCAATACTAAGGGTTCAACTCCAGTAAATCAGTAGTGAACCGTGAGCACTACTGCTGGGCCTTTACCATGGAAATCACCACCAAGAAAATACATCTGCACTGACACAAAACCTTCAAAACAATAGTATGTTGAATTAAAGCACTCACCAGCTGGAATCCTCTAAGTAACGATGACGAGGATGTCAACAACTCTTTGTCTTTTGGATGCTTTCAGCCTTTGCATTGTGGATTTTCCCAGCGTTGAAATCAGGTTCATATAAATGTCAGGATACGTGATTTCTGTCCACATATCAATGTTCATAGACCACTTGTTGTTTGGTAGCTTGTATGGATCCATGTCCAGTCCAGTTGTCTTTAATTTCATGTTATATTCCACATTTTTCCTGGTCTCGCTGTAGTTACTGCTATGCTCCGCCATGTTGAGCTGGTTTGTTTTTGCCACTCAGTCTGACTTAGAGGGGCGTGGCCCAGGGGGGAAGTGACATATGTGCATTCCCTCTATAGAGGGAATTTTTCTAATTCTCCTGTTTTCCGAAGGAACTAACATCTGCCACTGTCAGACAGTAAAAAAATACTGCCAGGATGCTTCAAATAACCATTATTAATAAAACAGTGTTAAATAATAATAAATAAGATAGAAACAGTAAAGAAAACCAAAAATGAGCCTCAGCCATATCTGCATTTGAATAAATACCTAAAAATATCGAGTCAGTACTTTTTTTAATATCGATACAGTATTGTGAAATGAAATATATATAATATATTGCAGAATCGATATTTTCTAACACCCCTAATTATATGTATTTATGTCTAAGGTATTATGGAGGTTGCTTGTTTGCTTGTGTTTATTTTTTATTTATCTATTTATTCATTTATTTATCTACCTTGCATATATCCTATATTACCTGTACGTATCCCTTTTTTTTGTTGTATATATCATTCATCTATAGCAGGGTACATCTTGAAAAATTAGAATATTGTGAAAAAGTACAATATTTTTGGTTTCTCATTTCAGAAAGCGAAACCCATATATTATATAGACTCATTAAACTTACAACAGAATTATATATTCCATCAAAGTAGGTTCTCTCAGCCAGCGTGAGTTAGCAATATTTTCCTCAGCATGACCCGCCCTACTCTTCCTCTGATTGGCTCATCAGTCCTCACGCCTAAAGTTAACCAATCTAATCAGAGAAGGCAGCGAGTACTAGCCACTTAGAGGAAGAGTAGGGCGGGTCATGGTTTCACCATCCGAGGGGAAAAAATGGGCAATTTGCCTGCAAATACTACTGAATGGTGCACATCAGGGGGATTTAGAAGTGAATATATGTAATGACTGAAAAATCAGTAGGTATATTCCGTATACCGCTGTATACCCTGGACTACACCACTGCTCTGACGTCACATAGCCTGTGAAACAACAATGGCGGCCCCCATGGATGCGGTGTTTATGCAAATTGTTCAATAAAACAAGGTGTTGCTCTGACATTATTTATCTGCAAATGTTCTACATAATCAGCAGCTAGTCTAGTGTTAGCTAGTTTTCAGTCCATTGAGTACAAGAATAAATTAATATCAAATTCGTATCCAAATATACAAATAACGTAACATAAAAGGAATAACAGCTTCTCTTGTGCTGTTTTTACTCCTCTGTTTCCCTCAAATAAGCAAAGAACACACACCTCTGGCAATAGAAATGACTGTAAATGAGCATAACGTACGGTCCGCCATGCTGGTTTGTTTACATCTAACTCCCACAATTCCCAAAATGATTTACGGGCTCAAAAACTTGCCTGGAACGCAGCATTATATCAAAATGATGATGTTCTTTGGTTTAATATTAGGGTTTAAGACAATAATGATGCACTTTATGGACACAACAGCAGGTCTCACTGCTCTGGTTGAGCAATTTTGGAAACATTTTAGCTGAAAATGCCAACGAAATAAACCCAGAAAACAGTATTTCGTATAACAATAATAAAAGCCTCATATAAAACATGTTGATTTTTATCTTTTTCATCTCATCTTATGGTTAAGTATGAGGCTATAAGACAAGAAGGACGTACTTGAGGAACACAAAAGCAGGTCTCACTGCTCTGGTTGCATCAAAACATTAACTTTTTGTATGATTTCATTCACATCCTGTTGTGTTGTTTATTCTATGACAGTTTAGATCGACCTGCAGATGACCTGGATACACATCAGACCACCAGGTTTGTGCCTCATTCATTATTAATCGCTCTCTCTGGGTGTTTTACTGCAAAAATAATTGTCTACAGGGTCTTAAGAAGGTCTGGATTTGACATATTTGGACTCGTTACAGCATTTGCCAACAAATCTGATCAAAGTCGTTACTGATTTCGAATGCATGATTTGTTTTCTCTCTTGCAGTTGAGCTGCAGCGGAACTCTGGGATACATCATTTGACTATTGCAGAACTAATTAAACTCTAATAACTTTGTTTTCAACTGCTGAAGGAGCTGAACCATATCAAATCCATCTCTCACATACACATTCTCTCTCTGTATGGATACTTCTCTGAAACTGGTCCTAAAAACAGGACAGAGGGGCTAAAAATGCAAACCAGATATAGACGAATGTTATGAAGCAAGTTTGGAAGCACTTTGGGTCTGTTTTAAAAATAAATATTTACTGAGATAAAAGAGAGACTATTTTTCAGATAAAACACATTTTTATATTATTTTACATTATATTTAATACAAAAATCTGCATGTAACACAATCAAAAGGACACGAAAATTACACGCTACTATTTTTTTGAATATCTCTTTATTCTCTCACAGGTACATTTTGGGAATTTAACTAATTATGCAAGGCAGAGGGTTTCACAAAAATGGCCGCTGTTGCAAAATCACTCATGACTTATATGCATTTAAATGTTCAGGTTTTGCATGTAACACAAATGGACACTATGGGTTCTACACCCAACCTGGAATGAGACTGAGATTGATGAAAAACCCACATGTGTGGATTAGAAAAACCACTAGGATTGACACATTTAACACAGTGTCTTTATTTAGAGTCTATAGAAGACCATTTACACACGTTTTCACATCTAATGCACTGACACCTAGGGAGATTTTCATTAGGGATGCACCGATACTAGGGGTGTCATGAGAACCGATACTCACGATACCATTCGATACTATGATGAAAAAAGAATCGTTGATACTCATTTTTTTTAATAAACAGAAAAACTGATGCCTGCGTAAGAATCAGTACCATCAGTAGACTACTGCTCTTCCAGACTTGATGTGGCCAGGACAGGTACAGGAACTCACAACACATACTTCTGTACGTGGTGTGAAACTTTGGAACAGTCTGGACATCTAACACAAACAATGCCAAAATATCTACCGATTCAAACTGCTATACAAACATATGGTCTGGTCCCAGTATAAAGATGGAGGGTCTTAAAACTCATGTTCCATCAATACTCTGTCTTAAATGTTAATGTGTCCTTGTTGTTCCTCATCTAGTTGGTCTGTGTTGTCCATTACCATCTGCTATTGTTCTTACCATCGCTGGTATATGCTGCCCTTTACCATTAGTGCTATTGTAGTTTTTTGGGTTTTTTTCTTACCATTGTTGGTATGTAATTATTGCTGTTCTTTACCACTTGTGGTATTGTAGTTTTTTGTTTTTATCATTGTTGGTATGTAATTATTCTCATGTAAGTTGACAATTAACTGTTACCTGTGGTAACACCACCAGGAATGTACTTTGTTTCTTTTCTTTTTTTTTAACACACATTTTGGTTATGCAATGTAAATACTGTCAAATGAGTTTATTCTAATTTGGTATGGGTCTATTTTGCTCTATTTTGTTCATTATTCTGACTCAAAGTTAAAGGACAGGAGTGAGTATTTATAAGTTATTATGTTAAGTTACTTGAAGATGAGAATGGGGGTGGGATTAAATTAATTTTTCTTCTTCCCACTCCTTTTCGAGTATAAATGAAGGATTTTTTAATTTTATTTTTTTTTTTTTTAATTTTGAATTTGCATGTATTCCATGAATGCTCAGAATAAACAATCAAATCAATCAAATCAATGGACACAGATACAGCTAATAATCTGCCTCATCTAATGGACTAAAAAGGACCAAAAGTCATTTGTGGAAGTATTTCAGGTAGACGACCACGACGTGGTATGGACACGCATAAGCCTCTGTGTAAACGCTGGCACTGTGGAATTAAAACGAACTGGGGGGGGGGGGGTACCACAAACCTAGCAAAGCACCTTGGAGACAGACACCCAGATCTGTTTAAAGAATTCAAGGTGAATTCTGTTATTCAACATTAAACAGCTGACATGTGACATCATCAGGGCTCCACATTGGTACTGGTCCGACGCAGTTTTTACACCCTGGCCCGTTCCAACCACCGCCGATACGAAAGGTTGACAAAAGAAACTCCATCGGTTACTAACAGGCAGACCATGGACCTGGTCCCATACGGACCTGGACCTACAGCCGGTGGTGGAGTGCTTCTATTTTAACCAGTGCAGCTTACAGTAGAGTAGATGAGGAAACGCACGGACCAATGACATGTATTCAGAGCCATCCCATGTGATACCACTCAGCCAATCATGTCTGTGTATTCAAAGCAGTAAACTGTGACTGAATTCTGAAAAAAAAATCTGAATTCTGAGTTTAAAGTCAGAATTCTAAGGAAAAAAGCCAGAATTCTGAGTTTAAAGTCAGAATTCTAAGGAAAAAAAGCCAGAATTCTGAGTTTAAAGTCAGAATTTGGAATTTAAAGTTAGAATTCTGAGGGGAAAAAAAGACAGAATTCTAAGTTTAAAGTCAGAATTCTAAAGAAAAAAAAGTCAGAATTCTGAGTTTAAAGTCAGAATTTTTAATTTAAAGTTAGAATTCTGAGAAAAATAAGACAGAATTCTGAGTTTAAAGTCAGACTTCTGAGTTGAAAGTCAGAATTTGGAATTTAAAGTTAGAAGTCTGAGAAAAAAAAAAAAGACCGAATTCTAAATGTAAAGTCAGAATTCCAAAGGAAAAACAAGAATTCAAAGAACAAAGTCAGAATTCTGACATTAAACTAAAAAAAATATTTATTTATTTATTTATTTATTTTTTATTATTTTTTTTTAACCTTTCTTTTTGTTTTTTTTTCCCCCAGTGCCCTTATCCTCTTGTGTATAAACCAGGTGATAAGTGTTGCCAAAGTGTCTCCAGCTGCTTTAAATCCCAGTGGAATCCAGAGCAGTGGTTGCAGTTGCAGTGCTTCCACAGAGCTGTCAGTTCAGGCTCCACTTCCTCCAACATTTATTCATTCAACATGGAAATGTTTTGGCAGCAGCCATGGAACATGTTCCGTATCATGTCGTAGTGGCACAGGGCAGCTCTCCAAATCAGCTGCGTCGCGTCACACTAAAACCCCTCCACTCTGACGGGCAAATAAAAAAAACAATAATAAAACCCAAACATGTGCAGCCTTTCTTTTACGCATAAACACTGACAGTATTTCTCCATCGTCATCAAATCACAGACTGATGAGTGGAAGCAAAGCGGAGGAAAAAAAGGTGCGTAAACTTGTTTTCGTGACAACGCCACAGCGATTTCCTCTGGTGTTATCTGTGAAAACAGTCACACCCACAGAGCAGGGTGGTCTCACACACACACGCCACGGAATATGCGCGCACAACGGGAGCGCATAACGGGATCCAGATTACGCAATAGTGAACCGTGCGTAGTGCGTGTTTGTGTGCGTGAGTGTGTGTGAGTGTGTAGCTACAATAATCCGTGGCATCGTAAATTACACGAGGAATTAAAAGCCTGATCCATGACAAAGTGGCACTGAAGTGGACATTCAGTTCCACCTGACGAGGATGACACAGATGATAGAGAGGGGAACTTTAAATACGATAGAAAAAAAAAAAAGCGCTAGCCTCTGTTTAACTTTATCTGTTATGATTTTTTTTTTTTTTAATCTCTTCCATGCCCTTCCTGTCCTGATCTGTACAAGTATGTACGCCATGATTGTTTTGTACATTTAGCTTGATATATATATATATATATATATATATATATATATATATATATATATATATATATATATGTATATATATAAAATCATAATAAAAATAAATGGGAAAAAAAAGATCATACAGAGGGGAACTTTTGAATATGATTGAAAATTAAAAAAAAAAAAAAAAAAAAAAAAAAAAAAAAAACGCCCCAGCCTCTGTTAAACTTTGTGTTATGATTTTTTTTTTTTTATTTATTATTTTTTTTAATCTCTTCTATGCCCTTGCTATTCTAATCTGTAAAAGAATGTACACCATGATTATTTTGTACATTAAACTTGATAATAAATAAATAAATAAGGAACTTTTTAATATGATTGAAAAATTAAAAAAAAAAAAAAGCCCTTGCCTCTAACTTTATTTGTGTTATGAATTATTTTATGTAATTTTTTTTAAGTTTAGTTTTGGTTTTTTTCCTGTTCTGATCTATAAAAGAACGTACGCCATGATTGTTTTGTACGTTAAACTTCATATCAAATAAATAAATAAATGAATAAGGAACTTTTTAATGTGATTGAAAAATTTAAAAATAAAATAAAAAAAATTAAAAAAAGCCCTAGCCTCTAACTTTATTTGTGTTATGAATTATTTTATGTATTTTTATTTATTTATTTTTAATTCTGTTCTGATCTATAAAAGAATGTACGTCATGATTTTTTTTTTCTTTTTCATTAAACTAGATCCATGTGAAAAAAAAACAAAACAAAAAAAAAAACATCATACACAGGGGGCTCCAACACAAACATCTCAGACTGTTTCAACTTTGCCTGTTCCGGCTCCAGCTGAGCCACGCACTGCCACAACCAGAACCAAACCCCCAGAACCAGACCCCAGAACCAGACCCCAGAACCAGACCCCAGAACCAAACCCCAGAACCAAACCCCAGAACCAAACCCCCAGAACCAGACCCCAGAACCAAACCCCAGAACCAAACCCCAGAACCAGACCCCAGAACCAAACCCCAGAACCAAACCCCAGAAACAAACCCCCAGAACCAGACCCCAGAACCAAACCCCAGAAACAAACCCCCAGAACCAGACCCCAGAACCAAACCCCAGAACCAAACCCCCAGAACCAGACCCCAGAACCAAACCCCCAGACCCACACCCCGGCAGCTGAACTTACTTGTGGTGCATCTGGTGCTCCTTGATGGCCCCCAGCTGCGCCGGTGCGCCCTGCTGGAGCTGGAGCTGCTGCTGCTGGAGCTGCAGCCTGCAGGTGGACAGGTGCCGCTGGTGCTGCTCCTTCAGACAGGCGTTCTCCTTGCACAGATCCGTCACCTGGACCTCCAGCTCCTCGATCCGGACCCGCTGCTTCTCCAGAAGCCCCTGCTGGGTCTCGATGATCTTATTGAGCTCCTTCAGGTACTCCGCGGCTTTGCTGGGGTTCTCTGGCGGGTTCTCCATCTCGTAAAAGCCCCGCTGTCCGTCCATGAAGCCGATATCCACACAAGCAAACACCGAAAAAAAAAGAAAAAAAGAAAAGAAAAGAAAACACCAGAGCCGGAGCAGGAGCAGCGGTCAGCGGGCACATCCACGGAGCCGCGTCCGCTCCGGCATGTCCGTGGGTGTCGTGGACCAGTGGACCTCTGCTGGGAAGTTCTGCTGCTTCTGCCTCTGTTTCCGCTGTTTCTGTTTCTACCTCTGCCTCTGCTTCTGCTTCTTCTGTTTCTGCTTCAGTTTCTGCTTCTGCTGCCGCACACGCCGCCGCGTCCACGAGCTCTGCGCAACGACAGCAAAACTGAACCTCCACCAGCAGAGTACATGGAAGAGGAGCAGTTAACCCTTTAAGGACTGGAACAGGACCTGGACCTGGACCTGGACCAGGACCTGGACCAGGGTTCAGGACTGGAGGAGCACTGAGACACCTCTGACCAGGAACAGGAACAGGGTTCAGGACTGGAGAAGCACTTAGCCATCTCTGACTAGGACCAGGACTAGGACCTGGACCAGGACCAGGACCAGGGTTCAGGACTGGAGGAGCACTGCGACACCTCTGACCAGCACCAGTACCTGGACCAGGACCTGGACCAGGACTAGAGGAGCACTGCACTGATCCACCTGACTGACCAGGGTTCAGGACCAGGACCAGGACTGGAGGAGCACTGCACTGATCCACCTGACTGACCAGGGTTCAGGACCAGGACCAGGACCAGGACTGGAGGAGCACTGCACTGATCCACCTCTGACTGACCAGGACCAGGACCACGGGGTTCAGGACCAGAGGGTTCAGAACCAGGGCCAGGGGTTCAGGACCAGGACCACAGGGTTCAGGACCAGGACCACAGGGTTCAGGACCAGGACCAGGGGGTTCTTTTCCTTCTCTTCTTCTTCTTCCTCCTCCTTCTTCTTCTCCTTCTTCTTCTTCTTCTTCTTCTTCTTCTTCTCCTTCTTCTCCTTCTCCTTCTTCTTCTTCTTCTTCTTCTTCTTCTTCTTCTTCTTCTTCTCCTTCTCCTTCTCCTTCTTCTTCTTCTTCTCCTTCTTCTTCTTCTTCTTCTTCTCCTCCTTCTCCTTCTTCTCCTTCTTCTTCTCCTTCTCTTCTTCTTCTCCTTCTTCTTCTTCTTCTTCTCCTTCTCCTTCTTCTTCTTCTCCCTTCTTCTTCTCCTTCTTCTCCTTCTCCTTCTTCTTCTTCTTCTTCTTCTCCTTCTTCTTCTTCTTCTTCTTCTTCTTCTCCTTCTCCTTCTTCTCCTTCTTCTTCTCCTTCTCTTCTTCTTCTCCTTCTTCTTCTTCTTCTCCTTCTTCTTCTTCTTCTCCTTCTCCTTCTTCTTCTTCTCCTTCTCCTTCTCCTTCTCCTTCTTCTTCTTCTTCTTCTTCTTGCTTTGAAGTAAACCACAGGTGCTCACTCAGCTCAGGTGGGTCCTGTGGTGTCAGGTTTACATGAAGGTGTATTTTTTTTTTTTTTTTTTTTTTTGTTTTTTTTTTTGGGGGGGGGGGCACTTGTCTGTAGTCTACCAGAATCAAGTCATAATATTAGGAGGCAGCACAAAATCCATCCCATCGCACAGAATGCATCAAACAGCAGATTAAAACTGTAGGATCTACAGTCTGAACAGAACGTATGAACGTGCAGGAGTTGATGTAAATACACACAGCTGACGTGTCCAGGAAATAAAGCCTCAGTTTGACATTTTCACCTTATTTTTTTTATCAAATCAGTTCAGCTCACAGACCTTTCCACTCAGTACAAAGTCCAGAAGCTCCTGTGTGTCCTTTGACCCTCAGGAAAAACTCCTGCCAGAAAAACATCCTCCAACGGAAAAATGGTAGAAACGAACCTCAGGAAGATCCACAGGAGAACGACTTTGGAATATGTGGAGCACGAGCAGACATTTAGATAAACTATGAGCAAAAATATAAACGCACCATGTGGAATATTTGTGTAACATGAGACACGCAGCCCGAAATGAGCTCATGACGTCTAATAATTATAAAACACGGATAATTCTGTTGATTTGTAAACAAACTCTGTGTCCATCTCTAAGAGTGAACACTTGCTTAGTGATCCAGTGACTCCACCCAAATAAAATGAATGAATAAATCAATGAATGAATGGATGAATGAATGAATGAACAAACAAATAAACAAACAAATAAATAAATAAATGAATGAAAAATGAATGAATGAATAAATAAATAAATAAATACATGAATGAATAAACGAATGAACAGATAGAAAAATGAAAGATGAGTGAATGAATGAACAAATAAATAAATGAAAAATGAATGAATGAATGAATGAATGAATGAAAAATAAAAAAGTGAAAACATGAATGGATGAATGAATGGATGGATGGATGGATGGATGAATGAATAAATAAACAAACAAATAAATGAAAAATGAAGGAATAAATGAATAAACAAATAAGTTAAAAATGAATGAATAAATAAATGAAAAATTAATGAATGCATAAATAAGTAAACAAATAAACGAATGAATGAAAATTAAATGAATGAATGAATAAGTAAATAAATAAATGAATGAATAAATAAGTAAAATAAATAAATGAATGGAAAAATGAATGAATAAACAAATAAATACATGAAAAATTAATGAATGGATAAATAAGTAAACAAATAAATAAATGAATACAATTAAATGAATAAATAAATGAAAAATTAATGAATGGATAAATAAGTAAACAAATAAATAAATGAATAAAATTAAATGAATGAATGAATAAATAAATAAATGAATGAATGAATGAATGAATGAATGGATAAATAAGTAAACAAATAAATGAATGAAAATGAATGAATGAATAAACAAATAAATGAATGAAAAATGAATGAATGAATGAATGAATAATAAATGAAAAATAAATAAATGAATGAATAAATGAATAGATAAATAAATTAATAAATGAACAAACAAATAGATAAATGAAAAAAAGAATGAATGAAAAATTAAAAAAGTGGGGGGAAAAATGAATGAATGAACAAATGAGTGAATGAATGAATAAGTAAACAAATAAATAAATGATGAAAAATGAATGAATGAATGAATGAAAATGCTGTTCACTGCAAAGAATATTCCATGTATCTCAAAAAAAAACTTTTCCAACATTTCCAATCAAGGCAATTATACATATATATATAAAAAAAGTTAATCCTTTCCTCAGTCTCAGGAGGTTAAATATAAACCATAAATAAATAAATAAATAAATCATGTGGTATAAACCAGTGTGTGGTCAAACTGATCCCCTTCTTCTTCCTCCTCCTCCAGCTGTTCTTGTCTGGGCTGCCCTGGGTTTCCACTCAAAGCTCACAGCTGTGTCACCTCTCCATCACACTTCACAGTTTGCGTTTGCAGATATTTCGCTCATTTTAAGAGCAGATTTCAGAGCAGGTTTGCAGCTCATTTGCATTTCCGAACAGATGTTAAGAACACAGTGATGAGTGAAGTGTATCAGTCCGACAGCAGACGGCAGCAGTACAAATGCATTTGGGTTTTTTCCTGCGTCTCCACCAAGATATGGCCTCGTCATGTCTTTGATATTTTCTGCTCGATCATATATATTTAAAAAATGACATGTTTAACTTTTAGGAAGACATACTGGCCGAGTTCAGAGACTGTGAAAGAATTATGAGTAGATTATAACAGGACGAAACATGTGTCTGAGAAAAGGAAAATGTACAAATGTATATGTTTAACAATAATGAGCTTTACTTGGATAATATATGGTCCTGATGTCAGTATTTAATTAACCCATAAAGACCCAAATATCCACTATCGACCAAAACCATCTACGGATCTGAACTGTTTAATATATGTTGACCCACTAATCCCATCAATACATGTAAATAATTGGTGTAAAATACAGTTCTTCATCTTTTCATGGTCATCAGATATGACCCATTTGGACGTTCAGAGGCTCCGTAGTTACCGTGGAAACACCGTCATCTTCTACATTGATTCACCAGTAAAACCCATGGAGTTGGATCACTGACAGTGGATGGACACACTGGGTTTATATAGATTAAATAATAAAATGAACAAAAACTTTACAAATCTTAAATAACATGAAAAAAGTAAAAAAAAAAAAAAATAAAAAAAAAATTTAAAAAAAAAAGGAAAAAAAAAAAGAAAAGAAAAAAAATGAATAATAAATCAACAAAATCATCAGTAAGATGGACAAAATAAGCCACAAACTGAACAAAATTGAAGAAAAAAAAACAATAATTAACCCATGGAGTTGGATCAATGACAGTGGATGGACACACTGGGTTTATATAGATTAAATAATAAAATGAACAAAAACTTTACAAATCCTAAATAACATTAAAAAAAAGTAAAAAATAAATAAATAAATAAATAAATAAATAAATAAATAAATAAACCAAAATGAAGTAAAAACAAGAAAAAAAAAGAAAAAAAAAAAGAATAATAAATCAACAAAATAATCAACATGGACAAAATAAGCCACAAACTGAACAAAATTGAAGAGAAAAAAAACAATAAGTAACCCATGGAGTTGGATCAATGATAAATAATAATGTTAAATATTTACCAAAATGAGATCAAATCAAATCAAATCAAATCAAATCAAATAAGCAACAAAATGAACAAAAACAGCCATAGTGATCAATAAAATGAACAAAATGAATAATAAATCGAGAAAATAATAAGTAACATGGACAAAAGAAGCCACAAACTGAACAATATTGAAGAAAAAAAAACAATAATTAACCCATGGAGTTGGATCAATGACAGTGGATGGATACACTGGGTTTATGTTCCATTAATGATATATTTTACCAAAAACGTCACTTTTTCTTCAGTTTTCTCTGTTTCTTATAAAATAACCTTTGAATTTATTGAGTTTTCATGAACATCTAAATTAGATATAGGAAATTAAATCTAAGGAAAATACATGATTTACATTTAAGAATGCATGGATGTATGGATAATATTATAAATCAGAGGAAAGTAGTGAGTTCAGTTTGGTGCATAATGTAATGACAGAAATTGTAGGTTTATCTGGAATATTTTTGGTAAAATATATAATTAATTGAACATAAACCGAGTGTGTCCATCCACTGTCATTTATTGATTGAGTTAATTATTGCTTTTTTCTTCAGTTTTGTTCAGTTTGTGGCTTATTTTGTCCATGTTACTTATTTTCTGGATTTATTATTCATTTTGTTCATTTTATTGATCATTTTTGGCTGTTTTTGTTCATTTTGTTGCTTATTTTATTTTATTTTACTTCGTTTTGGTAAATATTTAACTTTTTTGTAAAGTTCATTTTGTAAAGTTTTTGTTCATTTTATTATTTAATCTATATAAACCCAGTGTGTCCATCCACTGTCACTGATCCAACTCCGTGGGTTAATTATTGGGTTTTTTTCTTCAATTTTGTTCAGTTTGTGGCTTCTTTTGTCCATGTTACTGATTATTTTGTTGATTTATTATTCATTTTTGTTCGTTTTATTAATCACTTTGGCTGTTTTTGTTCATTTTGTTGCTTCATTTTGGTAAATATTTTACTTTTTTTTCATGTTATTTAGGATTTATAGAGTTTTTGTTCATTTTATTATTTAATCTATATAAACCCAGTGTGTCCATCCACTGTCATTGATCCAACTCCATGGGTTTTACTGGTGAATCAATGTTGTAGAAGATGACGGTGTTTCCACGGTAACTACGGAGCCTCTGAACATCCAAATGGGTCATATCTGATGACCATGAAAAGACGAAGAACTGTATTTTACACCAATTATATACATGTATTAATAGGATTAATGGATCAGCAGGTATTAAACAGTTTAGATCTGTAGATTTGGGGTTTTTATGGGTTCAGATCAGAACACTATACCTTAGAACATTGTGTGATTTTTTTGTCTTTTTGGGTTTTTTTTGCACATATTCCAAACAAACCTACAATTTCTCTTATTACATTATGCACCAAACTGAACTCACTACTTGCCTGTGATTTATAATATTATCCATACATCCATCTATTTGTCACTGTAAATCATGTATTTTCTTATATTTAATTTTCTTTATATAATTTAGATGTTCATGAAAACTCAATAAATTCAAAGGTTTTTGTATCAGAAACAGAGAAAACTGAAGAAAAAGTGACTTTTTCAGTTAAATATATCATCATATTAAGTGTGTCCATCCACTGTCACTGATCCAACTCTGGTGAATCAATCTTGTAGAGCACAGGTGTCAAACTTACGGCCCGAGGGCCAAATCTGGCCCGCCAAAGGTTCCTTTCTGACCCGCGGGATGAAAGTACAAAAATGAACCTGAACAGTCCAGGTTGTCAAAATCATTTTGGTTCAGGTTCCACATACAGACCAATGTGATCTACAGTACAAATAACAACACAATAACCCATAATGACAACTACAAATTTTCTTTGTGAAAAATTATGTAGGAAAAATTTAAGTAAAAAAATAACATTACACTGTGAAAATGTTTACATTTACAAAACTATTCTTTCACAATACAATGCAAATAAATACATAAATAAAAACAAAGATGAACGACCCGAAATGTGCCATTTGAACAATATTCTGCCTGTTACTAAATGTTTTGTGCATTTATGGATCCACTGTGATCTGGAGTTGTGTTAATAATAATAAGAGATGTAATATTGTTGAAATTGTTCAAATGTAAGTTCCAAACTCCAAAATTTTAACAATATTCTGCCTGTTACCAAATGTTTATGTAACACTGTGTGTAATGCACATGTATAATTAATAAGTTGAGGCATAATATTGTTAAAATTGCACTAATTTTTCAAATGAAATTTCAGTTTTTTCAGGTTATTCACATCTTTTTTGTAAAATGTAAATATTTTCATAATTTAATTGGTTTTTTTTATACTGAAACAGAATGAAAAACTTGAATTTGTCATTATTTATGGGTTATTAAGTCATTATTTTACTGGTCTGGCCCGCTTGAGATCAAATTGGGCTAAATATGGAACTGAACCAGAATGAGTTTGACACCCCTGTTGTAGAGGATGACAGTGTTTCCATGGTAACCTGGAGTTTCTTTCATTCCATTCTGTACCAAATTGAACTCCCTACTTTCCTCTGATTTCCTGTAAAGTGTTTGTACTTTTCTTCCTGTTCTTCTACCTTAACTACCCCCCCCCCACCACCCCCATGGTTTAAAGCTACATTAGACTTTACCAAAGGTAGGCTACAACCTGCAAATTATGCTGGAATCAGCACTAAAATATTCCTTATAAAAATCTTCCAGAGGGAGCACGGGCGTCGGAGCAAAGGACCTCATTAGAAGAAAAGTAGAATATATTAAATGATTAACATGCTTTCCATCCTTCCACTGAAACAGATGGGAACGCCCAGCTTTATACGGGCGACACAGGAATATGGAGCTGCTATAGGTTTACAGGAACAGCGGTGGTGCAGCAGCTACACCTGTGATCCTTTTTTTTTGGGGGGGGGGGGTTAGCCCTGTGCTTCGTATGTGAACAGACTGATGGTGTGCATGCTGCAGCTGTCAGCTTCTGCATTCGCCTTCCCCTTCATACCTGACATTTGGCTGGTGGGAGGGCCTTTGCATGCTCTGCACCACAGTGGACCCCTCAGCGAACCCCCACCCCCACCCCCCACCTTATCACTGCATTTCCATTTAAAAAGCATTCACACAGAGGATGCACTCTAAGAAATGATATGCTGGCTCAATGTCAAAAAAATTGAGGCAACAATTTGCATGGATCTTTTGAAGTTATTTCAACTTGGTCATAATTGTGTAAATGTCACCAGACTTCTGTAGTTAAGCCAACTCTGTTATTTTAGTACAAACATGATTTGCTTTGTATTGTACAAGCTTAATTAAGTCAAACCAACTTAATTTTAATTGTGTAAAAACTACTCCATTAAGTTATACTAACTTATTATTTAACTTCATTTATTTACTTTTATTCGACTCAAAAATGTCCATGCAATTGTTACCTTTATTTTTTGAGTAGGACGAACTTATTTCTGTATGTCAGAACATATTGCACATTGAAATTACAGTTTTATGATCAAACTGCACTCTAAAAAATGATATGCCAGCTCAATATAAAAAAAAAAAAAAAAAAAAAAAAAAAATGATGTAACAATTTCCATTAATCTTTTTAAGTTATTTCAACTTGGCCATAATTGCATAAATGCCACAAAACTTGTCTAGTTTGGCAAACTGTTACTTTAGGACTAACAACATGATTTGCTTTGTACTCTATAAACTTAATTAAGTTGAACCAACTTAATTTTAATTGTGTAAAAACTACTCCATTAAGAGATACTAACTTATTATTTTACTTAATTTATTTACTTTTATTCGACTCAAAAATGTCTTTGCAATTGTTACCTTTATTTTTTGAGTAGGATAAACTTATTTCTGTATGTCAGAACAAATTGCACATTGAAATTACAGTTTTATGATCAAACTGCACTCTAAAAAATTATATATCGGTTCAACATAAAAAAAAAAAAAAAAAAAAAAAAAGATGTAACAATTTCCATTAATATTTTATGTTATTTCAACTTGGCCATAATGGCATACATGCCACAAAACTTGTCTAGTTTGGCAAACTATTACTTTAGGACTAACAACATGATTTTCTTTGTTCTCTACAAATTTAATTAAGTTGAACCACTTAATTTTAATTGTGTAAAAACTACTCCATTTAGTTGCACTAACTTATTCTTTTACTTTTACTTTACTTGAAAAACCTCCATGCAAATTGTTACCTTAATTTTTTTGAGTAGGACGAACTTATTTCTTTATGTCAGAACAAATTGCACATTGAAATTACAGTTTTATGATCAAACTGCACTCTAAAAAATTATATATCGGTTCAACGTAAAAAAAAAAAAAAAAAAAAAAAAGATGTAACAATTTCCATTAATATTTTTACGTTATTTCAACTTGGCCATAATTGCATAAATGCCACAAAACTTGTCTAGTTTGGCAAACTATTACTTTAGGACTAACAACATGATTTTCTTTGTACTCTACAAATTTAATTAAGTTGAACCAACTTAATTTTAATTGTGTAAAAACTACTCCATTTAGTTGCACTAACTTATTCTTTTACTTTTACTCTACTCAAAAATGTCCATGCAAATTGTTACCTTAATTTTTTTGAGTAGGCCAAACTTATTTCTGTATGTAAAAAAAAATTACACTTTGAAATTCCAGTTTTATAATCAAACTGTTTTGGTTTTTTTTGTTTTTTTTAACGCCAAAATATTTTTAACAACAAAATATTTTATCATACCTAAATAGCAAGAGTTTGGAAAAATGGCAGCATCACAGATGGGCAATAAAAGTAAATATCAAATTAAACATTTTTTATTTCAATTATAATATCATACACTTGTTCTTTTTTTTTTTTTTTTTTACAATATTTACAACATCCAAATAATATTAACATTATATTCAAATGTATTTTGCATAGATTTATGCATTTATTAATTTCAAACACTGCAAAATTTAGTTTCAAATATTTTAAAATGAAAAATATCAAAAACTACTACGTCACAGGTGGACAAAAAAATAACGTCTATTTTTTGCAAGAATTCCAAAGTTCTCCAAAGTGAAGTTCCTCTGACATTTTCATCCTAAAATGTATTCCGTGTAAACCTTAGACCCTCTATTTTACAACCGAATAATTGGTTATAGAGGAAAAAAATATATGATCATACCTAAATAGCAAGAGTTTAGACAAATGGCAGCGTCACAGATGGACAACAAGAGTAAATATCAAATTAAACATTTTTTATTTCAGTAATCAACATCATATACATTTTAGAACAATATTTACAACATACAAATCCTATTAACATTATTTTGAAGTGTATTTTGCATAGATATATGCATTTATTAATTTTAAACAGTGTGTGTTGAGAATATGACATAAATAATATAATAGTCAAATAGCACTGTATTTGGAATGAATGTAGTTTATTTATTAGAGTTGATAAAGTGACGGCACAAAAAGTTGTCACTTTCCTCAGAAAACTCCTCAAATTTTTTTTTTCACAATTTTTTTTCTCATTTCAAAATACATTTTCTTGAAAATATAAGTAATTACCTACCCCAAGATATATGTTTGGTGTAGATTATTGTAATTACATTTTTTTGACCAGATGTTAACCTGCTGTCATTATTTTGTTGTGCAGCAAAAAATAACTTATATGTGACAGCTTATACAGATGAAAACCTTCAGTGTCATGAAGTCCAAAGTAGTTTACAAAGTACTTTTACAACTACTTCTTTTATTTTTTCATTCATTCAGTGTAGTCTACATTCTTTCACCAGCTCAACCTCAGAATGACTTCATATTTGTGATAATAATAGAAAAATGTGGAGAAAAAAAAGAAAAACAAGTGTTAATTTCCATTTGTTTTTTGATGAATCCAAATGAAGCCTTTTGAGAACGGACCAAGACCCAAATGTGGCCCCAGAGCCACAGGTTTCCCACCCCTGGACCTGCAGCTGGAACATCACAACACACCGACTGTTTTCATGAGATTGGGTTGAACTTTTAATCAGAGAAACGTTCACGGTTTAATGTGACGGCAGAAAAAGAAGGTGGTTTAAAAGGATTGGTCATTATTTACAGCTCCGTCTTTATGACTTAAGTCCAATCATAAAGATGTTTTTAGTCTAATGAATCCAACTGGAAACTGGAGCCTTTTATACTGAATCCCATGCACTGTAACTGTAACATTATGGGATGCTTCTTATAAAAGCAGGTTTTTGCTCACAGGAATATATTATTATTTCTATTTTATATTTCAATATTTATATTTATATCATGTGATATACAGCAGTGGAATCCATCTTTGAATCACCCAACAGGGAAATTAAAGAAAATGCACAATATCTTTAAAAAAAAAAATCAATTTATAGTGTGATCTACACTGTAAAAGAAAAAAAAAAAAAAAAAACGTGAAAAAACAGTAATATTCTGGCAGCAGGGGTGCTGAAAAAATATTGTAAAATAACAGAAAATAACCATCTCATAAAAATATGGTAATTTTCAATAATCACAATACAGTTTTTTGCCCTAACTTTACATGAGATTTTGCATATTTTTTTTACTTTTTAATGTTTAATATAGAATATCTACATGTATTTAAACAATCATATAACATATATATATATATATATATATATATATATATGTATATATATATATATATATATATATATATATATATATATATATAAAATAACTTTCAATGAAACTCAGTTGTACAATCCACTGATAAAAACTGTATTTGGACAGTTTATCAGTGCTTACACATGTTATACATTCACAAAAATACATTTATTCAACATTTTTGTTGTGAAACCTCCCGTAATTACACAAGATATTTGTCAATTAACAAACAAGTCTTGTTAAACTGACAGAGCAAATACTTCTTTTACGGTTAATTGTCAGTAATTTTATCTCATTTTATTATTTTTTTTTACAGTATTAAACTTTAAATTAACAGTTTAATCTCATAAATAGAAAAGAAATATTTGTGAAATTACAATACATTTGCAGATGGATTTTGACTGTATTTTTCTGTGAAAAAAGAAAAAATTTCTTTTAAAAAATGTAAATTTTGCGGTTATTCACAGTCACAGTTTTTTTATTTGACATGTAAAATCACAGTCTATTTTTGTCATTTCATTGATATCTTCTTGTATCTTAAAAATACAGGAAAGTTTTGTAAAATAAACAGTGAAAATTCTGTTAAATTACAGATATTTTTCAGTGTATTAATTTTTTAAAATTATAATAAACCAGGGGTGTCAAACTCCTTTTAGTCCAGGGCCACATACAGTCCATTATGACCTCTAGTGGGCCGAACCAGTTAAATAAGAGAAAAAATAACCCATACAAATTCATAATTCCAAGTTTTTCTTGTTATTTTACTGCAAAAAAGTCAAATTAAATTATGAAAATGTTCAAATGTGTACATTTACAAACATTCTCTTCCAAAAAAAAAATCATGAATAACCTGAAATTTTTAAGAAGAATAAGTGCAATTTTAACAATAAGATGCCTCAACTTGTTATTTATATATTTACATTACAGATGATAGTGGATCTACAAAGGCACAAAACATGTAGTAACAGGAAGAATATTGTTTAAATTTAGGTTTGGAATTTGGACTTGTCATTATTTCTAGGTTATTTTTCTAATATTTTACTGGTCTAACCCATGTGTGATCAAATTGGGCAAAAATTAGTTTGACAACATTAACCTTGTAAAGCCTGAACCATTAAATCATCGACAGAAAATTCCAGTTCTTTGAAACTGGAGCCTTTATTGGTCCTTCTGAACAACCAAAAGAAAAAAAAAAAATTTCACACATAAATATCCATGTATGAGTTTCAATGTTGTATCATATTTGATACATCAGGTCTCAATGCTCAAATATTATTTTTGAACAAACAAAAACATAATATAACACAAACATGTCTAACAAATTGGTAATTCCTTTTCTAAATTGGCAAAGTTCTTCCTCCTTCCTTCCTTGAATTAAGCCAAAAAAAAAAAAAAAATCTGCCAATGGAACAAGTGAAAATTATCTTGGTAAGATTTCTTGAAATCAGATTTTCCAGATCTATTGTCTATAAATCAGGTCTTATATCTCAGTGAAAGTTCCTCTTTAGGTGATTCTGTCTTATTTTAAGTGCGATGAGATATTTGGACCAGAAATAAGAAAAATACACTTGGTAAGATTTAGATTTTTGCAGTGTGATATAACCCTCAACTTTAATCTGAGCTTTAATGAACATCTACATCAGGGCTGTCAAACTCATTTTAGTTCAGTTCCACATTCAGCTAAATTTGATCTGAAGTGGACCGGACCAGAAAAATAATAACATAATAATGTCAACTCCAAACTTTTCTCAATGTTTTACAGTGAAAAAAAGTAAAATTACACAATGAAAATGTTTACATCTACAAACTGTCCTTTCAAACAATGTGAATAACATGAACAAACTGAAAAAAAAAAATGTAATTTTAACATTATTACGCTTTAGTTTATCATTTACACATGTACATTATAACTTCCAGATCACAGTGGATCTACAGATACACAAAACATTTAGTAAATGGTCGAATCTTATAAAAATTGCACTTCCCTTTAGACATTTCAGGTTGTATTTACATTTACAAAGAGAAACATTTGAGTTGTGAGTATTTATAGGTAGGGATGAGAATCGTTAAAAATTTAACGATTCGGATTCCATTATCGATATTGCTTATTGATCCGATCCCTTATCGGTTCTCTTATTGATTCTCTTTGGGTGAGGGAATAAAAGAGTACAAACGGGTGTGTTTGTATTAAATATCTTTTATATTTCCATCTCTGCACAGAAAATATACATTATGTAAAATATACAAAATATACAGGATGTACAAATAATAATAACAGATGACGCCAGGCCAGGTTCGGGAGGGGGTACAGTGAAAGTGAAACTAAAGACTCTTTACTAATTCCTCTATTGCCGCATTTCTACTATGTGGAACCGGTTCGACTCGGCTCGGCTTGTCTCCTGTTGTTGTGCCATTGTGTCTTACCTTCAGAAAATTGTATTTGAGGAGTTATGACGTTTGTTGCCCACACCAGAACCGGCCCGGCGTTCACTCTGCCGCTACATTCACAAGCACCGCTAAGTAGCGAATCAAATATGTGACATTCCTGTAAATGACTCACATGCTGTGGACAAATGTTTGAGGATATTGGAGGGATTCCACCCTTTTGAAGACATGGAAGCTTTGACAGTGTTCCAGTGGACCTGGTGTCATCTGTTTAGACCGTTTCTACCTCAACGCCATGTTGGCTACGTTCTGACCAAAACAATGCAGCGTACGTGTGACATCATCGCGCATGCACAACGAAGGTGGAATCGATAAG
Organism: Sphaeramia orbicularis; assembly: GCF_902148855.1. Taxonomy (NCBI): domain Eukaryota; kingdom Metazoa; phylum Chordata; class Actinopteri; order Kurtiformes; family Apogonidae; genus Sphaeramia; species Sphaeramia orbicularis. The sequence goes on along the minus strand of NC_043961.1, from coordinate 6,200,570 downwards.
CAGAATCGTTAAGCAGGCAGACAAACGATTCCAAGGAATCGAGCTACTGGGATTCGATTCCCACCCTATTTATAGGTTATTATGAGATTGAATTGGTCTGAATGTGGAACCTGAACTAAAATGATTGTAATATCTTAGTATAATTTTTACATTCCACAAATTCATCCCAAGGGACCGGACTGGACCCCGGATTTGACCCCCGGGCCACATGTTTACCTCTGCCAGGAGGTACTGTGATCATGATGCGTGTTTGTTTGTTTGTTACCTCCGCCAAGGAGGTTATGTTTTTGCCGGCGTTGGTTCATCTGTGTGCAAGATAAGTCAAAAAGCAGTTGTGGATGGATTTGGATGAAAATTTCAGGAAGTGTTGATACTGGCACAAGGAGCAAATGATTGAATTTTGGTGGTGATTGGGGGGGGGGGGGGGGGGGGGGGGGGGGGCAGATCTGTCTTGGCAGAGGTCTGCGCCCTCTGAGTGCTTTTCTTGTTGACACCTGTGATCTACATGATCAAATAATTAAATATAGGAAAATACCTGATGTTAACTGAAAAAACATGAATTACAGAGGATAATGTCATAATAAATTGTGATAAATCACTTAAGAAAACTTAAATATAGAGAAAAAAAACAACAAAAAACACTGGGTTTTTATGGGTTAAGATGACACTTTTCCCCCTGTTCCAGACTTATCAGAAAACTTCCCCCAGCTTCTTGAACTCCTCCATTCTCCAGTGAACAGTGTTGTTGTTTTTTTTTTCACACTGGGACACGTTCACTTCCAAACACAACACCAGTGGAGGCAGAGCACTCATGAAGCCTGAACGCTCACAGGCTGGAGCTGATGCTGGAGGAGTCTATCACACAGTGGACGCCCTCTAGTGGTGAGTTACATTCAGAGCACACACACACACACACACACACACACACACACACACACACACACAGCCAACACTCGTGATGGAGCTGCTGACGTTTGACAGCCCTGAATTAATTTTCTAACTCCAAACCTGAGCAGAAAGGCTTTCGTGACGACATTAACTCACACGACTAATCTAGTCCTCTCTGGTCCATGCAGGACTCAGGGAGGAGGAGGAAGAGAAGGAGGGAGGAAGGGGGGAGGAAGGGGGGAGGGGGTGCTGGTTCCATTTACTGTCTAGCCTTAATACAGCAGCCTAAATCCCCTCTGCCATAACCTGCCATCCGCTTTGATGCATTGCACCACATTTCAGATGAAAAGTGGGCAAAGATAAGGTGCATAATTCACTAAAGAGATCCTGTGATCCTTTACTTGTACAAATCTTCAAAGCACGCAGGCCAGAATAAGACCAGGGTAATCTTTATCCCTGTGATGCAACCAAAATACACATGTAAAGGATCTACAGTAATACAACAACCACGGCTTTGGTTTGATTTGTTGAGACGTAAAAGATCCGAATGAGAAGCTTTTTCTTCTAATTATGACGGTTAGACAGGACATTGATTCACACTACCTGGTCAGTGTCAGACATTTTGTATTTACATTTTACATTTATGCATTTGGCAGACATGACTTACAGGGGAAAAACCAAAAATAAAAGAAAATATAAGAATAGATTAAAGAGATAAACAAGAAAAGCACTCAGAGAGCGCAGACCTCCGCCAAGACAGAGCTACCCCCCCCCTCCGGATCACCACCAAAATTTAATCATTTGTTGCAAATCCGTCCATAACTTTTTGACTTAATCTTGCTAACAAACAAACAAACAAACATGCTAACACACAAAGCAAGGTGATCAAAGTAACAAGTGATCAGAGAACGCAAACCTCCACCAAGCAACCGAACGGTGTGCATGTGTGGGTCGACTATTTCTTTTTAAACTATGGATGTGCAAAACAAATTTCATAATGATATTTCACAAATTGCATTTTTTGTGATTTTTTGAAAATGGTGCATAAAACATAACAAGTCAACAGAGTGTAACGGAAGAGAAATGAGGCGGAACGATATTTCGTACAAAGTTGAAGCTTGGTACCAGTCATCTGTATGTCCAATTATATTAAATTCCAATCAGTATTTGTTGAGTTCTAATGAAAAATGTATGTAAATGAGATTTTCAGTGTTAAATGTAAATATCCACAGAGTCCACATTCCACAGTGAATGTGAACAATTTTGTGCCAGATACAAAATATTGTTCTAAGCTACGGGTGGAGCAAATTGGAGGCTCATCGGAGTCATTTTGAATTTCATATGAATTTTCGAAAAGTGCTCAATGATGACAGATAGGAAAACTGTAGATTTTTTGACTTTGCTGTGACCTTGAACTTTGGCCTACTTGGCCCAAAATTTAATGGGTTGGTCCGAGGGCCTAGGCCTATCTGTGGGGACAATTTGGGAAAGATGGTTGGAATAGTTTTCACGTAAAGTTGCTAACAAACAAACACAAACAAACAAACAAACAAAGTGATCACAATATCTCCTGGAAGAGGTAAACAGCGGTACAATTAAAAAAGTGTCGTACAGAAGAATAGAAAAGCAAAATGATAGACTGAAATACAAGAATAGATTAAAAAAAGACATAAAAAGAGCTGTACATTTAGTTTCTTTGTTAATTACATGCCATATATTTTAATGCCTGGTCCAACTAAAGGTCCATTTATTTGGACAAATATAATGATACCAACAAAAATAGCTTATAGTAGTTTAATTTCAGAGCTGATATCTATACATTTAACATGTTTTCTTGATAAAAACCAAAATCACTTCAGTTCTTCCATCAGTATCTATGTCATTGTACTGACAAAAACAGTGCTTTTAGACATTCCATGTTTTCTTTTCTGTCTGTTTTAGTCACATGACACACACAGGAGTTAGGACTGGATTGCATAACCATTGTTTTGGGTGACTTTGGATGGTCTAATAATTTTTTCTGTGACTGTATATATGGGGTTAAACATGTCGTGTGGATCATCTGTTATTCAGTTCCAGTTTAGATGGGTGTTCATGTGAAGTTATATTAAATTTTAATTCAGTTCACAGTGACATTATGTGTTCGTATGTGATGTAGTGATGTCAAACATGTCTTTATTTGACACACACCATGTCTGGTCACGCATTAGATCATTTTATAAATAACTGATAAGATGTCAGCTTTAAGCCCCTGTTCATCTTTAAAGTGGTGCTGTGGTTTATATAGTCCAGATGTGGGTCTCACCTCTTCTACACTTTACAAGTCTGATCATCAAACAGATTTCCACAAAGCTTTAGACGCAGGAAACGTCACAGCAGAACGTCCGGCCTCGGTCTGAGCTCTTTCCCCGTTGCTCGTCTAAAATAAATGTTTCTCTACAATCCCTTAGTAGCAGGCGGCCATCTTTTTAAATGTGTCCAACCCCAGTCATATCCTAATTATCTCTAATCCATTAGTCCAATGGTTCCCAACCTTTTTTGGCTCGTGACCCCATTTTAACATCACAAAATAATGGTGGCCCCACACATTCAAAACAGAGACTTTTTTTTTTTTTTTTGCTAAAATTAATTTGTTTTTGATCATGTAATAGTTTGTTATACTATGTTGCAAATAAACAGAAATTTTAAACAACATTTAGGCTATGTAATGCACTCAAAGAAATGGAAAACCCAAGTAGTAATCCTTATGCAATGTATTTATGTTGAAAATATTTAATAAATTCATTTTTAGTGAAAAAAACAAGAGAGTTACATTACATTTAAATAATAATACAAGTCTTGGGAATATTCAATACTGTTTAATACAATTTGGTCAACGCAGTCACTTAAAAAATGAAGTTTGTCCCAAAGCGTTTGCTGTCCACCTGACACATACGCACTGCGCACTGCTCAGCAGCCATTTCTGCACGATCATCACCTGTCTGCAAGGCCTGTTGTGGCGTGTGCTCCTGTGAGTTTTCGTCGATTTTCAGAGACATGCAGACATACACAGACACATGCAGACACACTCAAAGCACTCGGGACCTGTGTTTGGCACATTTGGCACATGCCACTTTCTTGCCTGTTTTTTGAATTTGATTTAAATAAATAAAACATGAGTAACGTAAATTGACATGCATGGTACAGTCTACTCTCGTTATACCGCCAACTTCCGTTCACGGCCAAATTGGCGGTATAGCGAAAATGGCGTTACAACGGGTTGCGTCCATAATGTGCATGTCTTTACTATATGATGTCTATGCTGCCTCCGTTAACCCGTTCTAATTGCGTTTCTAAATAAATCTTGATTCTGTTATGTTGTAAGGCAGGGATCGGCAACCTTTAACACTCAAAGAGCCATTTCGACCCGGTTTCCACGGAAAAGACAACACTGGGAGCCGCACCTCGGAGGTGCCACAGCGGCGCACCTCGGAGGTGCAGCGCCGCGACGCTGACGGTATAACGGTCGGGAAATCAATGGTATAAGTGTTGTTTGTGCATGGAACTGGGCTGGCGGATGGCGATAAGCGGAAATGGCGGTATAATGGCGGGCGGTTTAACGAGAGTAGACTGTATTTATAGAGGTCCTCCAATGTTTATTAAATTCAACACAATGATGATTAATACCATAAATTCAATGTAATGTTTAATAAATTCAACATAATGATGTTTAGTAAATTAAACATAATGATATTTGGTAAATTCAGTGTGTTTAATAAATTCAACATAATGTGGCATGTTTGCCGCAGTGCATTATGGGTAGTGGGTACTATGTTGTAAATGTGTTATTTTTATGCTCAAGAATTCAGCGGGGTTGTTGTGTTAGCACTAGTTTTGACTTAATATGTGTATGGCAATGCTTATTGGACTTTTTGTTTATTTTTTCTGTATTTTTATAATTTGTAAAGTTGCACCCTGAGTGAGAGCCATTGGCAGAGCAATCGCTATCCTGTTGTGATAATCCCAGTCTGGATCTTCCTGCCTATCAAAGTAAAAGCATAAATTGAGCTCACACCTGACACTGAGCTAACTTTCTGTCAAACTTCCTCCTACACTACAGTAATGATGTTAAGGCAATTAAACGTAACAGCTGTAGTAAATTCAGCGTGCTTAATAAATTCAACATAATGATATTTAGTAAATTAAACATAATGATATTTAGTAAATTCAGCGTGTTTAATAAATTTAACATAATGATGTTTAGTAAATTGAACATAACAACATTTAGTAAATTCAACATGTTTATTAAATTCAATGAAATGATATATAGTAAATTCAATGTGTTTAATTGATTCAATGTAATGATGTATACTAAATTAAACGTAACAATATTGAGTAAATTCAACATGTTTAATAAATTCAACTTAACTGTGTGATGTAGCACTTAATTAAGATGGTTTGCTGAAATTTAGTCATCTAGTATTTTTAAAATTTAAATAAAAAAGTTTTGTGGGACCGGTTGACGTTATCTTATTATTTAAATCCAATGTTCTGTTTTTTTGAGTGTGTATATAATGCACCTTTTTAAAATTTTTATATGGAAAAGTGTGTGGTGTTTTAATTATAATGACATATATATTGAATCATTACAACATATTTTTTTTATTAGTAATTAAAAAAAAAAAAAAAAAAATCAGTTACTAGAAATTTCAGGCAACCCCACTTGAATTCGAGGTGACCCCACATGGGGTCCCGACCCCAAGGTTGAAAAACACTGCATTAGTCTTTCTATGCTTATGCACCTGAATCACTTCCCTCACGGTGAAGAACTTCATAGATGACTCCATCATAAACACAGTCCACTTGTTTACAGAACAAACCCAAACTTACGCGGTTTTAGAAATTTTGTCACAAAGTGCATTTTTAATCAGATATGCGTAAATTATAATGTAATTTAACAATCAGCTGTTACCATGGTAACACCATCATGAATGTACATTGTTTCTATATTTTCACACATATTTTGGCTAATAAATCTAAATACTGTCAAATGAGTTTATTCTAATCTGGTAAAGGCCTATTTGTTCATCATCCTGGTTTGAAGTTTAACCCATAAAGACCCAGCGCTACTTTTGTGTCTGTTTCCAAATGAATTCTTCTCTTTATTTAACCTCTCTTATGCAATTTATCTCCATGTATTATAGTATTATCCACTGAATTTAGCATTTTGTCAGCGAAAACCACTAATTTTCCTGTATTTAACTTACTGATCACGTAGATGTTCATTAAAGCTCTGATTAAAGTTGAGGGTTATTCTATCAGAAACAGAGAAAACTGCAGAAAAAGTGGCTTGTTCAGTAAAATCTACCATTAACTGAACTTAAACCCAGTGTGTCCATCCACTGTCATTGATCCAACTCCATGGGTTTTACTGGTGAATCAAGGTTTTAGAAGATGATGGTGTTTCCACGGTAACTACGGAGCCTCTGAACGTCCAAATGGGTCATATCTGATGACCATGAAAGGACGAAGAACTGTATTTTACGACAATTATTTACATGTATTTATAGGATTAATGGATCAACAGGTATTAAACAGTTAAGATCAGTAGATGGTTTAAGTTAGAGGTGGACGTTTGGGTCTTTATGGGTTAATACACATACCTTGCTCCGCCTACCAAGGGTGCAAAGTCTTCATTCATCTCGTGAATGGCAACAGGTACATGAACCAAACGGCTTTGACAAAAAAAAAAAAAAAAATTCACATGAATATCAAGCTTGATATAATTGTTGAAAATGGTGTGGCAAAGAAATCAAACTGACACGTGCTGACGTGTGGACATCAGCCTGATTTATATCAAAGGGGCGTGGCCATAACAAAAACCAAAATGGACAGAAAATCCCTGCAGAAAACCAAAAGAAAAAGAAAAATCCAAAATAATAATAAACCTTTCAGCTGACCACTAACAATAGGAGTATTTGAAACTTCATTATGTTAAGTTATTGATGAGAAATGGGGGTGGGATTAACCTGTTTAACCCTGACCATATTTTCAGGGGAAAAACGCCTAAACAGACATACCCAAAGTAGATGAAGAATTACTCCTCAATAATAAGGTTCACATGGATGTTCTTGGTGTCTATGGACATTTACAGACCTCACAGAATCTATTCCCATCGTCTAAAATATTGTATCTATTACTCTGCCTGAGTAAACTGTAACAAACTAAAAGAGAAATTAGAATTTTTATCCTCGCCTGTTTTTTTTTCGGCTGGATTGACGATGATATGCATAAATTAATTGTGTCGGAGATTTTTAATAGCGTGTATTTCACCCCACAAAGATTAAAAATCCTGTTTGAACATTAAAGTTTGCACTAAAATACACTTTTGTACTTTTATTAAAATTAGGGTCTAAACTTTGAGCAAAAGTTGAAAAAAAACATCAATTGTCCTGAATTATTATATTTTTATAGTAGATGAATATTAACCCTTTCATGCATAGTGGTCACTCCAGTGGACAGCTATTCTACAGCTGTTCTCTTGTATATTCATAGATTTTGTTCTTCTTTTCATTGATGTTGTTGTTGTTTTTTGGGGTTTTTTTTTTTTAACACATATCTTTATTAAAGTTTTAAGGCACTACATATCTTTTCTGACATGCATTGGTAACATTATGTAGATCTCTCCTGAGCATAAACCCCCAGAATCACAAGCCCTCCCCATAGTTTTCACTCAGTTTATCAGCAAATACATGTTTCTGTGCATCAAAAATTAAACATGTGGTGTCCAGCTGAGTGGACATTTTTGCAACTTCATTAAAAATAGGTTCATAAGATTTTTTTTTTTTCATTATTATTTTTTTTAAGTATAAAAAAAAAAAAAAAATATTTTTTATTTTATTTTATTTTTTATTTATTTTTCAGAAGAAAATTTTCAATTGCATTGTTTTTTTCATGCCTAAAGAGGAATAAAAACACTCAGGAAAAAATTTTGATAAGGTTCTCATAATTTGTGCATGAAAGGGTTAATATAATTTTTTCGGCCCGTGGGTGGGCTGATAGGGCTAAAGACCCTTTGTAGACACATAGTTTAATTCACTTTCCAAAGGGTTCTAAAGGCAATATTCTCCAAACCACATGGGGGAAGTCTCGATAGACTCTAAGCAATACAATGAACAAAAGTATCATCTTAGTTTTAGAATTTGGACTGATCCTAAGGCCCAGCTATGGAGTTACACAGCTTTATACAAAAAAAACAAAAAACTGTCCACCACATAGGACATTCCATAAATTAAAAAAAAAAAAAAAAAACATCTGAAAAAACTGTTGCATAAAGATGTTTCCAATATAAGCAATTATTATTATTATTATTATTATTATTATTATTATTATTATTATTATTATTATTATTATTATTAATAATAATAACAATAATAATAATAATAATAATAATAATAATAATAATAATAATAATAATAAAAAGCCAAAACTTGTACTTTCTTGAGTCTCAGGAGGTTAAATATCTTCTTAATAAAACCATATAAAAAAAAAAAAAAAAAAAATCAAAATGCATTTCAACTTCAGCCTAATTTTGAGAAATAAAATCAATAATAATAATAATAAAAATCTACTTTTTTTTCATAATTCATGCATGAAAGAGTTAATTAAGTTTTCTTCTTCCCACTCCTTTTCCAGCGTAAACGAATAAATTTAAAATATTGAACTTATTCTGTCGAATGTGTTCCCATTATCAGATACTCTTGTACGCAGGTCATCTGGGTAGTAAAATGTTTACTCACTCAAAATAAATGAATGAATGAATAATTGAATGAATGTGGAAAATATGAGTTTCATCTCACAAAAGGCCATCGTATCAAAGGTTGCCATGGTAACATCGGCAGCTGCTATAAAGCTTCATCCCATATGTCCCCAACATGAAAGAAAAGACACAATGAAGAGGCTGAAGAGCTCACCTCGTACCCCCCCCACTCCGGCAGCAGTCGATAAAAACGCAAAAACCTGAGCCTGAGTGGCAAATTGGAAAACACACATGGGAGTGTCTGTTATTTTTGGTAGCTCACAGCTTGTGATTCAATTTGACTGCTGTGAGATGTTATCTTTCTTGCTTTAAGACGCAGGGATGGACTTTTTTTTTTTTTTTTAACAAGAACCTCGGTGGAGCGTGTCTGTTCAGTCACTACAGCAAAACATTTTCTGATGAAAAAGTTGCTGTTTTAATTTAACCCATAAAGACCCAAACATCCACCATCGAACAAACCCATCTACTGATCTAATTTGTTTAATAACTATTGATCCACTAATCCTATCAATACGTGTCAATAATTGGTATAAAATAGACTTACTCATCTTTTCGTGATCATCAGATATGACCCTTTAGTGACCCGGTTCTGGCCCGCAGGCCTTATGTTTGACACCTCTGCCATAACTAATATGTGTAGTCCATTCTTTGTGGATTGTGTCTGTTTTAATAACATTAACCCTGATAGAAGCCAATAATGTAATAACCGGTTAATAATGTAATAAAAGTCCTGAATTGATAGTGTAACAATTTTTGGCCAGTAGTAATTTATTACGTTATCAGTTGGTTATTACAGTTTTGGCCTGGTAAAAAAAAAAAAAAAAATTCTTTGCAAATGTAATAACTGAGCCAATAACGTCATAATATAGTAATATAATTGTATTTAAGTTTCATTTATTAGATATAACTGTAATAAAATCTCTCTCTCTCTCTCTCTCTCTCTTTCTCTCTCTCTCTCTCTGTGAAATTCAACATTTCAACCTTCGTGTTTGATTGGATGACATAACAAGACTTCATTAGTAAAATCTAAAAAAAAAATCTTATTGACATGAAAATCAAGGCCAGTGAAGTTACCATATTTGGTTCCTTGCCTGTAAGTGGCAAAAAAACAAACAAACAAACAACAAAACAAATCCAAGAAGTATAAATAAAAACACAAGAAAAACACTTGTAAGGTAAAAGGAATATGCATTTTAGAACATTAGAACATCATTTTTCTAACATTAGACCCCCATATGTGCTGATCCAGACCCCTGTCCACATTCACATGATCCCTTTGAACATCATTCCTTACATTAGAATAGAATAGAATAGAATAGAATAGAATAGAATAGAATAGAATAGAATAGAATAGAATAGAATAGAATAGTGATGTGATGTTCACGAACGAATCGAATCTTTTGAACGGCTCTTTGAAATGAACGATGGGAACCGAGTCTTTGTAAAGAGCCGTTCATTTTTTTTTTTTTTTTTAATTAATAACAGTGATTAATCAATGTTGTGTTTTGTGCAATTTTTTCCGCATGTTTACACACACATTTATTGTTCTTGTTCTGAGGGAAAATGCACTACAGTTCAATTCAATTCAATTCAATTTTATTTGTATAGTCCAATATCACAACAAGGTTATCTCAAAGGGCTTTACAGAGTCAGTTGGAGTAAACAACAGTCAAATAAACAGCAAGAAGATGAGTAGCGTCCTGGGCATCCCCTGTCCTTAGACCCTCCTTCTCGGCAAGGAAAAACTCAAAACCCAGTGGGAAAAGGGAGAAACCTCAGGGAGAACCACAGTGAAGGAGAGATCCACTCCCATGGATGGACAGGCTAGAGATGCACCAGGACTGATGGACGTCCATTTGCAGATGTAGTTCCAGTCTGCAAGGATGCAGTAGGGTGGACACATGAGGGGTCCATCCCGCTGGATGAGACAGGCAGGAGCGAGGAGGCCCATCCACAGTGGTGAGGCCGAGGACGTCCATCCGGACAGGTGGGGGAGGGGGTCAGGACACAGGACAGGGCAGGACACAGATGGGTCAGCGCAGATCCTGTCGTCACTGGCTCCCAAGCGGTTACAACTGAAAAAGTAGCCACTGACAACCTGGACCACAGGTGTCAAACATGCGGCCCGGGGGCCAAATCTGGCCCGCCAAAGGTTAAATTCCGGCCCGCAGGATGAAAGTGCAAAAATTAACCTGAACAGTCCAGGTTGTCCAAATCATTTTGGTTCAGGTTCCACATACAGACCAATGTGATCTACAGTAAAAAAAAAAAAAAATAATAATAATAACAACACAATAACCCATAAATAATGACAACTACAAATGTTCTTTGTGAAAAATGATGTGGAAAAAATTTGGGTGAAAAAATAACATTACAAAACTATTCTTTCACAATAAAATGCAAATAAATACATAAATAAAAACAAAGATGAACAACCCAAAATGTGCAATTTGAACAATATTCTGCCTGTTACTAAATGTTTTGTGCATTTATGGATCCACTGTGATCTGTAGTTGTGTTAATAATAATAAGAGATGTAATATTGTAGAAATTGTTCAAATTTTAGTCCCAAACTCCAAAACTTTAACAATATTCTACCTGTTACCAAATGTTTATGTAACATTGTGTGTAATATACATGTAGAAATAATAGGTCGAGACATAATATTGTTAAAATTGGACTAATTTTCAAATGAAATTTCTGTTTTTTCAGGTTATTCACATCTTTTTTATAAAATGTAAATATTTTCATAATTTAATTGGGGGGGGGGGTTGTACTAAAACAAGAAGAAAAACTTGGATTTGTCATTATTTATAGGTTATTAAGTCATTATTTTACTGGTCTGGCCTGCTTGAGATCAAACTGGGCTAAATTTGGCCCCTGAACCAAAATGAGTTTGACACCCCTGACCTGGACTGTTCAGGTTAATTTTTGCACTTTCATCCTGCGGGCCGGAATTTAACCTTTGGCGGGCCAGATTTGGCCCCCGGGCCGCATGTTTGACACCTGTGGTCCAGGTTGTCCAAATCATTTTGGTTCAGGTTCCACATACAGACCAATGTGATCTACGGTAAAAAAAAAAAAAAAAAAATAATAATAATAATAACAACACAATAACCCATAAATAATGACAACTACAAATGTTCTTTGTGAAAAATGATGTGGAAAAAATCTGAGTGAAAAAATAACATTACAAAACTATTCTTTCACAATAAAATGCAAATAAATACATAAATAAAAATAAAGATGAACAACCCGAAATGTGCAATTTGAACAATATTCTGCCTGTTACTAAATGTTTTGTGCATTTATGGATCCACTGTGATCTGTAGTTGTGTTAATAATAATAAGAGATGTAATACTGTAGAAATTGTTCAAATTTTAGTCCCAAACTCCAAAACTTTAACAATATTCTACCTGTTACCAAATGTTTATTGTTAGAACCAGTGACACAAGACTTGGACCCATTATTTTACTGGTCTGGCCTGCTTGAGATCAAACTGGGCTAAATTTGGCCCCTGAACCAAAATGAGTTTGACACCCCTGACCTGGACTGTTCAGGTTAATTTTTGCACTTTCATCCCGCGGGCCGGAATTTAACCTTTGGCGGGCCAGATTTGGCCCCCGGGCCGCATGTTTGACACCTGTGAAGTAAATAGAGTAGTCTGACATGTCACTGTTTCTAAAACTGGAAGTAAAAAAAATAAATAATAAAATAAAATCAAAAACTGACAGTATACCCACTTCTCCAGGGACCACTACACCACTGGTCGTTGGTGCTGTGGTCGTAGATGTTCACCTCCGTGTACAAACACAGAGTGGACCAGCGTTTGCGTCTCCTCCCAGTGGGCCGGCCCGTCACCTCTCCTCCATCTCTGTCCATTGTTATCCTGTCACGTCCTCACGGGTTGAAGGTTTGATGGATGGAGCGTAAAGTACCACCACTGTACGCTCTATTGTGAATGATTGGGGCCTGAGCTGGATCTGTGCTTCGTCCTTGGGCAGCTCCTGAAGGCGACGTCTCTCCTCTGATTACATGAGACGAGGCTTTTAAATGGTCTATTTTTAGCTCGCAGTAAAAAAATAAATAAATAAATAAATTTCACCACAGCTGTACAGTGCTCCAAGAGGAATTCTATCAGACTTTTTCCATCTGCTGCGCTAAGTGATATTCTGTCGACGCTTAAAGGCGAAATATATTATTCATTCTTGTCTTTCTAATATCTATTGTCTCGTGACTGCTCAAATCGTTGAAAAGATTCCAACCGTGCCCTCAAAAGAAGCTCGAGTATTGACTTTTTCGGCAGCTATTGGTCATCTTTACATGTACAATAGATAACAGTTCTCGCAGGATACAATGCATATTGAAAATGCATGAATTGTGTCCGTCCTTGCGCGGCTGACAAAGCAATTTTGGAAAAGCAGTGGTGTGTCTGGGTGTTCAATAATGGGCTCCATCAGTGGAAAAGCAAACATTTTTCTGTGTCCAGTATGATATCGGCGCTCCTCATCATCTGTCTGTGAGAGCTGTGTTAATATCTGGCATTAGAGACGGGCGGCGACAGCTGGTAAACACGGTAAAAGCAGGTGGTGCGGTCGCCTTCTGGGCTTAGTCGACCAAAACCAAAGGGAATCGCACACAGTGAAAATATGAGGGGAGTTAGTAATGAGGTTAAGAAGCAGCAAAGACGGTCAGAACTGAACCGACAACAGCAGGGTTTTTTCAATCTTGGGGTCGGGACCCCACATGGGGTCGCCTGGAATTCAAATGGGGTCGCCTGAAATTTCTAAGGAAGGATCGTGCCAGCTGTAGATGATGATCGCCTGACAAATAATACTCAGTACAGGGTGAGTCAGAAAAAACGCTCTTTTCATTTAAAGAAATTGTACCACTGAAATGGAAATGCTTATTTTTCTTTTGATTATACAGTCATATTGATGTGGTTATTGAGCATGTCTGGCGATTGAATCATTGATTTATGGCATAGCATAACAGAGGGAATGTCCATTGTTTATTGTGCACCGAAACATCTGCCAACACAGTTTATGCCACCGTGAATGAAATTGAAATTGTCAACCATTACAGCATGTTTACTCACCATCAAAATGTTTTGTCTCAACGAAGTCGTCCGGCACGACCTTCAACCTGGCTACCATTCAGATTGATGCAAATCTGTGCTCGTTGTCGCATCTCTAACACAGCTCTTCTCGCCATTCGTGTTCGTCGTACGGCTTGGATTTCAGCCGTGATGCGATTTCGGAGTTCCAGAAGAGTTTGTGGAACAGTCTGATACACACGGTTTTTAAGATACCCCCACAAGAAAAAATCAAGGGGGGTCAAGTCCGGGGATCTAGGTGGCCACTCTCTCTCCTGACCCAAACAGACAACTCGATGAGGAAATAATACCTGCAGTCGCTGTGGTCTTGCCATGATGAAAACTCCCTGGGCACTGTCATGTAGGCCTGTGTCCTGAGTGTGAAAGCAAAGCCCCGACTCCTGTAATTGTTGTCGATTTCAAGTTTGTTCACTGTGGCATACATTGTGTTGGCAGGTATTTCAGTGCCCAATAAACAATGGACCTTCTCTCTCTTACGCAATGCAATAAATCTATGACTACATCACCAGACATGCTCAATAACCACATCAATATGACTGTATGGTCAAAAGAAAAATCAGTGTTTCCGTTTTAGCAGTACAATTTCTTTAAATGGAAAGAGCGTTTTTTCTGACTCACCCTGTAGTGATGTGACGATCACGAACGAATCGAATCTTTTGAACGGCTCTTTGAAATGAACGATGGTAGTAGTAGTAGTAGTAGTAGTTTTATTTTGAGCACATAGAATCATCAGATAACAAAGAATCATACAACATGCCAACTGCGAACTCCTTCAAGACTTTTGGAAAACATTTCAGGTGACTACCTCATGAAGCTCATCCAGAGAACACCAAGAAAGTACAAAGCAGTAATAAAAGCAAAATGTGGCTATTTTGAAGAATCTAAAATAATAACATGCTCTGAGTTACGTCACACTTTTTTTAAACTCCATAATTCCATATGTGTTCATTCATAGTGTTGATGCCTTCAGTGAGAATCTACAATGTAAATAGTCATGAAAATAAAGAAAAAACAGGTGAGTCCAAACTTTTGACTGGTAGTGTATTTATTCTATATTGCTATGGCTAATACGGGTCCTCAGTAACTAGTTTCGTTCTTTCTCTGTGAATGACCGGAATGACAAATAAACTCCTTTGAATCCTTTGAAATCTGAAGAATCTGGAGGAAAATGCACTTAGGCAAGGCAGCTTTATTTCTATAGCACATTTCATGTAGAAGACAATTCAAAGTGTTTTACATAAAACATTAAAAGCATTACCGCAGGGAAGCAATAGAAAGCATAGGCATGAGAAAAACAAACAAACAAAAAACAGATAAATAGATCGAACAGATAAACAGACAAAAACTTTAAGCTTAAAGGAAACAGTGCAGATCTGAACTGATGAATCTAAACTCGACTCAAATGCAGCTGAGAACAGGTGAGTCTTTAACCTGGATTTAAATAAACGGAGTGTTTCAGCTGATCTGAGGTTTTCTGGGAGTTTGTTCCAGACATGTGGAGCATAGAAGCTGAACGCAGCTTCCCCATGTCTGGTTCTGACTCCTGGGACTGACAACAGACCAGATCCAGATGACCACCTGAACTCAGACCGAGCTGAGTCCAAAATACATTCAGGGCCAGATCTACTAAGATGCCAGTTTGCGTGTAGTAAATTTATGAGCACAATCTAGAACAGGGGTGTCAAACTCATTCTGGTTCAGTTCCATATTTAGCCCAATTTGATCTCAAGCGGGCCAGACCAGTAAAATAAAGACTTAATAACCTATAAATAATGACAAATCCAAGTTTTCCTTTTTGTTTTAGTGCAAAAAAACCCCCAAATAAATTATGAAAATATTGACATTTTACAAAAAAGATGTGAATAACCTGAAAAAACAGAAAATTCATTTGAAAAATGAATGCAATTTTAACAATATTATGCCTCAACTTATTATTTATACATGTACATTACACACAGTGTTTCATAAACATTTGGTAACAGGCAGAATATTGTTAAAATTTTTGAACAATTTCTACAATATTACGTCTCTTATTATCAACGCAACTCCAGATCACAGTGGATCCATAAATGCACTAAACATTTAGTAACAGGCAGAATATTGTTCAAATTGCACATTTTGGGTTGTTCATCTTTGTTTTTATTTATGTATTTATTTGCATTTTACTGTGAAAGAATGGTTTTGTAAATGTAAATATTTTCACAGTGTAATGTTATTTTTTTCACTGAAATTTTTCCCACATTATTTTTCACAAAGAAAAATTGTAGTTATTATTTATGGTTTATTGTGTTGTTATTTTTCCTTGAGATCACATTGGTCTGTATGTGGAACCTGAACCAAAAGGATTTGGACAACCTGGACTGTTTAGGTCAATTTTTGCACTTTCATCCCGCGGGCCAGAATGGAACCTGTGGCGGGCCAGATTTGGCCCCCGGGCCGCATGTTTAACACCTGTGATCTAGAATTTTGCATGTGGGGTTGAACCTCAGTTTGTGAGTGATTTACTAAGGTGCAAAATCTGTCAGACCGCCCTATTTAAATGAGGATTTTTATTTTTATTTTTTTTTAACCCTTTCATGCACAAATTATGAGAACCTTAATCCAATTTTTTTCCTGAGTGTTTTTATTCCTCTTTAGGCATGAAAAAAACAATGTGATTGAAAATTTTCTTCTGAAAAATAAATTTAAAAATAAAATAAATAAAATTAAAATTAAAATTAAAATAAATAAATAAATAAAAATTTTTAAAAAAAGTAATGAAAAAAAAAATTCTTATGAGCGTATTTTTCATGAAGTTGCAAAAATGTCCACCCAGCTGGACACCGCACATTTAATTTTTTATGCACAGAAACATGTATTTACTGATAAATTGTGTGAAAAGTACAGGGAGGGCTTGTGATTCTGGGGGTTTATGCTACATAATGTTACCAATTCATGCCAGAAAAGATATGTAGTGTCTTAAAACTTTAATAAAGATATGTATAAAAAAATAAATAAATAAATAAAAAACAAAACAAAAAAAGAAAAGAAAAGAACAACAAAATCCATGAATATACAAGAGAACAGCGGTAGAATAGCTGTCCACTGGAGTGACCACTATTCATGAAAGGGTTAAATTTGGGTTTGCGACCCCAAAGTTGAATACCACTGCATTAACGTCTAATTCCTGCGTTTTATCCTTAGATTTATGTTAAAGTCTGATCCAAACTGTATGAACTTTAGGTTTCATGTAAAGACGGGCGTTCCAAAGTTTTCTGTAGAACTCTGATGGATGATCACGTTTCTTGGTCTAAATTGCTTCTTGTTTCACTGCTGCTGTTTTTTGCTCTGTAGGGATGAAATTGGCTGTTTCTGAACATGCCACACAATCACACCATGTATTTTGGCTTTTTCAAACCCACACTCTGAGACCTATGCCGCAAAAAAAAAAAAAAAAAAAGCGAGAGAGACGAAGAATAAATGTTACACTTGAAAGCGACTCCAACACATTTCAGCAAAATGGTACTTTGTAGCAGCGTAAACATGTCTCTGTGGAAAAAGAAAATATTAAAAATGAATCAAAACAAGTGGAGCTTTCATCAGAATGCAATCAAAATAAGACTGAAGTAGAGGATAGAAGGGGGTGGGGGTGGTGGTGGGGAGGGGGGGTTAGGGCTGGAAGATCATGAATGCATCACGAATAAATATCAAAGCTAAAATAAACTACGAGGGGCCATCTATCAGAGACACTTTGAGTATGCTATAGTTATCTTTTACTTTACAAGACAAAGAGCGCCGGCTGTCGATATGTGGGTGTTCAGCTTCTTAACCCTTTAACCCCTGAAACATGTTTCCAGGTAAAGGTTCTGCTTGAATCTACCTCAGTTTCAGGTTCATTAACCCATAAAGACCCAGTGTAACTTTTGTGTCAGCTCCCAAATGGATTTTCTCTCTATTTAACCTTTCCTAATTGATTTATCACCATTTATTTTTATATTAACTTCTGAATTTAGCATTTTTTCCGGTAAAGATCATCTGTTTTCCTATATTTAATTCACTGATCATGTCGATGTTCACAAAAGCTCAGAGTAAATTTAAAGGTTATTATATAAAAACAGAAAAAAATGAAAAAAAAAGTGACTTTTTCAGTAAAATCTCTCATTAATTGAACATAAACCCAGTGTGTCCATCCACTGTCAGTGATCCAACTTCATGGGTTTTACTGGTGAATCAATGTTGTAGAAGATGACGCTGTTTCCACGGTAACTACGGAGCCTCTGAACGTCCAAATGGGTCACATCTGATGACCATGAAAAGATGAAGAACTGTATTTTACACCAAATATTTACATGTATTGATAGGATTAATGGATCAACAGTTTAGATCAGTAGATGCTTTTGGTCGACTGCTGTTGTGAAGCTGTTGTGAGTATGTGCTTGTGTTCCTAAAATGATCAATAAAATGAACAAAAATATATAATAAATAAGTGACATGAACAAAATAAACCACAAACTCAACAAAATTAAAGAAAAAAAAAAAGAAAAAAGCAATGAATGAACAAAAAGGAATAAAATATTTACAAAAATGAAAAAATATGGCAAAAAAAAGAGTAAAATGAAGTAAGTAAATAAATAAATAAATAAAAAACAAACAAAAAAGAATAAGTGTTTGAATTTGGGCCCAGTAGTTTTTGTTTTGGGCTGGTTTTTTTTTTTTTTGGTAAATAAATCAGTTCAGATGCTTTTTGACACCTGATTGAACTCAAAAAACCAGTTACATGGTCAAAACTCAATAAAAACACAGTAAAAAAAACAAAAAAAACAACTGGAAATTCACAACACTGGAAACAACAGCAAAAACAAGGAAAACAGTAAAAACAGAAAAAAAAAAACTAAAAAAAAAAAAAAAACAAGAATAAAATAAGCAACAAAATGAACAGAAACAGCCAAAGTAATCAGTTAAAATGAACAAAAGTAAATAATAAATAAGTGACATGAACAAAATAAGCCACAAACAGAGGGAAAAAAATTGAAAATAAAAAAATAAATGTAGAAAAATAAACAAA
This sequence comes from Sphaeramia orbicularis, assembly GCF_902148855.1. Classification (NCBI taxonomy): domain Eukaryota; kingdom Metazoa; phylum Chordata; class Actinopteri; order Kurtiformes; family Apogonidae; genus Sphaeramia; species Sphaeramia orbicularis. Next base: position 6,181,723 of record NC_043961.1, on the reverse strand, counting down.
ATAAGCAACTAAATGAACAAAAACAAATAAAATATTTACAAAAATAACAAATAACATGAAAAAATATGAAAAAAAATTGGTTAAAATGAAGTAAGGAAAAAAAAAGAACAAAAAAAAAGTATTTGAATTTGGGCTCGGTAATTTTAGTTTTTGACTTTTTTTTTTTTAATCTAAATATGTCCAGATGCTTTTTAACACCTGATTGAACTCCAGAAAGCATTTACACAGTCCAAAAAATAAATAAACTAGAAAAGCACTTGGAGAGCGCAGACCTCCACCAAGACAGACCCCGCCCCCCCGATCACCACCAAAATTTCATCATTTGTTCCTTGTGCCAGTATCAACATTTCCTGAAATTTCATGAAAATCCATCCACAACTTTTTGAGTTATTTTGCTAACCACCAAACAAACAAACAAACAAACAAACAAAGCAAAGTGATCCAAATATCTCCTGGTCGGTAATAAAGGGAAATTACAACAACACTGCAAACAACAGTAAGTTAGGAAAACAATGTTAATAAAAAAGCAAAAAAAACAAAAAAACTAACTATTTTTATAGCGAGCCGGTCTCACTAACTGCTCTGTTTTTTATGCCCTATTGTACAGGAGATTCACTGAGCATGCTCAGATGGTTAGTAGTACAAGGTCTATTCTATCAGTACGTTTTGAAATTTTTCTTATTGAGCGAACGGTTGAATTTAAATGAAAATGTAAAATAAATCATACATTCAGAACGCTCACCACAGACACATCAGGGGTTAAAGGGTTAAACCGCCCTGGGAATGTGTGCTGCTGAACAGCCAGAATGTGGAACCTGGTTTCAGTCCAGACAGTGATTGAACGCTGCTCATCCAGCGCCCATGCATTCTCATTATTAGGGGGAGTTTAAAAGACAGCGTCGGCCTGAAACTTGGGCCGGAGCTGAACGAGGAAACTTGCTTTCTCCATCTTCTCTGTCAGCGCAGGTATGTTCGCTATCCCTCACAGCCCAGGAAATATGCACTCTGGCCTCGGGTGCTATAAATCAGCTGTCCCTGAGTTGACAGTCGGCGGTTCGACGTGGTACAGGGAGGCCGGTCCGGCGTCAATAACCGGGGCTGGATGAAAGCAGCGCCGGGGTTTGGAGGTGAACGCTCTGACATGCACTCCCACCGTGAACACTTCTACATTTACTCCCCACATCAGCAGTGACGCCCACCTGGGATCATACGTTCCCTCCATCACATTTGTGCGCCTCCTGAACCGGCTTCATATCTGCGCCGTGGAGGAAAGGTTACCGTGCACGCTGGGAGCAGGAAACTACATTAGTGTCGTTACTGTTGGTGTAACGGTGAAAGGTTTTTCAGCTCCTGACTTTACTGACAAGCAGCGGCACACGGTCTGATGAGGCGGTCGACCTTTAACCCCATAACGTCGAACGTATCATATTTGATACATGAGTTTTGAAGCCCTCGACATGATCAGTGTGATATTTTTTGTCTTGAAAAAAGTGATGTACAGAACTGGATACATGGGCCCAATCCTAATTTAAAAAGCATCTGAAAAGGACTCTAATTTATGAAAACAATGTAAGGCTGTTTATCATTTGATTTGTTTTTGATGATTTGTAATTTGATTTGCATTTCTATTGCTTTAAGTTTAGATTATTATTTCAGTTATGTTGTATTTTTAATTCTTTTTTTTTTCTCTTTTCTTCTTCCTGTATATTGTTTATTACCAGGAAGGTTTTCACATAAGCCTTTTTTTGGCTTCTATCCTTTCCTGCACAAAGACGTTGCTTGTTTGAAAATTATTTTCGTTTTTTAATTTTTTTTGTTGCTGTTTATGATGTGCAAATTAAAAAAAAAAAAAAAAAAAAAAAAAAAAAAATCACCCCTTACTCCTCCCCCTTGGTCCTTGCACTTGACACTGCCCCTTGAAATGGAGCTACAAGGGTTAGGGGTTGAAATATCAACTATAAACCACAAAAATGCGATCTATAACAGTGTTTCTAACCCAGTGTGAAATCATCAGGTGTGCCATGGAAAATTATCCAGTTTCACCTCATTGGTACTGTAAGAGCAGCAGGATATAGATACATATGACTGCACACACTAATGATCCACTCAAACACAACAGACTCCTGTTTCCCTTTGCAAAATAAAAGTGAAAGTGAACCAGCCCTGATTCAGTGCATTCTGTTGATAAAGCCCCCTTCACTAGTGAGTTACCCGTGAAACCCTGGTATCAGGTTGGGGCGGGGGGGTATGCCCCCTAAGGTCACCCTAAGGTATGCCTCCTTAGGGTGATCCAAAAATTTTTTTTTTAAGATTCTAAGATTCTCTGGATTAGAACCCTGCATTTGGTTCCATATCTGGCCAAATTACTTCGGTCCAAATTTTATGCAAATTAATTAATATTTAGAGGTTGCACAGACACGTGAAGATTGCTCTATATACTATAACATAACCAGCCAAATGAATAAGGCATATTAGAATAATTTGTAATTTTTTTCACAAAATCAAACTGCAACTCACATAAAAATGTTACTTAGAAAGTCCCACAACCACTGTTACTTTATTGAAATTACAAAAAATGTTCCTGTGTTCTTTGACAACTTGGAGCCAGTGCTGTTTGTGATCTTCATTTGTTGTTCGGCTACAGTTGAAGTCTTGAATAAACTCCGGTCCTCTTTCAGCAACATCATTGACAACTTTTCTGGAATGCACAATTTTTGCAGCCTTCTGAAAGTCTGCATCATCAGCCCAGTCTTCTGGAGGAATTCTGAAGAATGTTTGTGGCAGATCCAAAGTTTCAAACAAAAGCATGGTGCTGGTGGTGACAAAATCCCTGATCTGCTTCCCTTCACAGTCTGCTGGATTAAGGGCATCCCAACGCTTTAGTGGAACCTCTGAACCTTCATTTTCCATCATGTTGTGAACCATCAGCTGCTTCTGCTCTTGTGTCACACTGGAGTCCAAGAATGCCAGGACAACCAGTTCTTCACTCCAGTACCACAGATGTGGGCGGCCTTACTTCATACATATATTGCTAGATGAAACACTCAAACCTTGGTTTTGATAGTACTGCTGCTTCTCTTAGCAGGTCAGCTCGGCTATGCTGAAAATGCAAAAGTCAGTTTCCAGGAAACTTCCAGCAACTTGTGCTACCTCTAAAACATCTCCTTTTTCTTCCAAATTTTTTCCTAAATCATCTTTTGAATGCCAAAACCTAATGCAGGGTTCGAATTGAGGTTATCTGAAACTGTATTTTTACCATGATTGTTGGACCAATGCCTCCTATACTATTACACAATGGACTTCAATCCGGGGGTTCGTCCGAGGAGTCGCTGATAAACCCCTCTCAGTTTTCTTGATCCAAACGCCCTGCAACAATGTGCCCGAGCAATCCCCAATGTGCCCCCCCACCCGGCAAAAGAGAGACTCAGAGCTGTTGAGGAAGATTTGTGTGTGTCTTTCTTCAATTTCTGCAAGAATATCAGCTTTGTGTTCAACTAGACAGGCCCAGGTTTCACACTGAATAAGTACATTGAGACTAGATTTGCATTATATTTCAATAAATATACTTTTTGTGACATTTTTGTTTGGTGGTGTGCCTTGCAATTTTTCTCATGTAAAATATGTGCTGTGGCTCAAAAAAGTTCGGAAACACTGATCTATAACACACTGAAATGCCATTAAACGGTCGATCAATTAGTTAAGTTGTTTACGAGGAAAATACGTACATTTGTGTGTTTCTTTCATCACACTGCTGCACTTTTTTGTTGTGTTTATCTTAGAGCTGCAACTGATTAATCGACTAAAAGTGATCCAAAAAAAATCATTCAACCACAATTCTCCTGAATCAAAGCTTTGTTTCCTTCATTTCTCTGCTGTTAAACATTGGTTCCACTGTTGTGTTTCACACGGACGCTTATTGTGACGCACAAAGAAGCTTCAGTCCAGAAAAACTGCAATAGAATATCTCCCTTCAATCAATTTGAGTCGATTAATCGAATCTAAAATTTTTGCATTCGCTTCAAGCACCTAATCGATTCATCGGTCGCAGCTCTAGTTTACCTCCATCTTGCCAATAACAGAATTATGGGAAATTTCTCCTACCCCTCCGTTCGTAGTGTGGTCCTGGAAAATCTGCGTTTGGAGGGCTATATAGCCGTCTCAAACTCATACATGGAAACTGATATTTGAAAAACATTTTTTTAGGTTGTTCAGAAGGACCAATAAAGGCTCCAGTTTCAAAAAACTGGAATTTTCTGTGAATGATTTATTGGTTGAGGCTTTACAGGGTTAAAAGCAGAATCAAGAATGCCGAAGGAATGGAATCTGGGGACCCGCCAGGAATTTAGGGCCCCATAAATATAATATCACTTTTGGCCCTAGTACTTCAAAACTGCAAACCATGAAAACCCTAAAAATATAACACTGTACAGCAGGAATCTATATTCTGCTTGAAATATACAGTATTTCACGATTTCATGCAAGATTGATGAGAAAGGTGGAAGCCATTTTTTATATTAAATCATATTTGTATTATTTTGTTATTATTTCACTGGTCCGGCCCACCTTAGATCATATTGTACTGTATGTGGCCCTTGAACTAAAATGAGTTTGACACTCGTTTTAATGCATGAGTTTGAGTGAAAAAGCAGATTTTAGCAAAAAGAGCTTTGCTGGTGGAGCTGGTGTGAAGGTTGGCTGTGGTTCCTGGGCTGAAGAGCTGAGCGGGGATAAGCCCGGGGAGAAGGCCAAGGTGTTAGAGGACCATGGATGGTGGATGTGCAGGGGTGATCCAGAGGCTGGATCTGGCAGGACTGAGCGCGCTCAGAAGCGACGACGATCTGGCTGAATCTGCGTGTCTGGGCGTGTGAGACGACTACGAACAAAAGTCAAGTGAACAAAACAAATCACTTCAAAATGGAGCCAACGTCATGTATCATCCACTGTAACAGAGGAGGAGGTGAACGGCTGAATGCAGAGACGAGGACGAGAGAAGACAGCGGAAACAAACGACAAGAAACAGCACATGGACTGAAGAGGAGGGAGGTCAGGATGAAGCAGGATCAGCACTTGTGTTGTGTCGGTAGGTGTGGACACGCCAGGAAACCCGATCGTTTTTTAATTTAGTACAAGATAGAGGGGTAATATATAATAATAACACTGGGTTACAAAAAAATGTTTTTTGCAAGTTGTCTAGGTTTTTTCAACTGAATTCGGACCATTTTGCACCGCTAAATCCAAAAATGACATCTGTTGTTCTCAATCAGGTCGGGTTTTTTTTGCTAATTTGATTTTGAAAAATGTGATCTTCTCACAAAATTGATGACATTTTTGTGACTTTATCAGTTGATTTTTTTATATAGCTCTCACCCAAAATAGGTTTTAAGAGAAAAAAAATCATTTTCTAACAGGATTCCTGTGAGGTACAATGGTGTATTCACCGCAGATGTAGCAGAATACGTCAGGCTTATTTTTGCAAGATCTTCTAGTCGAAGCCATTTCATTCACCTGTAATATTAAAAAAAACATGAATCATAAATTGGCAAAAGTAAAATCTTCAGAACTCGTTTATTGCAAGAAATATGAAAGAATTTTGTATTGTATGATGTGAAAATGCCCATAAATGTAAGCAAACATGTTAAAAAGCCAATATGTAGCATAGTTCAGAAAGTTGACCTGATTGAGCAAAATTAATGTGATTTTTGGATTCAGCACACCAAAATGATCCTGAATCAGCTCAAAAAACTTAAACAATAAATTTGTTGTTGACCAGTGTCATAAATATATCTGTAAATCAACACCATATTTACGTTCATCGTCATGTTTATGGAATGACTTCTCGTGTCATCTCGCGATAATAAATAAACAAATCATCGCATTTTTGATTTAATGCAAAAACCGACATTACACACTTCTGGGTTGTTTTTTTTTATATTTAGTAAATATCAGTACAGTTTTGCACAGATGTCCAATGGAAAAGGGACTACTGATCCATTGTCATATTTTTGAACTGTTCAAGTCACTCTTCGTTTCTGATTAGTTCGCTATTCTACTTCATTTCCACCACAATTCACAAGTCACGAGAGGTCTTTGGTATGACAAGAAGCAACCTAAGTAAGCTAACTGTACAGAGGCAGTAGTCACTTTTCCATCGACCCTCAAATTGTGCAAATATAACTTGTGCATAAAAATGTACCTAATGGAAAAACGATAATTTCAGCCAAAGTCTAATTTTTCGATTAAAAGTTTTTGCGCTGACAAGAGGTGGTTTTTCGGATGTAGCGCAAATTATATATCACGCAAAACTGCAATGGAAAGAACTTTTTTTCGCAACTAGAGTCAGGTGGATTAAAAAAAACGGATGTTGATGGACGTTACAACAAGCGAAGAAGAAGAAGAAACGTGTCGGTATGTGTGGACACGCCAGGAAACCCGATCGTTTTTTAATTTAGTATGAAATAGAGGGGTGATATATCATAATAATGAATATATCTGTAAATTACCACCATATTTATGTTCATCATCATGTTTATGGAATGACTTCTCGTGTCATCTCACGATAAACAAATCATTGCATTTGTGATTTAATGGAAAAACAGACATTACACACTTCTGGCTTTTTTTTTTTTTTTTTGATATTTAGTATCTTGTAATAAAGCCGCATTATGTAATAAACTGACGCATTTTGTAATAAACTACCTCAACGCATTATGCAGTAAATTTTTTCGCATTATATAGTAAGTTATTACAATTTGAGAAGTTTATTACAAAATGCACTTGACACATTTTTATTTTGAGGAAAATGTAATGTGCTAAATTAATCTTTAAACTGTGTGGTCAAAGTTCTGATTCCATTACCTGTAGCTCCTGTGACTAATTTCTTCTAAATTGCTCTGAAATTATATTAATTTGCATTGTTATTACATAAAGAACCACATTATTACATTTTTTAAAAATAGAAATGTGTCAAGTGCATTTTGTAATCAATTTCTCAAATTGTAATAACTTACTACATAATGTGAAAAAATTTACTACATAATGCGTTGACGTAGTTTATTACAAAATGCGTCAGTTTATTACATAATGCGCTTTATTACAAGATGACGTGACATTCTTATTACATTTTGAACTTTTATTACATAATGGGAATTTATTACATAATGCGGCTCAACAAGGCAGGCAAACGATTCCAAGGAATTGAACTACTGGGATCCGGTTCTCAAAAAGAACCGGTTCTCGATTCCCATCCCTATGTATAACACTTAAAATGTCTGAATAAACACACACTTACGACCATAAGAACTGGCGTGACATACAACACCTTTTCATGACATCAGTCTGGTTCTTTCAGACGTTATAACTCACAGTTTTCAGGTTCATCCTCCTCCTTCACTCTTGCCTTGCATTCACAGCAATCAACATTTCAATATTTTATACTGTGTTTCTATGACAACGAGATGCACTGTGCAAATACTATACGGTCACATGTCAATACCTTGGTTACGGGCACTGACAGGAGCATTAATCTAATATAATACATAACAATACAGGCTCATATGGATGGGGAAAGTGGAGCACTGGAAGAAAACCTGCAAGAACATGAGGAGAACATCCAAACAGAAAGACCCTGATCTGACCCACCACAGACGAACACAACAGTAGAGCTGAAGGTTGTATGATTCTCTGTGTTATACTTATGCATTTTGCAAAGTGAATCTGTACGTATTATGCAACATGCGAAAAAGGCACTTTGAGAAAATGAAATGCATCAAACGGTTCTTTTTCCAATTTCTCCTGAGAGCTATTTTGCATTACAAGCATTTCAGGCAGCAGTTTCTAAAACTTAAATACCATAATGTTTTCTAATTCATATTAATGTGGCTTTTAAAATGACAGCAGTCGATTGTTCTGTGCTCCCATATGAATAATAGATATGCATTATCATGTGTATGTATATGAACAGTCTATGAATATTCAGTGGATTTTCTTATATATCACCATCTTTCTGTGCTTCTATAAGCAGCTGGCGGACTTCTGTGGGATTAAAATGGTTGTTTTTGCTCTTTACTGACATTCTTTTATTCCTAACAATAAAGGATACCTTAACCCTTTATAGTTCACTCATAGAAATACTCTGAAAGTCCAAATTCCAATCTTAGTGTGTTATTGGAGGACAGAACAAGAATGTGTTATTTTTGTGAAACAAAAAAAAAAGTATTGTTATGTAGAAAATCAAGGTCAGGGAAGTTACCATATTTGGTTCCTTACCCATAAGTAGCAAAAATAATAATAATAATTAAAATAAAATAAATAAATAAATCCAAGAAGTATATCCAAACAACAATATATATGGATATGTGAATATATTATTACTATATAGGACAATATAGAATATTATATGAATTTATATTATATATGTATAGGTGTTTTTGTTTGTTTGTTTTTTTGTTGTTGTTTGTTTTGTTTTTGTTTTTAGTTTTTATTAATATCTGGTAGGAAAAGTTATAAATGGATATTATCATATTAGTGTATATAGGAAAAAGGATGTGTGATATTGTTATACTAGTATTGTTGTTGTTATTATTATTATTGCTATTATTATATTAATATTCATACAAAATAATAATTGCTATATAGTGATCATAAGGAATAGAAATTGAGGGTAGGAGTACATAAGTTTTTACTTCTTCCTACTCCTTTTCGAGCATGTATAATTTCATTTCATTTGTTTTATTTATATTATTTATTTATCCATCCATCCATTATCCACCGCTTATCCGGGGCCGGGTCGTGGGGGTAACAGTCTAAGCAGGGATGCCCAGACTTCCCTCTCCCCAGACTCCTCCTCCAGCTCTTCCGGGGGGATCCCGAGGCGTTCCCAGGCCAGCCGAGAGACATAGTCTCTCCAACGTGTCCTGGGTCTTCCCCAAGGTCTCCTCCCGGTGGGACATGCCCGGAACACCTCCCCAGGGAGGCGTCCAGGAGGCATCCGAAACAGATGCCCGAGCCACCTCAGCTGGCCCCTCTCGACGCGGAGGAGCAGCGGCTCTACTCCGAGCTCCTCCCTGGTGACTGAGCTCCTCACCCTATCCCTAAGGGTGCGCCCAGCCACCCGACGGAGGAAACTCATTTCGACCGCTTGTATCCGGGATCTTGTCCTTTCGGTCATGACCCAAAGCTCATGACCATAGGTGAGGGTAGGAACGTAGATTGACCGGTAAATCGAGAGCTTCGCCTCTCGGCTCAGCTCCTTCTTCACCACAACCGACCGGTACAGCGACTGCATCACTGCAGACGCTGCACCGATCCGTCTGTCAATCTCACGCTCCATCCTTCCCTCACTCGTGAACAAGACCCCAAGATACTTAAACTCCTCCACTTGGGGCAAAGACTCCCCACCGACCCGGAGAGGGCAAACCACCTTTTTCCGGTCGAGAACCATGGCCTCGGATTTGGAGGTGCTGATCCTCATCCCGCTCGCTTCACACTCGGCTGCAAACCGCCCCAGGACACGCTGAAGGTCCAGGTTCGATGAGGCCAACAGGACAACGTCATCTGCAAAAAGCAGAGACGAAATCCTGTGGTCCCCAAACCGGACCCCCTCCGGCCCCTGGCTGCGCCTAGAAATTCTGTCCATAAAAATTATGAACAGAACCGGTGACAAAGGGCAGCCCTGCCGGAGACCAACGTGCACCTGGAACAGGTCTGACTTACTGCCAGCAATGCGAACCAGACTCCTGCTTCGGTCATACAAGGACCGGACTGCCCTTAGCAAAGGGCCCCGGACCCCATACTCCCGAAGCACCCCCCACAGGATACCACGAGGGACACGGTCGAACGCCTTCTCCAGATCCACAAAACACATGTGGACTGGTTGGGCGAACTCCCATGAACCCTCGAGCACCCGATGGAGAGTATAGAGCTGGTCCAGCGTTCCGCGACCAGGACGAAAACCGCATTGTTCCTCCTGGATCCGAGGTTCGACTATCGATCGGATCCTCCTCTCCAGTACCTTTATTTATTTATTTATTTATTTAGTTAGTTAGTTAGTTAGTTAGTTAGTTAGTTAGTTAGTTGTTTGTTTGCTATCATTCATTTTTGTACCAGCACTTATATTTTGTTGGTTGATTTTTGTTTTGATTTCACTGTTTACATGCTCGAAATAAAGATTTCATTCATTCATTCATTCATTCATTCATTCATTCATCAACAAACCCCATCCCTCGCATGTATTGTAGCTTATTTTGATCGATCCAGCTGATGTCATCATGTCTATGCATGTGCTGATGTCCGCATAGACACAGACAGTATAAACATATTCCACCCATTATAAGCAAATGGGGAATTTTTTTTTTTTTTTAATTCATAAAAAATTTTGACCTTTGACCTTCTTTTCCCAAAATGCAATCACATCTGTTCTGAGTCACTGGCAATGTATAAACCAAATTTAGTCTGAATTCAACCGATAGTTTTTCTGCTAAAATGTTACCAAACAAAGAAGAAAACAACCATAATCATAATCGGATAATCTTAGTGATGCTAATGACATTCAAACTACAGCTTGGAGTCTTTATGGCAGGAGTAATTTTATCTCTCGCAGGTTTTATTTTTGTTCCACTACAGTTACAAATAAATTGTTGACATCTTTTTGCTGGAATATTTATCTCTGTTACTTATGGGTTAATTTTAAACGTCGTACTTCTCACTCAATCAGAGCTGCTTTTAACAATGCATTCTGTTATACATGATTTTTTTACCGTAGCTGTAGTGCTAGTGGTATGTTCTGTTTTAATAATGTTCGCTCTTATTATGAGATGTTACAGAAAGCAATTTTGAATTTTATACTGCGTTTAAGTCATTCTAGAAATGTTGTGATTTTTACAATTGTTAACTCCGACTTTTATACTGATTCTACACTTGTTAAATACCGGCACCGGCATCTTTATACTTGTTATTGAAGATAAGGTGTGTGCACGCGTGTCGTTTTTTACATTTATAACCCTTTTTATTATTTTTTAATGCTCATTATACTCTATGGACTGTAACTATTTACATGTCTGATACAAATAAATAAATAAAACTTTCATTGTTTTATTTAATGTGCAGTGGCCCAGCCTTAATCATGTCTTTATTATTTCTTCTCTCCTTATTCCACTTCCCATCCTTTCTACTCTTACACTCCTCTGTATTTCATTTAGATGTCTTTCTTTGCCTTCTCCATCCCACCTCTCTTGCCACATTTGAACACTTTCTGGCAGAGAACTTAGAGCAGAGAAGTGAATATATACAGTCAGTCTGATGAGCTGCAGGTGTGTTCACAGGTGAACAGAGTTGGCTGAAGAGGTGGGTGTGGCTAAGTGAGTGAGTGAGGAGACAGGTGGAGAGGGATTGGCTGAACAGGTGTGGCACGGTGAGGGAGAGGACAGCAGCAGAGAGTCCCAGAGAGTCATATAAATTTAGAATATCTTTGATATTTTTAGATACAGTCAATAAATAATATGAACATGTATCATAACGTGAAAATCTAAGTGAACGTGTTGTGAATGAGGATGCTTGTGGACTAGGATTGTTTTTTTGTTTTTTTTTACTAATTTTTATTCAAAAAAATTTGTTTTTCCAATGTTTTGAGCTTGATGGTTAAACATGAAGTAAAGAATAAATTAATAGGAATTAATTATCAATAAAGCAACTGTGAGTCAGTTGTAGAATGGCTGTACAGCAGAGTTTGTCCTGGTGGATCTGGACTTCATTCTCATGCCTGGACCTAGAATGCCTCAGCATTGAGGAGGTGCTTTTGTTTAACCCTTTCATGCATGAATTATGAGAACCTTAATCATGACACCCCCCCCCCCCCTATTCCTCTTTAGACATGAAAAAAAAACAAAAACAATGCGATTGGCAGCTTTTTATGAACCTATTTTTCATGGAGTTGCAAAAATGTCCACTCAAATGGGTACAATGCGTTTAATTTTTGAAGCCAAGAAACTTGTATTTACTGATATACAGTGAAAACTATGAAATATAAACACTTTTAATGCTGCTAATCAGATGTTTTCTCATATTTAAACCTACTCTAATACTAGTTATTACTCATTTCATGGAGATAATATGCTAAAAAAACAAACAAAACATTTTGTTAAAGAAAAAATGATAATTACAGTCTTATAACAATTGATTTACACTCAAACATGTTACTGCAGATCAGGTTTATCAAGAACAGCAAAGTTACATGATGCATAAGTGTCCACTGTGTTGGCTGAAGAGGTGGGTGTGGCTAAGTGAGTGAGGGAGGAGACAGGTGGAGAGGGATTGGCTGAACAGGTGTGGCACGGTGAAGGAGAGGACAGCAGCAGAGAGTCCCAGAGAGTCATATAAATTTAAAATATCTGATATTTTTAGATACAGTCAATAAATAATGTGAACATGGATCATAACGTGAAAATCTAAGTGAACGTGTTGTGAATGAGGATGCTTGTGGACTAGGATTGTTTTTTTGTTTTTTTTTACTAATTTTTATTCAAAAAAATTTGTTTTTCCAATGTTTTGAGCTTGATGGTTAAACATGAAGTAAAGAATAAATTAATAGGAATTAATTATCAATAAAGCAACTGTGAGTCAGTTGTAGAATGGCTGTACAGCAGAGTTTGTCCTGGTGGATCTGGACTTCATTCTCATGCCTGGACCTAGAATGCCTCAGCATTGAGGAGGTGCTTTTGTTTAACCCTTTCATGCATGAATTATGAGAACCTTAATCATGACCCCCCCCCCCCATTCCTCTTTAGACATGAAAAAAAAACAAAAAAACAATGCGATTGGCAGCTTTTTATGAACCAATTTTTCATGGAGTTGCAAAAATGTCCACTCAAATGGATACGATGCGTTTAATTTTTGAAGCCAAGAAACATGTATTTACTGATATACAGTGAAAACTATGAAATATAAACACTTTTAATGCTGCTAATCAGATGTTTTCTCATATTTAAACCTACTCTAATACTAGTTATTACTCATTTCATGGAGATAATATGCTAAAAAAACAAACAAAACATTTTGTTAAAGAAAAAATGATAATTACAGTCTTATAACAATTGATTTACACTCAAACATATTACTGCAGATCAGGTTTATCAAGAACAGCAAAGTTACATGATGCGTAAGTGTCCACTGTGTTGGCTGATGTGGAACTAAAACAGCAAAACCCATGAATATACAAGAGAACAGCTGGAGAATTGCTGTCCACTGTAGTGACCACTGTGCATGAAAGGGTTAAATCGGAAAGTTCTGTCCAAAAAATGCGACATTTAACTTGCAGAAAATAATATGAATAGTAAACTAAGAGTCACTTTGAAATGAATTTGAATTCAGATAGATCAAGTGGAAACTCTGAGAGGAACAGGATGAAACAACAAGGAAATTCAAACAAATCCCTTATTTTCTGATATCAGATCCAAATGGTCCCACACGGCGGAAACCTTTCTTTTGGTTTGAGGCTGCTCCAGAATTCTTGATGAATTTGACGATGACAAAAGATCAGAGATTCTTTTGGCAGATGCATCCCGTTGACAGATGCGCTTCCTTATGAACACAGTTTGGCGTCAGTGTCAGTTCCAAACACTTCCTGTATCGGTCACGTGACTTTCTTGAAGCGATACGCGCACCGACACGGGGTTTTGCTCTATGAGCTCGACGCATGCACCGACGCATCGGTGTTGCTGGACCCATCACTACTGTCTACTAATGTATGTGGAAATGACCAAAAACAGACACTTGCCCAATAAAGGGTTAACGATATATTATATACAGGGTGGGGAAGCAAAATTTACAATGAACATTTAGTTGTTTTTTCTCAGCAGGCACTACGTCAGTTGTTTTGAAACCAACCTATATTGATGTCATAATCATACCTAACACTATTATCCATACCTTTTCAGAAACTTTTGCTCATATGAGTAATCAGGAAAGCAAACGTCAAAGAGTGTGTGATTTGCTGAATGCACTCGTCACACCAAAGGAGATTTCAAAAATAGTTGGAGTGTCCATAAAGACTGTTTAGAATGGAAAGAAGAGAATGACTATGAGCAAAACTATTACGAGAAAGTCTGGAAGATACTATTAAAGAAGAATGGGAGAAGTTGTCACCCCAATATTTGAGGAACACTTGCGCAAGTTTCAGGAAGCGTGTGAAGGCAGTTATTGAGAAAGAAGGAGGACACATAGAATAAAAACATTTTCTATTATGTCAATTTTCTTGTGGCAAATAAATTCTCATGACTTTCAATAAACTAATTGGTCATACACTGTCTTTCAATCCCTGCCTCAAAATATTGTAAATTTTGCTTCCCCACCCTGCATATATGTCTCCCATCTCTAACTCAACCATTGTTTATTTTCTCTTGGTTTCTGCACTCCACAGAGGGAACAGGACAACAGAGAAGTCATTTCTTTGTCCTCTTCTGATGGAAATGCTTCCTGTAATGTTTTGCTGTGTTTACTCCCCAATAACCATTACTGTGTGAATGACTCCCCTGTAATGGAAGTCATTCAGGTGAATTGACTAAAATCTATAATTCACTACAATTAAGGTTTAATGTTTCTACTCAGGGATGGTAGTGTCACAAGTCACAAGTCGGGTTTCCATTTTTGTCAAAACTGGAAAAAGATATATTTAATATGTTTAATTTATTTGCACAAAATAAAAACAGCAATAGAAAAAAAACAACATTCAAACAAGTAACAAAATTGTGCAGGAGAGGTTAGAAGCCAAAAAGAAGGCTTATATGAATACCTCCCCCGAAAAGAATAATACACACACACACAAAAAAAAAAAAAAAGAATAAAAAAATACAATATAACTGAAATAATAAACTAAAGTAAAAACAATAAAAATGTAATCCACATTATAAATCATCAAATACAAATCAAGTGATATACAGCCTTATTTTTTCATGAATTAAAGTCCTTTTCAGATGCTTTTTAAACAATGATATACTGTCAGACCAGATAAGTTGAGTTTACTTAAAAAATTTGAGTAAACCAGTTACCTTAAAAAATGTAAGTAATGAGTAATGAAAACTTGAGTGTATTAAACTTAAATGCTTGATTTGAATGGAATTGCTGTTTTAAGTACAACACACTAAATGCCAAGTTAATTTAATTCAAAATTTGTTGCAATGTCACTTGCTTCGGATAATCATTAACTTAATATCATCAGTTCATTGGACTCATTCCGAGTTGATTTAAATTAAAATCTTTCGCAATATAAATTGCTTTATGAAATTATTCAACTTAATATATTGCAGTGTAGATGGAAGTTAAGCAGGAAGATAGCTCAGTGTAATTTACCAGTACAGGAAGTGCTATTATTTTGGCATGGAATAAAGATTTTTAATAAATAAGATCTATCATAGCTGAACAGTAAATCCACAGTTCTTCCTCTGGCTCTGACTCATGGTGCAGCTCTACAAAAATACAAAAACAAACACAAAAAGGACAATAAACATTACCATACACACATTCAGTCCAAATTAACACTAACACCACAACCCTACTGAACCCCTGCACAGAAAAATAACACATTTTCAACAACATGCCCAATACCCACAATGCAATGCGGAGATAAAAAGGTGTGGTCATGACTAAAACTGAGTGATTTAAATCCATTCAACTTAAACTTTTTCGTACTTTGTGTCAACAAATTTATTGTTTACGTTTTTTGAGCTGATTTAGGATAATTTTGGTGTGCTGAATCCAAAAATCACATTAATTTTGCTCAATCAGGTCAACTTTCTGAACTATGCTACATATTGGCTTTTTAACATTTTTGCTTACATTTATGGGCATTTTCACATCATATGATACAAAATTCTTTCATATTTCTTGCAATAAACGAGTTCTGAAGATTTTACTTTTGCCAATTTATGATTGTTTTTTTTTAAAAATATTACAGGTGAATGAAATGGCTTTGACTAGAAGATCTTGCAAAAATAAGCCTGACGTATTCTGCTACATCTGCGATGAATACACCATTTTTACCTAACAGGAATCCTGTTAGAAAATTTTTTTTTTTTCCTCTTAAAACCTATTTTGGGTGAGAATTATATAAAAAATAAACTGATAAAGTCACAAAAATGTAATCAATTTTGTGAGAAGATCAAATTTTTCTAAATCAAACTAGCAAAAAAACCTGACCTGATTGAGAAAAACAGATGTCATTTTTGGATTTAGCGGTGCAAAATGGTCCTAATTCAGTTGAAAAAACCTTGACAACTTGCAAAAAAAATTTTTTGTAACCCAGTGTTATGAATTGGACATAGTTTATTTTTTATAAGTATGTTACTGCTAAGAAATGACAGTTTATTTTTGTGCATGACTGTTATGAAACAGATTGTGTACTTTTGTTTTTGATATGTGTATTATTGTCATGAAATGGACAGAGTTTATTTTTGTTTTTTGATACGTGCATCATTACTGCTATGAAGAGGACAGAGTTTAATTTAACATGAAATACTGCTGCAAAATGGACAGTCTATCTTTAATATGTACAGCAATTTTGTGTCTTTTGCATAGTCAGAATTTAGTCTGATATGTGAGGATTTTTGATTTATTAATGGAATCTGACAGAAATTTACGGTAGGTGAGATTATAAAGGAGATTATAAATTAAACCTCATCCCACTCCCTTTTGAATGCGTGACTTTCTTTTTTATAAAATTCTTTTCTTGTTTGATTTTAATGCAATATTCGAAATAAATAAATATACAAACAAACAAACAAACAAACAAACAAACAAGATGGACCTGTGGAGTTGAATGAATGAAGAATTCAGACCCAAGCAGAGCATTTACAGTTTATGGAGACCACAGGGAAATGTTGGAAAAGGAAGGATTCCATTTAAAAAAGCAAAATATCACTCTTTTAACAAAGGAGCTGAGATAACATTAATGATAACGTCCTCTGTTTTTATCTGCTGCCGTTCACATCCTCCACGTCCTCCTCTTAGGTCATCATTTATTCACATTTTCAGGACATCAAAGTGTCCTTGAGAAGAAAGCGGAATAATTGTTTTACAATAATTTTTTAAGGTTGAATTGAAGCTTTATCCTCATTCACAAGCATCTGAAGGTCAGATCGAGGATAAGGGGGGGACAGTTAGCGGCTAAAAATGGGGATAGTTCAGGGTCAGGGTCCATTTGAGGGTCAGAAAAGTGTTAGTTTGAGTTTTAATCCATAAAAACATCCACCATCAACCAAAACCATCTACTAATCTAAGCTGTTTAATACCTGTTGATCCACTAATCCTATCAATACATGTAAATAACTGGTGTAAATACAGTTATTCATCTTTTTGTGGTCATCAGATATGACCCATTTGGACGTTCAGAGGCTGCGTAGTTACCGTGGAAACACCATCATCTTCTACAATATTGATTCACCAGAGTTGGATCAATGACAGTGGATGGACAAACTTAATGTGATGATATATTTAATTGAAAAAGTCACTTTTTCTTCAGTTTTCTCTGTTTCTGACACAATAACCTTTGAATTTATTGAGTTTTCATGAACATCTAAATTATATATAGAAAATTAAATATAAGAAAATACATGATTTACAGTGAAAAATGCATGGATGTATGGATAATATTATAAATCACAGGCAAGTAGTGAGTCTAGTTTGGTGCATAATGTAATAAGAGAAATTGTAGGTTTGTTTGGAATATGTGCAACAAAAAGAAAAAAAAGTCTCATAATGTTCTGAGATATAGTGTCCTGATCTGAACTTAAAAACCCAAATATCCATCACTGACCAAAACCATCTACTGATGAAACTGTTTAATACTCGTTGATCCATTAATCTTATCAATCCATGTCAATAATTGGTGTAAAATACAGTTCTTCATCTTTTCATGGTCATCAGATATGACCCATTTGGACGTTCAGAGGCTCTGTAGTTACCATGGAAACACCGTCATCTTCTACAACACTGATTCACCAGTAAAACCCATGGAGTTGGATCAATGACAGTGGATGGACACACTGGGTTTATGTTCAATTATGGAAATATTTTACTGAAAAAGTCACTTTTTCTTCAGTTTTCTCTGTTTTGATATAATAACCTGAATAAAAAACTCTACAAAATAATCAATAATATGAAAAAATAAGTAAAAAATGTTCTAAAATAAACTAAAACAAGAATGAAATAAGCAACAAAATGAACAAAAAGAAGCAAAGTAATAATTAATAAAATGAACAAAAATTAATAAGTAATCAAGAGATCAATGACAGTGGATGGACACACTGGGTTTTGGTTCAATTATTGATATATTTAGTAAAAAAGTCACTTTTTTTCAGTTTTAATTGGTGTAAAATACAGTTCTTCATCTTTTCATGGTCATCAGATATGACCCATTTGGACGTTCAGAGGCTCCATAGTTACCATGGAAACACTGTCATCTTCTACGACATTGATTCACCAGTAAAACCCATGGAGTTGGATCAATGACAGCTGATGGACAGTTAATATGATATGTTTTACTGAAAAAGTCACATTTTCTTCAGTTTCCTCTGTTTTTAATACATTAACCCTCAACTGTATTTTTTTATGAACATCTATATGATCAGTACATTAACCCTATAATGCTGAAAGTATCATATTTGACACATGAGTTTTGAAGCCCTCTACATGATCAGTGTGATTTTTTTTTTTCTTGAAAAACCTGATGTATACAATTAGATACATGCAATACACAGATAATCCACCAGGGGGAGGAGTTCATTCACCAGAGGCCTTTCCAGTGACACTACAAGACTGACATTAATGAAGAAGGAGGAAGAACTGGGACCATTTAGAAAAGGAATTAACAATTTGTTAGACATGTTTGTGTTATATTACGTTTTTATATGTTCAAAAATAATATTTGAGCATTGAGACCCGATGTATCAAATATGATACAAAATTGAAACTCATACATGGAAATTGATAGGTGAAAACAAATTTCTGGGGTTGTTCAGAAGGACCAATAAATGCTCTGGTTTCAACGAACTGGAATTTTCTGTCTATGATTTAATGATTCAGGCTTTACAGGGTTAAATATTGGAAAATACCTGATTTCACCAGAAAAATGCAAAACACAGAGGATTATTTTATAATAAATGGTGATAAATCACGTAAGAAATGTTAAATATCGAGAAAAAAAAAAAAAATCATTTGGGAACTGACCCAAAAGTAGCAGTGGTTCTTAATTGGGTCTTAATCCTGCTTTACTACATATAAAACCAGAGCTAATAAATAAATATCACGCTAAGCTTATGATGTATTCAAAAGCTTTTCCCTGGTTTCTTCCTTGTCGTCACTCGGTTCTTTCCCACAGAGGACTGAACCCCTGAAGTGCTCTTCAAACCCAGACTCACTGACAATTAATTCTGCACCTGCTCGGATCAGCCAGCCCATTTGTGTTACCATATGACTGGTGTTTTCATGCTCAAGTAATTATCATTTACCAACATGTCCTCGGAGCAGCCAATTACCAGCCTCTCCGAAAACCACACATATGCATGAAAATACCAGTAATGATGCCAAAACAAAAACTATGGCATAAGTGTTGCATTTTGCCGTGTGTTGTAAATCCTGTCCTCTCTGTGATGACACCGTTCTGATGCTTACACTCACTCGTGTTCAGGTGGTTATGACGACTTCTAAGGTAAGAGTGGATCGTTTTGTACCATCGTGCAGCTGTAGATAAATAGAAGAAATCACTGAAGGACTTGGGAGTGAACCAGTGGTGTAGTCCAGGATATACGGCGGTATAAAGAGTATATCTACTTATTTTTTAGTCATCGTTGCGTATACCCTCTTCTAAATCCCCCTGATGTGCACCATTCAGTCGGATCTGAACCAAATTGCCCATTTTTTCTCCTAGGATGGTGAAGCCATGACCCGCCCTACTCTGCCTCTAATTGGCTAGTACTCACTGCCTTCACTGATTAGACTGGTTAACTTTAGGTATGAGGACTGATGAGCCAATCAGAGGCAGAGTAGGGCAGGTCATGCCGAAGAAAATACGGCTAACTAGTGCTGTCCACCTCTGGAACCTGATTGGACACCTCCTCAGGTGCCAATTCCACCCCTGTTGATTGACAGGTCACTGCACATCTCGTTGAAAGATGCGCAATTATTGGAAATGTGAACACGAAAGGCAGAATAAATGTCTTACAAATGAGTGACACATATCGAGAGAATCTACTTTCATGAAATACATAATTCTGAGGTCAGTTTTAAGGTGGTTTCAGAATGAGTCGCTGTTTTAAACTACTGGACATATGACTGCATATTTAGAGGAGAGATGGTGTCACCAACAGTTACACTGTGTGAGTAGGCTAATGTTACGAAAGGCTAATGTTATGAAAAGCTAATGTTATGAAAGGCTAACATTATGAACTGATAATGTTATAAAAGGCTAATGTTATGAAAGGCTAATGTTATGAACTGCTAATGTTATGAAAGGCTAATGTTATGAAAAGCTAATGTTATGAAAGGCTAACATTATGAACTGATAATGTTATAAAAGGCTAACGTTATGAAAGGCTAATGTTATGAACTGCTAATGTTATGAAAAGCTAATGTTATGAAAGGCTTGCGTTATCTTATGTTTGCCTCATGTTGAATCCATTTCCATTCATGCAGCTGTTTCTGTGTCCAGTAAAACCTACAAACTGCTCCTGATCAAGTCATGATAATTTTATAATTGTGAACAAATACTACTGATGGATTTTTGGGTAAACTAAATAGAGTAGTCTGACATGTCACTGTTTCTAAAACAGGGCATTTTTCTGGAATACTTAAAAAAAAGGCAAAAATTGAGAGTATTCCCACTTCTCCAGGGACCACTACACCACTGGAGTGAACAAACATCCCCTCTTCCACTATAGGAACTTAAACTTTACCTGGGATTATGGAAATATTGGTGCATTTCCAGCTGTTACCCTGTTAAAAAATGTCCCCTCAACCTCAAACTGTCCCTAGAAAAAGTTCCTAGTAGGAGTGTAGGGTTTTCCAGATTCCCCAGAATTCTTGGGGGCGGGGCTGTGTGCTGAAGAGCGTTGATTGGTCGATCTCATCAAACATACACTACCAGTCAAAAGTTTGGACTCACCTGGTTTTTCTTTATTTTCATGATTATGTACATTGTAGATTCTCACTGAAGGCATCAACACTATGAATGAACACATATGGAATTATAGAGTTTTAAAAAAGTGACATAACTCAGAGCATGTTTTTATTTTAGATTCTTCAGAATAGCCACATTTTGCTTTTATTACTGCTTTGTACTTTCTTGGCGTTCTCTGGATGAGCTTCATGAGGTAGTCACCTGAAATGTTTTCCAAAAGTCTTGAAGGAGTTTGCAGTGATGCTGAGCACTTATTGGCCATCTGCTGTCCATCTCATGTCATTTAAATGAGAAGGTGAGTCCAAACTTTTAACTGGTAGTGCGTTTACCAAAAATGCTCCAAAGAAATTCAGCAGCACTTTTACAGTGGGTGACTGGAAATATAACACAAACCACGCAGATGACCAGGAGTTCTTTCACACAGGTAATTAAATTCCTGGTGATAAAAGTTTCAGGGAATGTTGGAGGAAAAAGGGCTAAATATACATTTACAGATTTCCACAGAAAATCCAACTCATGGCTTCAACACAGAAATGCATGTTTTCATTGTCATGCACAAATTAATTATTTTCATACAGAAACAAGTGGTTCCAGGCATAATAAACCCCGCCCCTCGCACGTATTGTAGTTTATTTTGGCATCGATCCAGCTGATGTCAGCATGTCTATGCATGTGCTAATGTCAGCATATCAGATACCTCTATACATGTGCATAGTTGGAAGTAAATTCAAGCAAAATTGAAGTTTTTAGAGACATTTTAAATTTTGCCCATTACAATTAAATGGGAGAAAAAACAAGATTTTTATAAAAAATGCATACAAAATTTTAACTTTGGCCTACTTTTCCCAAATTGTAATCAGATCTATTCTGGGTCACTGGCAATCTATAAACCCAATTTGGTATGAATTCAACCAATAGTTTTGCTGCTGAAGTGATAACAAACAAACAAACTGAACCAAAAACAATAGACTCCATTTGGGGGGCGGGGTAATAAACCACACATGTCTGTATCACATGAAGAAATATTAATATTCAGTACCTGTTGACAACGTGTCAAGAAACAGATGAGGTTTTTTTAATGCGCTGATTGTTGAATCCATTATGTAAGAAAATCCAGGCAGAGCTGGAGTAAAAATGCTAATGTGTTGAACCTGTTGGCACCTGCTGAGTCTAATGGACGCCTGTTATAGAGGAGATGATTTCTGTTATGATACATTAGAGGATACTGATATGACTGTGACCTCACTAAGTACAGGTGCTCTTGTAGCGTATGCTGCGAATAAAAACACAACCCATTGAAACAGAGTAAACAACAGCCTGGTAAAGCACCGGGTCAGACGTCCTCCTCAGTCATCCATAAGTGAACAGTGTTAGAGATGATGTATAAGTTACTGCTCTGTCAGAACTCACTATGTTTCCCATGTACACTTATGATGACGAATGATGATAATACAGTTGTGCTCATAAATGTTCATACCCTGACAGAATGCACATGGGACTAAGGCTGTAGCGATACACTAATCTCATGATACGATACAATACACGATATTCAGCTCACGATACGATATACAGTATCTGTAAATTTAACTTGCGCATAAAAATTTACCGAATGGAAAAATGACAATTTCGCCAAAAGTCTCATTTTTCAATGAAAAGTTTCTGCACTGGCAAGAGGTGGTTTTTCAGGTGTAGCGCAAATAGTATATCACGCAAAACTGCAATGGAAAGACCGTTATTCGCAACTAAAGTCAGGTGAATTAAAAAAACGAATGTAGACGTACAGGGGTTGGACAAAATAATGGAAACACCTTCACCTCAAGATGATAATGCCCCAATCCATACAGCTAGAATTGTTAAAGAATGGCATGAGGAACATTCTAATGAAGTTGAGCATCTCGTATGGCCGGCACAGTCCCCAGACCTCAACATTATTGAGCATTTATGGTCAGTTTTAGAGATTCAAGTAAGACGTCGATTTCCACCGCCATCGTCTCTAAAAGAGTTGGAGGGTATTCTAACTGAAGAATGGCTTAAAATTCCTTTGGAAACAATTCACAAGTTGTATGAATCAATACCTCGGAGAATTGAGGCTGTAATTGCCGCAAAAGGCGGACCTACACCATATTAAATTACATTTTGTTGATTTTTTAAGGTGTTTCCATTATTTTGTCCAACCCCTGTACATTACAACAAACGAAGAAGAAGAAGAAACATGTTGCGGTATGTGTAGACACACCAGGAAACCCAATCATTTTTTAATTAAGGACGAGAAAGAGGGGTAATATATTATAATAATAATAATGAATATATCTGTAAATCAACACCATATTTACGTTCGTCGCCATGTTTATGGAATGACTTCTCGTGTCATCTTGCGATAATAAATAAACAAATCATCGCATTTGTGATTTAATGGAAAAACCAACATTACACACTTCTGTTTTTTCGACATTTAGTAAATATCAGTGAAGTTTTGCGCAGATGTCCAATGGAAAAGCGACTATTGTCTTGCACCTGTTGCCATAACAAGAGGTGATGCAACAAATTAGTTTGACCATTTACATCAGCACCACACAGCTATTATATACTCCTGAGTATTTTTTCATATCACAATATATATTGCAGGGTTAAAAAAAAAAAAAATCACGATGTCAGTTTTTTCCAATGTCATGCAGCCCTAAACTTAATCCAACCATATGAGCGTTTAACCTTTAGCTCAGTTGAAGGTAAATGGTCGTATCTTGCTGTTTCCAAGACTTGCTGTGAATCCATATGGGTCTGTTGGTGTCCCTCCTATACACACTATTTTTTCATGTAATAACAGTCTATAAAGCTCTGCCTGTCAACCATATGTCTAAGAAATTGTAGAGCACACACAGTGAAAGCAAACAAAATATGGAGCAAAATGCAATTTCATGTGGACTGTGTTTGCTACGATTACCTACATTGATTTAGATGAGCCCACATGACTGTAGTAGGTGTTCAGGTAAATCTCAACATTATTTTTAGACTGTGTGGCTTCTGATAAGCGGTGCAGCGATGTCTGTTCAGCTGACTGAAATCAATAGGCCAGACACTAAAATGGGAGCTCCAACCTGAAACTGCTGGCTGGAGCATCCTGGCTTGTAATTGATTGTATTGCTTTGTTTTGTGGCGGCTCACAGCTCATCAGAGGCCTAATGTACTGTATGGACGTGTGCGGGGAGAGGCAGCCGGCAGGAGGCCAGGACGGGTGAGGAGCTGCCGCGGGACATCAGCGGGTCGGCAACAGCACCCCGGGACCCCCGACGGAGACGCCACGACATGTTCACAGCCATCAGGTCTAAAGGAAACTGTGGCACCGGGGGCTGCATTGACCCACCTCCATAGATTGTATAGAGATGGGTCCATTTCCATTTTCCTGTTTAAGGAAGACACACCTTTTTTTTTAAATAAATCGGCTAAAATTTACTTATGGTGTCAAATGAGTGGCCATTTTTGTCAAAAAAAAAAAAAAGTTGTAAGAAATGCGTAGAACTGTGTTGAAATAATGCTAATCCATTTGTGCACAGACTACTGATATTATTTGACAGCGGAAGCTCTATTTTCAGAAATACTGGATTTTGAATAGCACGTGTATGTGAAAACTTGTGCTGGTGGACGGACGTGACATTACCCATGATGATCTGGTCAGTACCAGTACTTTATTATAGGGATGCACCGATACCGATACGAGTATCGGCATCAGCTCCGATACTCAGTGTGTGTACTCGTACTCGTAAAAGATATCCGATACAAATGCACCGATACCACTTACAGCCGTGTGACATTCACAGTTCAGTGCAGCAGGTACGAGGAGGAGGAATAATGTGTGTGGAGTGTGAAGAGTGTGGAGATTTTTCAAAATAAATGACGGTGATAAAAGTAACGCTGACTGACAGTAACGTTACAGACACAGACAGATACGGACGCAGCGTTCTGTCCGTCCTCTGCGTACATTCCATCCGTTTTCCAGGTGCTGGCAGATGCGCAAACAGAATAAGAATACCAGCGGGTGTACGGAGCGATGTGGACCGCCGCCAGCGGAAGTGAAAATGAAACTTATCGCTCATTTCTCTTTTCTCTTCCTGCTGAAGCTAAGCTGTTAAACCTTACCAGTGAAAATGCTAAAATATTAGTATCACATTAGTGTTACCTCTGTCATTTCCATGTTGGTTATTATTGATTTTCTTCTTCTTCTTCTTAAAAACTTTCCTCTTCTTCGTGGTATTTGTCCAGTATGGTTAATTCAGAGCGGCGCCCCCTGGTGGATTAATTGACAAACGCTCATTCTAACACATTAAATGTCAGTAGCAGCACTTTGTTCCAGTCAGACTAATGACAACGACAATAAAGCACATTTACAAAAGGAACTAACAACTGGAATGGGATTATTAAGTACTAGTATCGGTACTCGGTATCGGCAAGTACTCAAATGTAAGTACTCGTACTTGGTCTGGAAAAAAGTAGTATTGGTGCATCCCTACTTTATTAGTAATAAATTTATAGACTTACTATTGCTAATTCTCCTCTTATTCATAAATGTTCGTATTGTGGATCTAAAACAATCCCAGCTGACACAAAAACACTAAATGTGTCAGTGGACAGATGTGACATGGTTGTTGTGGATCCCATCATACTGATGCTCTGCAGCCATGTCACCGTCTACACTAATGATCCCTGTGCAAAAACTAGGATCACAATTATTTATTGCATAGTTTATCATCAGACTAAAGAGTAAATAACAATGTAGAAATGTCATTTCTTTATAAAAATGCTTATTCTTAGAAAACTGTTGATTTAAAAAGTGACGTGTGACATTCTTCACGTATGTATTGGTGTAACATTAGCAGGATGGATCAGCACCATACTCCAGATTGCAACCTGCACAAATAAAACATGTGATATGTAGTATATATGTAACAGGGTCAATTATCGAGCAGCAATGTGGGTATGTATATTATATTGTGTATTGTTATAATTACACAAAATCTATTAATTTTATTTCAATTTCTTTTGGTTTGGTACCTGACATTGTTTATCTGCAGGTCAGTGTGTGGAACTTTTGGTTTTGGTCCGTTCCCCATCGAACAATTTACAGTGTGACACTGTACACTATAACCTGAGTTTTCGCGCCTTTGCCTCTTCCCTTTTGTTTCGGATTTCTGTGGGAGAGGTAAGCAGCCGTGTAGTTTGTAAAAATTTTTGGTTTAACCTTTGTTAATTTAATTTTTTTACATCAACCAGCTAGTTTAGGCTGTATTAGGCACTTGTAATGTATTTAAACATATTTCTTTATCATTTGGTTTGTGCAGGAGTGTGTTTTACGTGGGATCGCTGACCGGAGGTCTTTGTGTTTTGTCATTTTTGTCAGGTATGCTGTATTTTGTTTTAATAATTCAATGTATTCATTAATTCATTCATTTTCTGAACCCGCTTTATCCTCACTAGGGTCACGGGGGTCGCTTGGAGCCTATCCCAGCTACATAGGGGCGAAGGCGTGGTACACCCTGGACAAGTCACCAGTTCATCTCAGGGCTGAACATATAGAGACAAACAATCACTCTCACATTCACACCTATGGGCAATTTAGATTAACCAATTAACCTATCAGTGCATGTCTTTGGATAGTGGGAGGAAGCCGGAGTACCCGGAGAAAACCCACGCAGACACGGGGAAAACATGCAAACTCCACACAGAAAGGTCCCACCCCCCGTCGACTGGTGTTGGAATCAAACCCAGGACCTTCTTACTGTGAGGCACGAGTGCTAACCACTGCACCACCGTGTTACCCTTAATTCAATGTATTTTGTGCCCTTTTGTTTCGGATTTCTGTGGGAGAGGAGTGTGTTTTACGTGGGATCGCTGACCGGAGGTCTTTGTGTTTTGTCATTTTTGTCAGTCAGAACAATAAACGGAGACTGCCTCCAAAGACTCACGTGCGGGTCTCGTCATTAAAAGAAAACAGAACACAACGCAGAGTCCGACACCACCCATTACATATAATCTGGTAAGAAAAATTGGGGAATCTAAAAGAATAGAATATTTGTTTTTCAGGTAAATTCAGTTAGAATATAACTTGGCCATTTGTGACATGAAAATGTAGCATTAATTGTGATGAAACTGGAGATTTTTGAGCTGAAAACATAGTTCATATGAGCATCAACATGTTGAACAGAACTGAAATCCTGTACATTTGCATAACTTGCATTTACCAACACAAAGTTCCTTTCGGGATTCACTTATATTGATTTCTTATGCACAAAGACACAAATAAGACCTCTAAGCAAATTTTAGCTGAAATCAACAACAGTTATGTCATGCACACATGTAAATGATAAGATGAGGCATAATATTGTTACAATTGCACTTATTGTAGTTTTCTTTAGAAACTTCAGGTTGTTCATATTTGTTCAGGTTATTCGCAGTTTTTGTGAATGGATAGTTTGTAAATTGTCATTGTGTAATTGTTTGCACTAAAGCAAAGAGACAAATTTAGAGCTGTCATTGTTTATAGGATATTCTGCTGTTATTTTAACTGGACTGATCAAATTTGGCTGGATGTGGCTCCTGAACCAAAACAAGTTTGACCCCCCTTGATCTACAGGTTTCTAGCTATACCTAAAATTAGATCGAAAAATCGTTATCTACTTTCTTCAGTCGTTTAAAATACCCTCTCATATACACCATTAGAGGGCTCATATTTCTCTAAACCCACTTTTCTTAGTCTGTGGTTTATTTATTTGTGTATTTGGACCCTAATAGGTCATACAGTTTGAATTTGGACCCTCCAGCTGCTGCAAAACTATCTTCCAAAGTGGATTTCTACATCCTTTTTTTAATTCCTGCTTAATTTGTTACGTCTATAATTAGTTATGTCACAACATTTGCACATATCAGGTCCAGACTTCTGCCGAACATTTCTCCAGTATTTCTCCATAATTGTTTGTCAGCAGCAGCGGTTGTAGTCCAGACTGAAAATATGTCCAAACTTGGAGCCCATTACCTAAAATGTTCAGTTGTTGGTTGAACGGGACAGAGCAGCACAGCCAATAATCTGGAGGGGGCGGGGCCTGAAGTGGCTCATGTGCATTTAAAGGGCCAGCGCTCCAAACCACCTGTCTGGTGTCATTACTCAGAAATAGGGTTGAAGATGGACCTGTGGAGTTGAATGAATGAAGAATTTAGACCCAAGCAGAGCATTTACAGTTTATTGAGACCACAGGGAAATGTGGGAAAAGGAAGAATTCCATTTAAAAAAGACAAATATCACTGCTTTAAAAGAAGGACAAGTTGATCCATCAGACTGTCTGACTGTTTAAATGAAACATATAGTTATGGTTTGTTGGCATAAATCCTAAACTGAATCCTGAAGCTTTAGTTTTAGCATTAGCATTAGCATTTCTTTCATATGTTTGATTGTTGTTGTTGTTTTTTGACCAACTCCGCTTCCCTTATACTAAAGCAGTATTTTCCAACCTTGGGGTCGGGACCCCACATGGGATCACCTGGAATTCAAATGAGGTCGCTTGAAATTTCTAATAATTGATTAAAAAAAAAAAAAAAAAAAAAAAAACTTTTAGCTGATTGCTTATTTTATTTAACCATATCATTTTTGTTTGATCAACCCCAATTTTGGGACATTCTGTTTGGTCATTTCATGTCTCCACACAGGCACACCTTCAGGTCTTTTACACTCTGAGGCTTTTTTTTTTTTTTCATGCATATAATTCACACCTCATTGCATATCATGTGTGCTTCCACACCAAAGACCAGTGTTATTCAACCTTGGGGTCGGGCCCCCATGTGGGGTCGCCTGGAATTCAAATGAGGTCACCTGAAATTTCTAGTAATTGATAAAAATAAATAAAAACTTACGATAAAAAAATATACGGTGAGTTGAGAGAGACAATTGCTGTACATAACAGACATGATGAACTGAAGCTGAAACTGCAGCACTGTGGTTCTGTTTATCTGTCAAATGTTCATTGTGGTCAGTTTCAGATGCTGCAGCTCTTTCATAATTCATAGTTTGAGTTCTTGTTTGTTCAGTATTAATTGTCAGCCTTGTAAATCCAAGCTGGACTGATTGTACATATAAAATAAAATAAAATAAAATAAAATTCACACTTTGTGCAGTAATCTACACCTGGCTTTTCGGCCTCCGTCCAGAATAATATACATTATATAGACTAAATGTCCTCTAAAATTAACCCTTTCATGCATAGTGGTCACCACAGTGGACAGTTCTTCTCCAGCTGTTCTCTTATATATTCATGGGTTTTGTTGTTTTAGTTCCATATCAGCCAACACAGTGGACACTTATGCACCATCCCATAATACACTGACATTCATACCATTACTGAAACTTTGCTGTTCTTGATAAACCTGATCTGCAGCAACATGTTTGAGTGTAAATAAATTGCTATAAAAATTAGAAATATGAGAAAACATCAGATTAGCTGCATTAAAAATGTTTTTATTTCATAGTTTTCACACAGTTTATCACTTTCGGATCTTGCGTTTTAAATACATGGTTCTTTGCTTCAAAAAATTAAACACATGGTATCCAGCTGAGTGGATCATTTTTGGAACTCCATGAAAAATTGGTTCATTATCCTTTGTCTTGTGTTAGCTTTCTTTTACCATCTCTTATGTTAACAGGTCAGTTTTGACATATGTCTTAAATCAGCTGTAAAATACACTAAAAACTATTATTTATCATCCAGTTTGTTTCTCATCTCTTGGTTATCTTGTTAGGCTTCCTTATCCATGAAAATATTGGTTTTAATATTTTTGGTATGGGCCTCTGGGCCTTTTTTTGGTCAGTATACCCCTCCATGTGCTCTCTGTAAGTCACCAACTCTAAACTGAATGGACCTCACATGACTGGACAGGCCTGCTGTAGCTTGTTTTTGTGCAGGTATACAGGGTAACAAGGCAAAATGAGAATCCCCAAAAATTCACATGATTGGTAGAGGAGCTGGCTGTCAGTGTGTTGGCTGACAGTGCACTTATGATTTCAGTTTTGGCTTTAATTATTGCTTTATAATCTTATTTTAATAACTGGGTCAAAACCGACCCCAACAGCACAAAGGTCATAATTTCAACCAGAGCATTTTAAAATTTGGTGAAAAAAAAAAGTTCGTATTATTTTGTTGAAATAGAGGTTCCTGACAAAGTCAAAAAGCCTTGATGCAATAAACAAATTTTATGTGGTTCATTTATGCATTTAAAACCTAAAATGGGTTAGTGTCGACCCTAACGCAAGAGGAAGGTTAAAAAAAAATCAATTGCATTGTTTTTTCTTGCCTAAAAAGGAACACTCGAAAAACACTCAGGAAAAAAAAAATCTTCAGTAAGGTTCTCATAATTCATGCATGAAAGGGTTAATGTTTGTTTTGTAACATAGTATAGCAAACTATTACATGATTAAAAACAAATTAATTTTAGCAAAAAAAAAAAAAAAGTCTCTGTTTTGAATGTCCCCAGAAATTTGTGATGTTAAAATGGGGTCACGAACCAAAAAAGGTTGGGAACCACTGTGCTAAAGCATTCTGTTATCACCGTTTGATTAAATACCTGTGTTTTTATGAATAAACACTGAAAAACCGTCCTACCACCCATTTCCTTTTTTGCTCCTGTTTTCTTCAGTCCAAATGCAGCAGAGGTAGAAATTTAATCCCTTAGGTGATCAAACTTGAGACGACTGCCTGCTGCTTTAGCCATTAGCTGTTTACACATTGTTCCACGGTTCAGTTCAACTCCATTAAACAGGACCATCCTACTTGTTAATACAGACTGAAGCTGTTTCATGTTGAGGCTTGAGTCATAAATGAAAGGAGGCTTTGTGTGTGAGTGTGTGTGTTCCTATAAACTGGGTCTATAATGGTCAATCAGAACTCCTCTCGTTTGGGTTATCTCTTGGAGGTCTACTGTTGACTTGCTACCTTTATTGCAGGGGTCTCAAACATGCATCCCAGGGGCCAAATGTGGCCCACCAAACGTTTCAATCTGGCCCGTGGGATGTTTTTGCAAAGTCAAAAATTCCACAGTTTTGAATTGAATTAAGCAACAAAAAAATAAATAAAAAATTAGCTTGAATTAAGGAAAAAAATGTTGAATTAAGCAAAAAATAAATAAATAAATAAATAAATCTTAAATTAAGTAAAAACAAAATCTTGAATGAAGCAAAAAAAACAAAACAAAACTTAAATTTAGCAAAAAATCTTGAATTAACAACTTCAAATTTTTGTCTTTGTTTTAGTGCAAAAAATAACAATAAATGACGAAAATATTTACATTTCCAAACTATCCTGTAATAATAAAATGTGAATAATCTGGACAAATGTGTACAACCTGAAATGTCTGTGGAAAATTCAGTCCAATTTGAACTCTTTTCTTCCTGTTCCTCAGTGTTTAGTGTCTTTGCAGATCTGATCCATAATGCACATGGATGAATGAGAAGTTACTACTAAAAAAAACCACCTAAAATTCACCCAAAAATGACCCTAAAACCACCTAAAATTACTCAAAAAACACCTACAATTCACCCAAAAATGACCCTAAAACCACCTAAAATTACTCAAAAAAAAACACCTACAATTCACCCAAAAGTTACCCTAAAACCACCTAAAAATTACTCAAAAAACACCTACAATTCACCCAAAAATTACCCTAAAACCACCTAAAAATTACTCAAAAAACACCTACAATTCACCCAAAAATTACCCTAAAACCACCTAAAAATTACTCAAAAATACCTATAATTCACCCAAAAATTACCCTAAAACCACCTAAAAATTATTCAAAAAACACCTACAATTCACCCAAAAATTACCCTAAAACCACCTAAAAATTAGTCCAAAACCACCTACAATTCACCCAAAAATTACCCTAAAACCACCTAAAAATTACTCAAAAAACACCTACAATTCACCCAAAAATTACCCTAAAACCACCTAAAAATTACTCAAAAACCACCTACAATTCACCCAAAAATGACCCTAAAACCACCTAAAAATTACTCAAAAAACACCTACAATTCACCTTAAAATTACCTTAAAACCACCTAAAAATTACTCAAAAAACACCTACAATTCACCTTAAAATTACCTTGAAACCACCTAAAAATTACTCAAAAAACACCTAAAAACCACCCAAAAAAAAACACCAAACATTATGCCTATAAATAATGACAACTTAAAATTTTAGTGCAAAAAAATATTAAATTATAAAAATATTTACATTTACAAACTGTCCTGTAACAATAAAATCTGAACCACCTGAAATGTCTGTATTAAATTCAGCCCAGTTTGAACTCTTTTCTTCCTGTTCCTCAGTGTTTAGTGTCTTTGCAGATCTGATCCATAATGCACATGGATGAATGAGAAGTTACTACTAAAAAAAAACACCTAAAATTCACCCAAAAATGACCCTAAAACCACCTAAAATTACTCAAAAAACACCTACAATTCACCCAAAAATGACCCTAAAACCACCTAAATTACTCAAAAAAAACACCTACAATTCACCCAAAAGTTACCCTAAAACCACCTAAAAATTACTCAAAAAACACCTACAATTCACCCAAAAATTACCCTAAAACCACCTAAAAATTACTCAAAAAAAAACACCTACAATTCACCCAAAAGTTACCCTAAAACCACCTAAAAATTACTCAAAAAACACCTACAATTCACCCAAAAATTACCCTAAAACCACCTAAAAATTACTCAAAAAATACCTATAATTCACCCAAAAATTACCCTAAAACCACCTAAAAATTATTCAAAAACCACCTACAATTCACCCAAAAATTACCCTAAAACCACCTAAAAATTACTCAAAAAACACCTACAATTCACCCAAAAATTACCCTAAAACCACCTAAAAATTACTCAAAAAACACCTACAATTCACCTTAAAATTACCTTAAAACCACCTAAAAATTACTCAAAAAACACCTACAATTCACCTTAAAATTACCTTAAAACCACCTAAAAATTACTCAAAAAACACCTAAAAACCACCCAAAAAAAACACCAAACATTATGCCTATAAATAATGACAACTTAAAATTTTAGTGCAAAAAAATATTAAATTATAAAAATATTTACATTTACAAACTATCCTGTAACAATAAAATCTGAACCACCTGAAATGTCTGTATTAAATTCAGCCAGTTTGAACTCTTTTCTTCCTGTTCCTCAGTGTTTAGTGTCTTTGCAGATCTGATCCATAATGCACATGGATGAATGAGAAGTTACTACTAAAAAAACCCACCTACAATTCACCCAAAAATGACCCTAAAACCACCTAAAATTACTCAAAAAACACCTACAATTCACCCAAAAATTACCCTAAAACCACCTAAAAATTACTCAAAAAAAAAACACCTACAATTCACCCAAAAGTTACCCTAAAACCACCTAAAAATTACTCAAAAAACACCTACAATTCACCCAAAAATTACCCTAAAACCACCTAAAAATTACTCAAAAAATACCTATAATTCACCCAAAAATTACCCTAAAACCACCTAAAAATTACTCAAAAAACACCTACAATTCACCTTAAAATTACCTTAAAACCACCTAAAAATTACTCAAAAAACACCTACAATTCACCTTAAAATTACCTTAAAACCACCTAAAAATTACTCAAAAACACCTAAAAACCACCCAAAAAAAACACCAAACATTTTGCCTATAAATAATGACAACTTAAAATTTTAGTGCAAAAAAATATTAAATTATAAAAATATTTACATTTACAAACTATCCTGTAACAATAAAATCTGAACCACCTGAAATGTCTGTATTAAATTCAGCCCAGTTTGAACTCTTTTCTTCCTGTTCCTCAGTGTTTAGTGTCTTTGTAGATCTGATCCATAATGCACATGGATGAATGAGAAGTTACTACTAAAAAAACCCACCTACAATTCACCCAAAAATTACCCTAAAACCACCTAAAAATTACTCAAAAAACACCTACAATTCACCCAAAAATTACCCTAAAACCACCTAAAAATTATTCAAAAACCACCTACAATTCACCCAAAAATTACCCTAAAACCACCTAAAAATTACTCAAAAAACACCTACAATTCACCTTAAAATTACCTTAAAACCACCTAAAAATTACTCAAAAACACCTACAATTCACCTTAAAATTACCTTAAAACCACCTAAAAATTACTCAAAAAACACCTAAAAACCACCCAAAAAAACACCAAACATTATGCCTATAAATAATGACAACTTAAAATTTTAGTGCAAAAAAATATTAAATTATAAAAATATTTACATTTACAAACTATCCTGTAACAATAAAATCTGAACCACCTGAAATGTCTGTATTAAATTCAGCCCAGTTTGAACTCTTTTCTTCCTGTTCCTCAGTGTTTAGTGTCTTTGCAGATCTGATCCATAATGCACATGGATGAATGAGAAGTTACTACTAAAAAAACCCACCTACAATTCACCCAAAAATGACCCCAAAACCACCTAAAATTACTCAAAAAACACCTACAATTCACCCAAAAATGACCCTAAAACCACCTAAAATTACTAAAAAAAAACACCTACAATTCACCCAAAAGTTACCCTAAAACCACCTAAAAATTACTCAAAAAACACCTACAATTCACCCAAAAATTACCCTAAAACCACCTAAAAATTACTCAAAAAATACCTATAATTCACCCAAAAATTACCCTAAAACCACCTAAAAATTATTCAAAAACCACCTACAATTCACCCAAAAATTACCCTAAAACCACCTAAAAATTACTCAAAAAACACCTACAATTCACCTTAAAATTACCTTAAAACCACCTAAAAATTACTCAAAAAACACCTACAATTCACCTTAAAATTACCTTAAAACCACCTAAAATTACTCAAAAAACACCTAAAAACCACCCAAAAAAACCCACCAAACATTATGCCTATAAATAATGACAACTTAAAATTTTAGTGCAAAAAAACATTAAATTATAAAAATATTTACATTTACAAACTATCCTGTAACAATAAAATCTGAACCACCTGAAATGTCTGTATTAAATTCAGCCCAGTTTGAACTCTTTTCTTCCTGTTCCTCAGTGTTTAGTGTCTTTGCAGATCTGATCCATAATGCACATGGATGAATGAGAAGTTACTACTAAAAAAAACCACCTAAAATTCACCCAAAAATGACCCTAAAACCACCTAAAATTACTCAAAAAACACCTACAATTCACCCAAAAATGACCCTAAAACCACCTAAAATTACTCAAAAAAAAACACCTACAATTCACCCAAAAGTTACCCTAAAACCACCTAAAAATTACTCAAAAAACACCTACAATTCACCCAAAATTACCCTAAAACCACCTAAAAATTACTCAAAAAACACCTACAATTCACCCAAAAATTACCCTAAAACCACCTAAAAATTACTCAAAAAATACCTATAATTCACCCAAAAATTACCCTAAAACCACCTAAAAATTATTCAAAAAACACCTACAATTCACCCAAAAATTACCCTAAAACCACCTAAAAATTAGTCCAAAACCACCTACA
This sequence comes from Sphaeramia orbicularis, assembly GCF_902148855.1. NCBI lineage: Eukaryota > Metazoa > Chordata > Actinopteri > Kurtiformes > Apogonidae > Sphaeramia > Sphaeramia orbicularis. Next base: position 6,145,975 of record NC_043961.1, on the reverse strand, counting down.
ATTCACCCAAAAATTACCCTAAAACCACCTAAAATTACTCAAAAAACACCTACAATTCACCCAAAAATTACCCTAAAACCACCTAAAAATTACTCAAAAACCACCTACAATTCACCCAAAAATGACCCTAAAACCACCTAAAAATTACTCAAAAAACACCTACAATTCACCTTAAAATTACCTTAAAACCACCTAAAAATTACTCAAAAAACACCTACAATTCACCTTAAAATTACCTTAAAACCACCTAAAAATTACTCAAAAAACACCTAAAAACCACCCAAAAAAAACACCAAACATTATGCCTATAAATAATGACAACTTAAAATTTTAGTGCAAAAAAATATTAAATTATAAAAATATTTACATTTACAAACTATCCTGTAACAATAAAATCTGAACCACCTGAAATGTCTGTATTAAATTCAGCCCAGTTTGAACTCTTTTCTTCCTGTTCCTCAGTGTTTAGTGTCTTTGCAGATCTGATCCATAATGCACATGGATGAATGAGAAGTTACTACTAAAAAAACCCACCTACAATTCACCCAAAAATGACCCTAAAACCACCTAAAATTACTCAAAAAACACCTACAATTCACCCAAAAATTACCCTAAAACCACCTAAAAATTACTCAAAAAAAAACACCTACAATTCACCCAAAAGTTACCCTAAAACCACCTAAAAATTACTCAAAAAACACCTACAATTCACCCAAAAATTACCCTAAAACCACCTAAAAATTACTCAAAAATACCTATAATTCACCCAAAATTACCCTAAAACCACCTAAAAATTACTCAAAAAACACCTACAATTCACCTTAAAATTACCTTAAAACCACCTAAAAATTACTCAAAAAACACCTACAATTCACCTTAAAATTACCTTAAAACCACCTAAAAATTACTCAAAAAACACCTAAAAACCACCCAAAAAAAACACCAAACATTTTGCCTATAAATAATGACAACTTAAAATTTTAGTGCAAAAAAATATTAAATTATAAAAATATTTACATTTACAAACTATCCTGTAACAATAAAATCTGAACCACCTGAAATGTCTGTATTAAATTCAGCCCAGTTTGAACTCTTTTCTTCCTGTTCCTCAGTGTTTAGTGTCTTTGCAGATCTGATCCATAATGCACATGGATGAATGAGAAGTTACTACTAAAAAACCCACCTACAATTCACCCAAAAATGACCCTAAAACCACCTAAAATTACTCAAAAAACACCTACAATTCACCCAAAAATGACCCTAAAACCACCTAAAATTACTAAAAAAAAACACCTACAATTCACCCAAAAGTTACCCTAAAACCACCTAAAAATTACTCAAAAAATACCTATAATTCACCCAAAAATTACCCTAAAACCACCTAAAAATTATTCAAAAACCACCTACAATTCACCCAAAAATTACCCTAAAACCACCTAAAAATTACTCAAAAAACACCTACAATTCACCTTAAAATTACCTTAAAACCACCTAAAAATTACTCAAAAAACACCTACAATTCACCTTAAAATTACCTTAAAACCACCTAAAAATTACTCAAAAAACACCTAAAAACCACCCAAAAAAACCCACCAAACATTATGCCTATAAATAATGACAACTTAAAATTTTAGTGCAAAAAAATATTAAATTATAAAAATATTTACATTTACAAACTATCCTGTAACAATAAAATCTGAACCACCTGAAATGTCTGTATTAAATTCAGCCCAGTTTGAACTCTTTTCTTCCTGTTCCTCAGTGTTTAGTGTCTTTGTAGATCTGATCCAGAATGCACATGGACAAATGATAACGTTGAGGCAGAATATTGTTGAAATTGAACTGATTTTTCTGAAGAAATTTCAGTTTTTTCAGGTTATTCACATCTTTTTTGTTTGAATAATTTATAAAAGTAAATATTTTCATCATTTACTGGGGTTTTTTTGCACTAAAACACAGACATAAATTGTCAGTTGTCATTATTTCTAGGCTATTCTGTTCTTATTTTACTGGTTCGGTCCAGTGCAGATTAAACTGGGCTGAATGTGGAACCTGAAAGAACAGGAGTTTGAGAGCCCTGCTTTACTGGATCACTAGCGTCCCTTAAATGCATCTGTTCAAATACTAATTGCTCTTCTCCAACACAGAATATCTTCTTCTACACCTCCTCTTTATGGACCCCACAGACAGAAGTCAGACCCTCCAGCTGACGTTATCACGGGGCTGCTGGGCATTACACCTAATTTCCGAATTGTTCCGTCGGAGCCGCTCGGTCGTCCACAGCGGAACATTTTAATTTTAGGGGAAAACCCTCAGGATTCACTGTGTTTAACTGCCTGAATTACTGTGTGCTCACATGGGCCGGGAGTACTTCCCCAGATTAATGAAGGTAACTTTAATTAGAAATACATCATAATAATTCTTAAGCCAATAAATTTAGTGAATAAAAGGGAGAATTGAAATCTAAACCATTAGGAGCATTCAGCTTCACTACAGCTCAACAAGTGCTGTTTTGTTTTTTTTTTTTCTCTTTTTCTTAACCCATAAAGACCCAGCACTACTTTTATGTTCATTCCCAAATTAAATTTCCTCTATATTTAACCTTTCCTAAGTGATTTATCACCATTTATTCTAATATTATCCTCTGTATTTTATATTTTATCGGTATAAATCATGTGGTTTTTTGTTTTTAATTCACTGATTATAAAGATGTTCATAAAAGCTCAGATTATAGTTGAGGGTTATTATATTAAAATTAGAGAAAACAGAAAAAAATGACTTTTTCGGTCAAATCTATCATTAAACGTAAATCCAGTGTGTCCAGTGATACTTATGTGGCAGTTCCAAAATAGTTTTTTTTCTCTATATTTAAAATTTCATAAGTGATTTATCACTTTTTCTTTATGATATTATCCTCTGTATTTTGTGGTTTTTCAGTGAACATCTGGTATTTTCCAATATTTAATTCACTGACCATGTAGATGTTCATTAAAGCTCAGATTAAAGTTCAGGGTTATTATATCAGAAAAAGAGAAAACTGAAAAAAAAAAAAAAAAAAAAACTTTTGGATCAGCTCCCAAATGGATTTTTCTCTCTATTCAACCTTTCCTAATTGATTTATCACCATTTATTATAATATTATCTTCTGAATTTAGTATTTTTTTTCCAGTAAAGATCATCTATTTTCCTATATTTAATTCACTGATCATGTAGACGTTCACAAAAGCTCCGAGTAAATTTGAAGGTTATTATATAAAAACTGAAAAAAAATGAAGAAAATGTGACTTTTTCAGTAAAATATATCAATAATTGAACATAAACCCAGTGTGTCCATCCACTGTCAGTGATCCAACTCCATGGGTTTTACTGGTGAATCAATACTGTAGAAGATGACAGTGTTTCCATGGTAACTACAGAGCCTCTGAACGTCCAAATGGGTCATATCTGATGACCATGAAAAGATGAAGAACTGTGTTTTACACCAATTATTGACATGTATTGATAGGATTAATGGATCAACATGTATTACACAGTTTGGATCAGTAGATGGTTTTGGTCGTTGATGGATGTTTGGGTCTTTATGGGTTAAAAATGTTGTTTCGTGAGTTTTTCTGCAGGTGTATTTGTATTTTCTTTAAATGTCCTCAGGCCATTTTCTCACTTTCATCTTCATATCCCCATCACTGTCAAAGTCAGTTATAATAATAATAATAATAATAATAATAATAATAATAATAATAATAATAATAATAATAATAATAATAATAAACTTTATTTATATAGCATCTTTCATACAGAAATTGTAGCCCAAAGTGCTTCACATTGATTGAAAAAATACAATATTAAAATACATTAAGATTTGATTATACATCAAGAAATAAAATGAAATTTGAGAGAAATACAATAAAATAAAAATAAAAATAAAAACAGCGCACATTAAAATATTTGATTATACATAGAATCTTTGAAGTGCAAGAAATAAAAGGAAATTTGAAATACCATAAAATAAAAAATAAAAACAGAAATACAATAAAATAAAATAAAATAAAAATAAAAACAGCGCACATTCCTGGTTCCTGAATTGTGACCCCATTTTTATCTCCTTTCAAAGGCTGATGAGAATAAAAATGTTTTTAATTTGGTTTTAAATATATTCAGTGAACTGGCTTCTCTAGTGTCTTTTGGAATTGTATTCCATAACTTTGGTGCATAGTTAGTAAAGGCTGCGTCCCCCATTGTCTTTGTAATATTTCTGGGAGTCGCTAGTAACCCTGCGTTTGATGACCTCAGTGTTCTAGTTTGACAGTTTTGTTAGTGGAACCTCCCTTTCACGGATGACGTCCACATTTATGGACACAGTTTAACTCACTTTCCAAAGGGTTCTAAAGGCGATATTCTCCAAACCACATGGGGGCAGTCTCTAAAGCAATACAATGAAAAAAAGGATCATCTTAGTTTTAGAGTGTGGACTGATCTGGGATGTCATAAAGTTAACCTCCTCAGACCCACCTACGGGTTTACTGGACACATTTGTGGACAAGAGTTTCACAGCTTTATGCAAAAAAACAAACAAAAAAACTGCCCACCGCAAAAGCACATTCCATAAAAAAAAAGAAAAAAAAAAAAATGCATCAAAAAAACTGTTGCATCATGATGTTTCCAATATCGGCAATGATTTAATTTAAAAAAGCCCAAACTTGTACTTTCCTGGTTCTCAGGCAGTTAAATATCTTCTTAAAAAAAAAATAAAATAAATAAAAATAAAAATACATTTCAACTATATTTACATTTTCTAAAGTGATTTATCACCATTTCTTTATGATATTGTCTTCTGCATTTTGTAGTTTTTCCAGTGAGAATCAGGTATTTTCCAATATTTAATTCACTGACCATGTAGATGTTCATAAAAGATCAGATTAAAGTTCAGGGGTATTATATCAGAAACGGACAAAACAAAGGAAAAAGTGACTTTTCCAATAAAATATATCAATAATTGAATATAAACCGAGTCTGTCCATCCACTGTCATTGATCTCTTGATTACTTATTAATTTTTGTTCATTTTATTATATACTTTGCTTCTTTTTGTTCATTTTCTTGCTTATTTCATTCTTTTTTTAGTTTATTTTAGAACATTTTTTGCTTATTTTTTCATATTATTGATTATTTTGTAGATTTTTTTTATTCAGGTTACTATATCAAAACAGAAAAAACTGAAAAAAGTGACTTTTTTACTAAATATGACAATAATTGAACCAAAACCCAGTGTGTCCATCCACTGTCATTGATCTCTTGATTACTTATTAATTTTTATTACCTCCGCCAAGGAGGTTATGTTTTTGCCAGGGTTTGTTTGTTTGTTTGTTTGTCTGTCCGTTAGTGTGCAACATAACTCAAAAAGTTATGGACAGATTTGGATGAAATCTTCAGGGTTTGTTGGAAATGGGATAAGGAAGAAATGATTACATTTTGGTGGTGATCGGGGGGGGGGGGGCCCACGGGGGGGGGGGGGGGGGGGGGGGGCACTGATCAGCCTTGGCGGAGGTCTGCGCTCTCCGAGTGCTTCTAGTTGTTCATTTTATTAATTACTTTGCTTCTTTTTGTTCATTTTCTTGCTTATTTCATTCTTGTTTTAGTTTATTTTAGAAAATTTTTTGCTTATTTTTTCATATTATTGATTATTTTGTAGATTTTTTTTGGTCAGGTTACTATATCAAAACAGAGAAAACTGAAGAAAAAGTGACTTTTTTGTACTAAAATATGTCAATAATTGAACATAAACCCAGTGTGTCCATCCACTGTCACTGATCCAACTCCATGGGTTTTACTGGTGAATCAATGTTGTAGAAGATGACGGCGTTTCCACGGTAACTACGGAGCCTCTGGACGTCCAAATGGGTCATATCTGATGACCATGAAAAGATGAAGGACTGTATTTTACACCAATTATTGACATGGATTGATAGAACTAGTGGATCAACAGGTATTAAACAGTTTGGATCAGTAGATGGTGGATGTTTGGGTCTTTTTGGGTTAATTTGGACAGCTTTAATCTGTAACAAACACTGTATTAACACATCTACCGCTGAATATAATCAGCAACAAGGCAGCAGTTTGTAAAGAAAAATTATGTTGTTACCTTAATGTATTCAACAAGCTGTGTCTGCTGATGGCTCAATATGGTAATGTTTCCACATTGTTTCTGCCCTGTAGTCTCTTATTTCAGATCTGAAATCAGAAAGCTCATGAATTTTTTATCATTGCACACTTCACAGAATCAGGAGACTTGGAAAAAAAACTCAACCTTTCAATAAACAAAATCTTACAGAATATGTCTTACTAAAGCACAGGGTTGTTGTGTTTTATTCCTCTCTGATCTTTCTCATCACAGCCGTGTGTGAATCTGTTTATTTCACTTAAATGTTCAAGATGTCCTGCGTAACGTTAGGATGTTAAATATCAGTATGTTATCTACGCCAACAGCCCTCCAGTGCAGCCGGAGAAGATGTTAAAAAGTCTTAACAATAGGATTAATTAGCCCATATTTCAGGACCTAGAGCTCTTTAAGAAGGTTTAATGGTTCGGTAATTTGTCGCACCTCCTTCGCTGAATGGGACGCATTCATTCACAACATGAGCAGATTTTAGGATTTCATGGCTGCTTGAACTAATATTGGAAATTGTGCGACAGTGTCACTGTTAATCAGGAACGCATTCTGTTTATAGGAGTTCCACACACATATACAGAGACACACAGGTCTTTTCTGCAGCAGTGCATGATGGGAACGCTGAGAGGATACTGTTGTGTTGATGTAGGGATAACGAGCCACTCCACAAATGAACACTCAAAAAAACAAAAAAAACAAAACAGGAAAGACAGAAGTACAAACTAGAAGAGCACTCGGCAGATCAACCCCCCCCCTCACCCCCACCCCCCAAACGATCACCACCAAAATGTAATCATTTGTTCCTTGTGCCAGTATCAACATTTCCTGAAATTTTCATCAAAATCCCAATGACCTCCCAATGACAACGACAATAAAGCACATTTTCAAAAGTAACTAAGAACTATAATGGTATTATCAAGTACTCATATTGATACTCGGTATCGACAAGTACTCAAATGTAAGTACTTGTACTCGGTCTGGAAAAAAGTGGTATTGGTGCATCCCTAATTTAGAATGAAAACTGCAAAAAACAGAGGATAATATAATATCAATAATAATAACTAGAAAAGTACTCAGAGCGCACACCTCCGCCAAGGCAGCCCCCCCCCCCCCCCCCCCCGATTGTGCCAGTGTCAACATTTCCTGAAAATTTCATGAAAATCCATCCATAAGTTTTTGAATTATCTTGCTAACAAACAGACAAACAGACGGACAAACCCCAATGAAAACATAACATCTGCTGTTACACTTGGCAGAAGTAATAATAATAATAATAATAATAATAATAATAATTACTATTATTATTATTATTATTATTATTATTATTATTATTATTATAAATGGTGATAAATCACTTAAGAAAGGCAAAGCAAGTTTATTTATAGCACATTTCATGTACAAGACAATTCAAAGTGCTTTACATAAAACATTAAAAGCATTACAGTAGGGAAGCAATAAAAAGTATAGGCATGAAATAAAAAAAAAAATTAATTAAAAAAACAGATTAATAGATAAAACAGATAAAGGTTAAATACAGAAAAAAAAATCATTCGGGAACTGACTTAAAATCAGCGCTGGGTGTTTGTGGGTTAAATAAAATAATAAACTTAAACTTAACTTAAACTTAATATCCCAGAAATGTTGGGGGGATTATTCTAATATTCATGTTCCCCCCTCAGGATTAAACCCTACAGCTCCGACTGCTGATCTTCTGACCTTTCCTTTGATGCCACCAGCTGGCTGACATTTTTAGTTTTATCTGCAGACCTACTGGGACGCTTCTAAAGAACGGTGCTAGAACTGATTTGCTGACTTTTCATCTCCCAGCAGCAGCAGCAGGATGACGTTGGGTGTCTTCGGTGGCCTCTGCATTGACATCTACTCAACCCCTTTGCAGTTAAAATGCCATTGAAATCCTTGTCTTCTCGTACTGAAAAAGCACAGTTAGAGTCTGTGCATGAGTGCAGGAATCACAGATATCTCACATAAACTGGTCCAAACGAAAACAGTAGCAGGATATAATGAATATAGGTCTGCACTTCACAGACGTCTGCATGGAATTTTTTTTTGCAAAAACTGTCAGAACGAGTAAAAAGTTCCACAGTAAACGACAGAATCCAGCTCTTTTTCAACTGTAAACTTTCTACTGCAGATACATCACAAGGAGTTTAGTTAATTTAACCCGTAAAAACTCAAACATCCACCATTAACCAAAATAATCTGCTGATATTAACTGTTTAATACCTGTTGAGCCAGTAATTCTATCAATACATGTCAATAATTAGTGTAAAATACAGTTCTTCGTCTTTTCATGGTCATCATATATGACTCATTTGGACGTTCAGAGGCTCTGTAGTTACCATAGAAACATTGTCATCTACATTGATTCACCAGTAAAACCCATGGAGTTGGATCAATGACAGTGGATGGACACACTGGGTTTATGTTTAGTTAATATGTTTTGTCAAATAAAAGTCACTTTTTCTCCAGTTTTCTCTGTTTTTCATATAAAAATCCCAACTTTTATATGAGCTTTAATGAACATCTACATGATCAGTGAATTAAATAAAGGAAAATACATGATTTTCACTTAAAAATGCAAAATACAGAGGATAATATTACAGTAAATTTTGATAAATCACATAAGAAAGGTTAAAAATAGAGAAAAATTCATTTGGAAATGCCACAAAAGTAGCAGTGGGAATTAAACAGTTAAGTATTTTATAAGTTTCAAAGGCTTTCATGGGCACATATTTAATCTGCCTGTAATCTTGAATTAAGCAAAAAAAAAAAATAAAATAAAATAAAAAAATCTGCTAATGGAACAAGTGAAAATTATCTTGGTTAGATTTCTTGAAATCAGATTTTCCAGATCTATTGTCTGTAAATCAGTTCTTATATCTCACTGAAAAGTAAATCTTCAGGTTATTATGTCTTATTTGGACTAGAAATGAGAAAATACACTTGGTAAGATTTACATTTTTTTTCAGTGCAGAGGTTCAATTCCCAGTCAGAACTGCCATTTTTTCCTGCAGATTTTCAAATGGGGGGTGCCAGTAGGTAAATCACCCATTGTAGTACTGTAAACTGTAGAGGTATTGAAAAACTTAGGTGTGAGTGTAAGGACTTTTCTTCAATTTCTTTTTTTTTTTGAACTTTTTATTTAGATTTTTGCACAATATAAAACAGAACAAAACAAAACATCTGAGACAAGACATAAATTAAAAAAAAAAAAAAATTACACCACATATTATTATTATTGTTACAAATATTATACCACATCTATAGGTACATTGCCAAATATCGAAATATTCATATATGTGTATACATATGCACACATCTACAGGGTGGGGAAGCAAAATTTACAATATTTTGATGCAGGGATTGAAAGACAGTGTATGACCAATTAGTTTATTGAAAGTCATGAGAATTTATTTGCCACAAGAAAATGTACATAATAGAAAATGTTTTTATTCTGTGTCCTCCTTCTTTCTCAATAACTGCCTTCACACGCTTCCTGAAACTTGCGCAAGTGTTCCTCAAATATTCAGATGACAACTTCTCCCATTCTTCTTTAATAGTATCTTCCAGACTTTCTGGTAATAGTTTTGCTCATAGTCATTCTCTTCTTTCCATTATAAACAGTCTTTATGGACACTCCAACTATTTTTGAAATCTCCTTTGGTGTGACGAGTGCATTCAGCAAATCACACACTCTTTGACGTTTGCTTTCCTGATTACTCATATGGGCAAAAGTTTCTGAAAAGGTATGGATAATAGTGTTAGGTATGATTATGACATCAATATGTGTTTGGTTTCAAAACAATTGACATAGTGCCTGCTGAGAAAAAACAACTAAATGTTCATTGTAAATTTTGCTTCCCCACCCTGTATATAAATACAAAACACCTCATGTCAGGGCTTATAAGAGCAATTCTCGTCAACAACCCAAAAAGTTTAATTATACAAATAGTCTTCGACCATGTGCCGTCTCCGCTTAAAAAGATCCCTTTTCATTTGTAACGATGCGGTCGTTCTTTCCATAGCGTACACTTGTTTCAGTCTTTGTTTCCATTCTATTACCGTTGGCGATTTGACACTCTTCCAATTTACTGTTACTATTTTTTTAGCAATCAATTGTAAAATATGTAAAATATATCTCTGCTCTGCATTAAAATCATTGACCGGTATGACTCCAAGTAAATAGAACAAAACATTTGAAGGGACTTCTCTTTTTACAATTCTTTCAATTTCTTCTTTGATATTTTTCCAGTATATAAACAAGCTCAGACAGTCCCAAAATACGTGTATGGTCGCCTGTTTTACCACAGTTTCTCCAGCATAAAGCTGTAGATCAGGGGTGTCAAACTCCTTTTTGTTCAGGCGCCACATTAACCCATAAAGACCCAGTGTGACATTTGTGTCAGTTCCCAAATAAATTTTTCTCTCTATTTAACCTTTCCTAAATGATATATCACCATTTTATTATAATATTATCCTCTGCATTTTGCATTTTTGCAATGAAAATCATCTATTTTCCTATATTTAATTCACTGATCATGCAGGTGTTCATTAAAGCTCAGATTAAAGTTGAGGGTTATTATATAAAAAATGGAAAGAATTGAAGAAAAAGGGACTTTTTCAGCAAAATACATCATAAACTGAAAACAAACCCAGTGTATCCAACCACTGTCATTGAACCAACTTCATGGGTTTTACGGATGAATCAATTTTGTTGAAGATGACAGTGTTTCCATATTCCCTACAGAGCCTCTGAACGTCCAAATGGGTCATATCTGATGACCATGAAAAGATGAATAACTATATTTTACAGCAATTATTTAAATGGATTGATAGGCTTAATGGATGAACAGTTATTAAAGAGTTTAGCTCAGTAGATAATTTGGTCTCCGGTGGATGTTTGGGTCTTTATGGGTTAAGCGAAATTTGATCTGAAGTGGGCCGGACCAGTAAAATAATAACATAATAATATATAAATGTCAACTCCAAACTTTCTTCTATGTTTTAGGCAAAAAAAAGTAAAATTATGTGATGAAAATGTTTCCATCTACCAACTATCCTTTAAAACAATGTGAATATCATGAACAAACTGAAATTTCTTAAGAAAACTAATTGCAATTTTAATAATAGCATGTCTCAGTTTATCATTTAAACATGTAAATTACAACTTACAGATCACAGTGGATCTACAAATACACAAAACATTTAATAACAGGGAGAATATTGTTAAAATTACACTTCAGACATTTCAAAATGTTTATATTTGTTCAGGTTATTCGTGTTTTTGTGAAATGTTAGTTTGTTTTAGTGTAAATACAGTAAAATGACATGAAATGTTTTATATTTACAAAGAGAAAAATTTGGAGTTGTGAGTATTTATAGATTATTATGACAGTATTTTACTGATCCAACCCACTTGAGATTAAACTGGTCTATATGTGGAACCTGAACTAAAATGATTAATATCTTCAGTGTAATTTTTGCATTTCACAAATTCATCCTAAGGGCCAGGCTGGACCCTTTGGTGGGCCGGATTTGGCCCCCGGGCCGCATGTTTGACAACTGTGCTGTAGATGAATCCTTGACAAAATAAGATATAACCAAAGGAGTATGACAAAATCTGGTCTTGAGTTTCCAATCAAATTCCCTCCACTGCTGATTATTGATGCCTTTATGACTAATATTACATAATTTGTCACACAATTCGTCTTCTATAACAGTATTTGATTCCAATTCCCATTTTTCTTTGAGCGTAAGGACTTTTGTGAAAAATCTATCAGATACAGTCCAACAAAACAGTCAAGGATGCAGATTTTTTTCAGGTGCGATATGATCCATTCACTCATCGGACATAAAATATGAACACATGCTCAATTTTTATCACCTCTATTGCATATTTAACCTTTACAGAAGCCTTTATTTTGTTCAGTCTTTCTGCCTTATTCGTGTATCTTGTGATACTAACAGGAAGTTGATGTTCTCTGACCTTTGAACTACTTAAAATAACCTGTGACTCTCACCTCTACTTGTTTGTTTGGTGATTTTTTAGTCCAGATGGTCGGTCCATCCGGGGTTAACAGTCCGTCAATTAGAGAGAAAGGAAGGACACACGATCTGATGAGTCCATGACCGATCACAGTACAAAGTTAAATCAATAAGATACAGCGAGAGAATATGACCGTGCAATATTCGAAATTAAATGAGAAAAGCTTAATGCAAGTGTAATGAGTGAAATGCAATTAAAATGAAGTATCATATTTGATCAGTGGTGTTTTTTTCTGTTCCGTTTACATAACACAGGCTATTGTCCAGGTAAAAATGTAATTCCATCCTCTCATCCATCTTCCTTTAAAGGGGATTTAATTGATATTTCTGACATTTCCTGATGATAAAATGACTGATGATGATCTGGTATGAGGTCAGAGGACGGAGCAGAACCATCGCTCTCCACCACGCCGGACAGGTTGTTATTCAGGACCCGTGTGTCCTGTGTTGTCAAAATACAGAGGTTATAAAGATGCATGAGTCAAAGGAGACGTTTGGTGATTATCTGTGCTTTTTTAAATGTCATCATATCCACCTGCAACGAATTCATCTTACTGTCACTTCTACTGTTGCTAAAAAAAAAAAAGACTTAAAACACAAAACTGAGCTTCTTCACTTAAACGGGTTAAATCTGTACTCGATACAAAGTAGCATTCTAAACTTTTGCTGATCTTTACTTGCAGAAACATCACATTTAACCCATAAAGACCCAAACATCCACTAGTGACCAACAGCATCTACTGATCTAAACTGTTTAATATCCTATGATCCACTAATCCTATCAATACATGTAAATAATTGGTGTAAAATAGTTATTCGTCTTTTCATGGTCATCAGATATGACCCATTTGGACGTTCAGAGGCTCCGTCGTTACCGTGGAAACACCGTCATCTTCTACAACATTGATTCACCAGTAAAACCCATGGAGTTGGATCAGTGACAGTGGATGGACACACTGGGTGTATGCTTTTGAATTGATATTTATTGCTGAAAAAAATCCTCTTTTCTTCAGTTTTGATATAATAACCTTTGAATGTACTTTGTGTTTTCATGAACATCTACATAAACAAGTGGTTCCAGGTACAACAAACCTCACCCCTCGCATGTATTGTAGCTTATTTTAGCATCGATCCAGCTGATGTCAACATATTAATTGCCTCTATATATGTGCCAAGTTTGAAGTAAATTGAAACAAAATTGATGTTTTCATAGACGTGAAATGTTGCCCATTATAAGTAAATGAGGGGAGAAAAAAAAGATTTTAAAATTTCTTAAAACATTAGAACTTTGACCTACTTTTACCAAAATGTAACCACTTGTAATCTTGGTCACTGGCAATCTATAAACCCAATTTGGTACTAATTCAACCAATACTTTTGCCTCTGTAGACATAATGGCTGAAATTTTACATAAGTAAATGGGAATTTTTTTTATTTAGTTTTTGTAAATCTTAACAAATTTGAACTTTGACCTACTTTTCCCAAAATGTTATCACATCTATTCTGGGTCACTGGCAATCTATAAACCTAATCTGGTATGAATTCAACCAATAGTTTTGCTGCTACAGACATGTGAAATTTTGCCCATTATAAGTAAATGGGGAAAAAAAAAAAGATTTTAAAAATTCATAAAAAATTAGAACTTTGACCTACTTTTACAAAAATGTAATCAGATCTATTCTGGGTCACTGGTAATCTATAAACTCAATTTGGCATGAATTCAACCAATAGTTTTGCTGCTAGAGTGTTAACCAACAAACCGAACCAAGAACAATACCCGTTGCCTCCCATTCAGGGGGCAGGGTAAATATAGGACATTGAATATAAAAAAATATATAATTTTCAGTGAAACAAGAAAAATATAGAAGATAATTTTACAATAAATGCTGATAAATGACTTAAGAAATAGAGAGAAGAATCCATTTGGGAACTGACACAAAAGTAGTTCTGGGTCTCTCTGGGTTAATTCAGTAAAACATGCTAAAACATAGTGTCATTGTATTTGTTAGATGTTCCGGTGGTTTCCTAGTCAAATGTCACTGCAGGGCATTAAAACTAGGATAAAAGTCTCAGAAAAAGGCCCAGAGTGTACTGTCAGTCTGAGGCTGTTTACAATATACTGACCGTGTCCCAACAGTGTAAACAGGAAAGGCTTTTGTAGCAGACAGCAGCGCTTGACTTTTATTCAGCTTCATATGAGCTATGTGACACCACAGCAGAGAAATGATTTCCAGTGGCTGACGCTGCTTTGTTCAATTACAAGACCGGGTGGCCTTGGCTGCGACGACGCACTCATCTTTCAGAGACGAAGGCAGAACATGTGCTTCGTCACGTTTTCGATGTAGCTACAGTACATGTTAGAAAAAAAAAAAAAAAAAAAAAAAAAGGTGACATCACACCAACAGCTTGAACACCAGCCCGTTCACACTGGTTTAATAGATTATCATCATATAAACGCTCATATTAGTTCTCAGTATTTATTATAACAAATGTCAAATCAATATGCACTGCAAATCATTTGTTCTGCAAAGGAAAAGTAAACAGCAGTATAAAAATGCAACGTTTATCTACCACATGCATTTCCTTGTAATAGTGTGTTGCAGTATTGTATGTGTGTCAGAGTCCTGCACCAGGTCAGGTACCCGCGGGAACTCATAAGTGAGTTACTGTGTAGACAATGGGTTTAATCATGGGTCAGGTCAGGTTTCGGTTCCAATGTATGTGGGTATGGGCGGGTTTGGAAAAGTGGGCCTGTCCTGCACGAGCCCACTTTCCCAAACCCAGACCCACCTGTACCCTCAAAGCTGATTACCACAACCCGACCCACTACCCACATTTTTTTCATGTCCAATCCGCACCCACCTGTACCCGCGTACATTAGAGCCGCAACCCGACCTGACCTGTGATTAAACATATTGTCTACGCAGTAACTCACTTTTAAAGGCCATTTTTTTGGCTAAAACATACGGCATCAATAAATCTCTAATACACAGGTGTCAAACATGCGGCCCGGGGGCCAAATCCGGCCCGCCAAAGGATCCAATCCGGCCTGCGGGATGAATTTGTGAAAAATTGCAAAAATTACACAGAAGATATTAACAATCAGTGGAGTCAAAATCATTTTAATTCAGGTTCCACATACAGACACATACAGTCCAATTAGATTTCAAGTGGGTCAGAACCAGTAAAATATTATTATGATAACTTATAAATAATGACAACCCCAAATTTTATCTTTGTTTTTTTGGTGTAAAAAAAGCAAAATTGCATGAAAATGTTTTACATTACCAAACTATACGTTTACAAAAAATGTGAATAACCTGAACAAATATGAACAAACGGAAATGTCTGAAGAAAAGTAAATGCAATTTTACCAATATTTTGCCTGTTACTAAATGTGCTGTGCCTTTTTTAGATCTCATCTGTACTGCATATGTAAAAATGATAAGTCAAGGCATAATAGTGATAAAATTGTTCCTATATTCCCCAGCCCTATCAGCCTGCCGGCGGGCTGAAAAAATTATATTAATATTCATCTACTATAAAAATATAATAAATCAGGACAGTGAATGTTTTTTTCAACTTTTGCTCAAAGTTTAGACCCTAATGTTAATAAAAGTACATCAAAAGTGTATTTTAGTGCAAACTTTAATGTTCAAACAGGATTTTTAATCTTTGTGGGATGAAATATACGCTATTAAAAATCTCCGACACGAACAATTAATTTATGCATATCATCATCAATCCAGCCGAAAAAAAACAGGTGAGGAAAAAAAATTCCAATTTCTCTTTTAGTTTGTTACAGTTTACTCAGGCATAGTAATAGATACAATATTTTAGACAATGGGAATAGATTCTGTGAGGTCTCTAAATGTCCATAGACACCAAGAACATCCATATGAACCTTATTATTGTGAAGGAATTCTTCATTTACTTTGGGTATGTCTGTTTAGGCCTTTTTCCCCTGAAAATATGGTCCGGGTTAAACAGGTTAACAAATTTCATTTTTTTCAGGTTATTCACATCCTTTTTGTTTGGATAGTTTGTAGACGTCAATATTGGCATAACTGAATGTCATTTTTTGCTCTAAAACAATTTGGAGTTATTATTTATTGGCTGTCATGCTATTATTTTACTGGTCCGGCCCACTGCAGATTAAATTGGGCTGAATGTGGCCCCCGCAAGAAAATGACTTTGACACCCCTGCTCTTAGACGTTACATATACATCGCTCACAAACATGAGCAAGCATGCACTTGGCACTAAAAAGATTTTTTAAAAATGCCCAAGTGACGAAACACAGTCCGAAAGTGCAACAGTAACATAAACGAAAAACTGTCGGTCTCCATCAACACATTTTGTAAAAGAACAGTGAGTTAATTACAGAGGGAACATTGTCACTAAGTGTTCAGGATTGAATCAGAACAAAAAACATCTTGGTTCTGATTGAATGACAGAACTTGTATACAGCAGCAGCCTACCTGTCTACCAAACATCTGACTTGACCTTCGAGGATGGATTGTACACAACTGTATATTCACCGCTGGCTACCTTTCTCTTTACATCATCCGTTGTGATGCTCTGACTGAGTCGCAGCCTCTTCAGTGTTTTTTTATTTTTCACTGCCAGTACAGGCTACCTGTCTGCGCGGCTCAATGACGTCTGTGGCCGAATGTAAATAGAGGTGAAGCTCACTTCAAAATAAAAAAATAGGACCAATGGCCCTGTAGCTAACTGGCCAAATTAAAAGCTTTGGGAAATGTATCCAGATGCCATTTATTCTCACCCAGTTCTGTGTATTTTTTCTATTACAGAAATAGCCCATGTTTTGCTCATATTCCAATCAGATCTGTAAAAAATTCAAATTCCAACTTGATATCATTAATACAGATTTATTGGATCAATCCACTTCCTATCTGTTATAATGGGAAAATTTTTCAAAGTCGCACCAAATCCAGAATCAGATCCGGATCCAAATAATTTCACTAACTTTTGTTGACATCATCATAAAGAAGCTGTATACCAAGTTTGAAGTCAATCAGAACTGGAGTTTCAGAGAAAAAGATGATTGAAATGTTTTCCCCATAAGAGCCCATGTTAAATTTTCCGTCAGTTCCAGATCCAGAAGAAGATCCTGATCAGCATGTGGCCATTATGTTTTGGTCATCTCCCCATCAGGGCTGGACTGTAGAAATTTACACTGGATATCATTTATATTTACTGAGTTATTGCATCCATCCACTTCCTTTCGCTTATAATGGGGTGTAGTGTAGAAGTCTCAATAAACATAAACAAAAATAAAATGTTGGGCGCCAGACAGGAGAAGGGTTAAATTACCTTCAACATGTCAAATTTATTACATATTTAACTTAAATGTGAAAGAAACAAAAAAAAAAAAACCCAACTGCTCACCTCATTGCTACAAAAGATATCAGATAACAGCATAAAATTGAGGTTTCTTAATTTTCTCAATTTTAAATCAGCAATTCAAAATCATCAACATCATCATCAAAACATTTCTAATTATTCATCAACTCAAACACGTCTTAAATCAGGAATTAAACAGTAAATTAAACAGACATTAAATTAAACTTAAGTACTCAGTCTCAGAAAACAATAGGTTTTTCTTTTTTTTAAACTCATGTAGGTAAAGAGGGAGGATGAGTGTGCAGGAGTGTATGTATGTAGAGGGAGTGTGCAGGGGGTATTGTTCGTAGGTCTTCAGGGTCCTTCAGTTCTTTCCAGGGGATGATGGTGAGTATGGAGATCAGTTCAGTTCAGTTCATAGGGGTGTGAGTGTCTGTGTGTGAGAAAGGGGAAAGGTGAATGGGGTCCATTTCAGGGCAGGTTGGAGGTTAGGGGCATATGTGTGTTGAGTAGGGGGAGAGAGAGAACAGGGGTACCCTCAGGCCAGACGGGAGAAGCCAGGAGAGTTTGGGGGAAAAAGGGGAACTTATCTGTCTGTAGGTGTCCTCCAAGAGAGAGAGTAACCACTGAGTCCGAGCAGAACAGGTCCGCCTGCTCCAGGGCTTCAGATGCTCTTCCAAAGACTCCTGGGTCCACACCGGTCCATTTTCAGATTCTTCAGTTAAAGTCACATTAAGGTTTTCTTTTTTGTTTTGTTTTTTTTCCTCCTTTCCTTGTCAATCTCACTTCTCCTTTAGATCTGACCTCCTTCCAGTCTCTCCTTTGTTTGAGTTTCCCTCCACACACAGCTCTCAGGTGTGTCTCATTTATAAGTTTCCCTTCCCCCTCCTTACCAGTGATGTCACTGTTACTTTCTACTTCCTGCTACAGGGGACATTTTTCAAAGTCGCACTAAATCCAGATCCAAATAATTTCACTAACTTCTGTTGACATCATCATAAAGAAGCTGTACAGGGTGAGTCAGAAAAGACGCTCTTTTCATTTAAAGAAATTGTACCACTGAAATGGAAATGCTTATTTTTCTTTTGATTATACAGTCATATTGATGTGGTTATTGAGCATGTCTGGCGATTGAATCATTGATTTATGGCATAGCATAACAGAGGGAATGTCCATTGTTTATTGTGCACCGAAATATCTGCCAACACAGTTTATGCCACCGTGAATGAAATTGAAATTGTCAACCATTACAGCATGTTTACTCGCCATCAAAATGTTTTGTCTCAACGAAGTCGTCCGGCACGACCTTCAACCTGGCTACCATTCAGATTGATGCAAATCTGTGCTCGTTGTCGCATCTCTAACGCAGCTCTTCTCGCCATTCGTGTTCGTCGTAGGGCTTGGATTTCAGCCGTGATGTGATTTCGGAGTTCCTGAAGAGTTTGTGGAACAGTCTGATACACACGGTTTTTAAGATACCCCCACAAGAAAAAATCAAGGGGGGTCAAGTCCGGGGATCGGGGAGAATTTTGTCACCATGAAAGCTCTCTACACATCCGTAAACTGTGGTCTTGCCATGATGAAAACTCCCTGGGCACTGTCATGTAGGCCTATGTCCTGAATGTGAAAGCAAAGCCCCGACTCCTGTAATTGTTGTCAATTTCAAGTTTGTTCACTGTGGCATACATTGTGTTGGCAGGTATTTCAGTGCCCAATAAACAATGGACCTTCTCTCTCTTATGCAATGCAATAAATCTATGACTACATCGCCAGACATGCTCAATAACCACATCAATATGACTGTATGGTCAAAAGAAAAATCAGTGTTTCCGTTTTAGCAGTACAATTTCTTTAAATGGAAAGAGCGTTTTTTCTGACTCACCCTGTATACCAAGTTTGAAGTCAATTGGAATTGTAGTTTCGGAGAAGAAGATGAATGAAATTTTTTTAACAGACGACGACGACGACAACAGCTTACAGTCTGTCGGCCGGTAAGCTAAAAAACCAGGTGAGTCCAAACTTTTGACTGGTAGTGTACATCATATATTTCCATTCCAAAACCATTCAACAGCCTTGTTACTGGAACTTATTAACAACACACTTAACAGAAAACACCAATTAAAACCTTTTGGTCACACTGAAGTCTCATTACCTGAGTGAGAAAGCAACAATGAGCCTGAGAAAGAACTGTTTTATTACACATATAAACTGCTGCATTGAAAAAAAAAAGTCCGAACTCTGACCTTCTCGTTAAAATATTGTAACAGAACGTCCCTTGGAGGCTGAGCTCAGAATAAAAAATTCTTCATTTTCCTTCTTTTTTATACCTTTTAATGATGCATTTTTTCATTGTGACAAACTGCAGCTGACTTTTCCCCCCTTTGGTTCACCAACTCCTCAAATGAGTCGGATACTTTTATTGACAGCTCCAGACTACTCTTAACAAACTATACTAAGTATCCACATTCATCTGAGACAAACCAAAGAGATAGGTGTTGTAGCACCCTTAAAGATTCTCCAAAGTTACAAGAGAGAAAATTAGGGAGAGGAAAGTAAAGTATGGAACATCTCAAGCTCCCTTCATCTCCAGCAGAAATTATCCCCTTCACTACATGCACCAGCCTATTACATGACTTTTCTTTGACTTCCTGACTTAATGATAAGGAGGGTCCTTTCCAGCGAGACTGTATAGAAATAGTAACAGTGTCTTAAATGTACGCCGGAGCCCCGAAGAGGATCTTGACATGCAGGACTGAAATGCGGCAAGGAAATATTCAATATTCTCACCGAGCGGAGAGCACAGTGAATTAATTAAGCCCTCGTTTCTGGCTGCTCATTAGCATTCTATTGTACCGCTCTGTCACTGTGCATGTGTTCGTGAGGCCACAAACCTCTGGGAGACCTTGAGCTGCGCTATGTTTCATGGTAGGTTACGTAATATTTGTGGCAGTATGTTCTGTTCAATGGAGAATAAGTGCAAAGGACGATCTACCACCAAAATCCTACAATTGCAGTTAACCCTTTCATGCATATCGGTCACTACAGTGGACAGCTATTCTACATCTGTTCTCTAATATATTCATGGGTTTTGTTGTTTTAGTTCAGTATGAGTTAACACAGTGGACACTTTTGCACCATCTCATACACTGACATTCATACCATTACAATAACTTTTCTGATCTGCAGTGACATGTTTGAGTGTAAATCAATTGCTAATTAAAAATTGCGCATATGATAAAAATGTGAGAAAACATCAGATTAGCTGCATTAAAAATATTTGGATTTTGTATATTACTTTCTGATATTCAAAAATTAAACATATGGTGTCCATATGCTCATAATGCTCGGCTGCTGTGGGGCCTCTGGTGGGGGCCTCCCTCAACCATCTTCGGGGCAGGCACACTGTTGCCTCTCGGGGGTGGGCTGGATCCCCCCTCTCTGTGGTGTCTGCTGGATGGCCAGGCCTTGGGGCCCTCTTGGTCGGTCCCTGATCCTTGGAGGGAGTGCGGTTGCGGTTGCATGTGTGTGTTCTTCACCTCAGTCTGTTTGCCTGGTTCACTCTGTCACAGCAGATGAATGTGAACTGATGTCGTGTGGTTTTGTTTCTGGTATTATTTGTTATAGGTATTATTTGTGCGAATGTGGTATACGACATTTTGTTCATGCTTTCTTATTTTCTTCATTTCATAGGTCTTATGTATCTCATTGTTGTGTTTTTTTTGTTTTATTTTTTTGTAGTTTTGTTTGTTTTGTTTTGTTTTCTTCTCTCTCTTCTGCCCAGTTTACTCAGTTCTGGTTGTAGTTATTGTTTCCATTTTAATTGTCTCCATGGTTGTTGCTGTTTGTATTGTTGATACTTTCTTGTGAGGGTCTTCGCCACCTTCTTCTCTCTTGTTTTCTCCCCTTCTTCTGCCCCCCCACCCCCACCCCCACCCCCCATGTCAGGTCTGGCATCGAAATGTGGTTCAACAAAACAAAACTGATAAACTGTCCAAATACAGTTTTTAATCAGTGGACTGTGCAACTTAGTCTCATTGAAAATTATATATATATATATATATACACACACACATATATATATATATATACTTATAGGTAATTTGATTGTTTTAATACATGTAAATATTCTTTATTAAACTTTAAAAAGTTAAAAAAAAAGAAGCAAAATCTCATGTAAAGTTAGGGCAAATAACTATTTTAATTTTGGAAAATTACCATATTTTTATGACATGGTTATTTTCTGTTATTTTCCAGTATTTTTTTGGGACCCCAGCTGCCAGAATATTACCGGGTTTTTTTTACCTTTTTTTTTTTTTTTTTTTACAGTGTATCTATTGTCTGACCCTCACTCCGGAGCAAAAAGTGGCGGTAATGCACCAAAAGCTGGATGCCAACTGCCGTAAAACATGAAGAAGAAGACCAAGTTCTCTTCCAGATTGTAGTTCAGTACCTACCAGACACTTCGGCTCTGTTCCTTTCTCTGGTTCCTGTTTCGGACCTCTGCATGATCTTGGACTGCGTCACTCTGCTGCTTTTCTTGTGTTTGTACCCCGCCCACCGAAGGACAGGCAAAGGGTATTGTTTTTGTTTTTTTTCTTCTTTGTTAGCATTTTAGCATTATTTATAGGTAATTTGATTGTTTTAATTAAATATAATTTAAATATTCTTTATTAAACATTAAAAATTAAAAAAAAAAAAAAGCAACATCTCATTTAAAGTTAGGGCAAAAAACTGTATTTTAATTATGGAAAATTACCGTATTTTTATGAGATGGTTATTTTCCGTTATTTTACAGTATTTTTTCGGCACCCCTGCTGGAATATTACTGTTTTTTTTTCCCTTTTTTTTTTTTTTACATTGTAGGTCAGCTTCCATCATATTGGATGGTCTATATTTGTTGGAATGACTTGAATAATTACAGTCTCCGATCCCAGGATCTGTTATCTTTACGGCTTCCAAACGTCAGAACAGAACTGGGAAAAAAAAGCTTTTAAATGTTCTGCTCCCACTGCCTGGAAAAAAACCTACAGAAGGACATTAAACTGAAGGAACTGGTCTGTTTTAATCCATTCAAAGTCATTTTAAATCAATGGGAGAAGGATAAATGATGTGGATGTAGATGTTTTTTCTAATTGACTGAATTGGGTTTGGCTTTGAGATGCTTTTAAGGAACATTGCTGTTATACTTTTAGTACATGTTAAAATAATGATGATGTTTTAGATGTATGTTTTTATTAGTTTTAAATTTGGTTTTAGTTCTGACTTTCATTCTGTTTATGTATATTATTGTGGATGTACGGCTGTGATTTCCATTTTGTGTAACTTCTGCTGCTGCTGTCTTGGCCAGGATACTCTGGAAAAAGAGATTTTTAATTTCAATGAGCTTTTTTCCTGGTTAAATAAAGGGTATAATAATAAAATAATAAAGGTAATGGAGAACACCAGGTCTGGATGTACCAAGCAGGGCAAATTAGCATGAATATAAAAGAAAATATGCAGACAGGAGCGTTCAGTTTTGAAGGTGATCTTCAAACTATAATGTAGGAGCATGAATGCAGCCAAATCATATGAGAATCGACCACTGCACTCTACCAAGACCGGTACCCATTTACAGTCGTGAAAAAAATTACTAGATCACCCCTTGTTTTCTTCAATTTCTTGTTCATTTTAATGCCTGGTCCAACTGAAGGTCCATTTGTTTGGACAAATATAATGATACCAACAAAAAAAAGCTCATAGTAGTTTCATTTCAGAGCTGATATCTATCCATTTAACATGTTTTCTTGATAAAAACCAAAATCACTCCAGTTCTTCCATCAATATCTGTCATTGTACTGACAAAAACAGTGCTTTTAGACATTCCATGTTTTCTTTTCTGTTTGTTTTAGTCACATGATACACACAAGAGTTAGGACTGGATTGCATAACCATAGTTTTGGATGACTTTTGATGGTCTAATAATATTTTCCACGACTGTATGTGAAGAAACAGCATAGGAAACTAGACCATAGAGAAGTGCACCGTCCACTGAAATGTGTAAAACAACAGGAAATTCAACATTTTTTACGCTAAAGCACAATATATTTTGACTTTAAAGGGGCTGTATGTAATATGTACAATGCCTGCCCCCCCCCCAAAAAAAATCGGCACCAAATAAAAAAATAAAAAGGTCACAATTTAATATTTCATTAGCTTCGCCGATTAGTGGTTTTCTTAAAGGAGTGATATTTTACTTCTTTAAATGGAATTCTTCATTTTCCCACATTTCCCTGTGGTCTCCATAAACTGTAAATGCTCTGCTTGGGTCTGAATTCTTCATTCATTCAACTCCACAGGTCCATCCTCAACCCTATTTCTGAGTAATGACACCAGAAAGGTGGTTTGGAGCGCTGGCCCTTTAAATGCACATGAGCCACTTCAGGCCCCGCCCCCTCCAGGTGGTTGGCTGTGCTGCTCTGTCCCGTTTGAGCCACTGAACCTAAAATGTTCTGTTGTTGGTTGAAGTTTGGACATATTTTCAGTATTTTGTGTGTTCGTGTGTGTATTTTTGTCGATTATGTATGCGTTTTTCTTTTTTGAGTGTGTAATTAACCTTACTTTTCTTTTCTTTTGTGATCATCATACTATCACTGTGTTCTATGGCATCCCAGGGCACAATCTTATGTCTTGGGCCCACTGTTGGTATTCTTGTTCTGAGAATCCATTCCAGTACACTGTAAAAAAAAAAAATTAAAAAAAATCTGTAATTAACAAAATTTTCGCTGTTTATTTTATAGATTTTCCTGTATTTTTAAGATACAGGAAAATATCAGTGAAATTACAAAAATAGACTTTGATTTTACATATCAAATGTAAAATAACATGAAAAAACTGTAACTGGGAATAACCATAAAATTTCCATTTTTTAAAAGAAAATTTTTCTTTTTTTCACAGAAAAATACAGTTAAAATACATTTGCAAATGTATCGTAATTTCACAAAAAAAATGTTCTATTTATGAGATTAAACTGTTAATTTAAAGTTTAATACTGTAAAAAATGAAATAAAATGAGGTAAAATTACTGACAATTAACCATAAAAGAAGTATTTGTTCTGTAAGTTTAACAAGACTTGTTTGTTAATTGACAAATATCTTTTGTAATTACAGGAGGTTTCACAACAAAAATGTTGAATAAATGTATTTTTGTGAATGTATAACATGTATAAGCACTGATAAACTGTCAAAATCCAGTTTTTATCAGTGGATTGGACAACTGAGTGTCATTGAAAATTTATATACATATACACACACACACACACACACACACAACCAGTCAAAAGTTGGGACTCACCTAGTTTTTCTTTATTTTCATGATTATTTTCATTGTAGATTCTCACTGAAGGCATCAACACTATGAATGAACACATATGGAATTATGGAGTTTTAAAAAAGTGTGACATAACTCAGAGCATGTTTTTAGTTTAGATTCTTCAGAATAGCCACATTTTGCTTTTATTACTGCTTTGCATATTCTTGGCGTTCTCTGGATGAGCTTCATGAGGTAGTCACCTGAAATGTTTTCCAAAAGTTTTGAAGGAGTTCCCAGTGATGCTGAGCACTTATTGGTCATCTGTGGTCCATCTCATGCCATTTAAATGAGAAGGTGAGTCCAAACTCTTAACTGGTAATATATATATATATATATATATATATATATATATATATATGTGTGTGTGTGTGTGTGTGTGTGTGTGTGTGTGTGTATGTATGTAATCTGATTGTTTTAATACATGTAAATATTCTTTATTAAACATTAAAAAGTAAAAAAAAAAATAATATCCAAAATCTCATGTAAAGTTAGGGCAAAAAACTATTTTAATTATGGAAAATTACCGTATTTCTATGAGATGGTTATTTTCCGTTATTTAACAGTATTTTTTAAGCATCCCAGCTGCCGGAATATTACAGTTTTTTACGAGTTGTTTTTTTTTTTTTTTTTTTTTTTTTAACAATGTATTATCATATCCCCTGAAATACCTCTTTTGGACTTCATTTGTTAAATGATATGAAAATGAAAATAAAAATTTGATTGCAAAAAAAAAAAACACAAGTCCAGATGGCTCTTTTATCATTTGCTAACACCAGTGTTTATTGAATTGCTGTGAACTCCAGTTTTTCCAGACGTCAGTTGGACTTGTTTGAGTTGCAGCTGCTCTCTTCTTGACGGCCTTCATCACTGCAGTGAAAACACAGATGTGACAGACTTCTGACTGTCAGATCTGAAGTGAAGTCTTTCTGCTGCGTCGAATTCCCACAGCCTGGTCCTTTTCTGGATCAACATTTGACTCAAGCTCCACTTACTGTTTCGCTGCTGGTGAAATAAAGTTCAAGACTTTATCACTGACGGTCTGTTTTTACTGATGCAAGGTACATCTCAGAGAACATCGACTGAAAAAAAAAAATCAACAAATAGAGAAAAAGGGAAGACGCTGCTGGATAGGAAGTAAAGGCTCAACAACACAACTGGGGCAAAAAAGTTGTTTTAAAGTATTGTTTTAATTGAAATATTTGATTAGACTGATTAAAATCCCTACAGATAAATCATATTTACAGGAGTCCGTTTCATCTTTATATATTTACAGCATTTCAGTTCAAAAATAGGTCAGTATTATGTAAGTATGACACCATGAGGCTGTTATATCTGAGACTAAATGATTCATTTAATCAGAAAAAAGACCAACAAACAAAACATGATTACAGTTATAACCCATAAAGACCCAATGCTGCTTATATGGCAGTTTCAAACTATTTTTTTTCCTCTATATTTGCCTTTTCTTAAGGAATTTATCACTGTTTATTATAATATTATCCTCTGTGTTTTGCTTTTTTTTCAGTGAAAACCTAGTATTTTCCTGTATTTAATTTACTGATCATGCAGATGTTCATAAAAGCTCAGATTAAAGGTGAAGGTTCTTATATCAGAAACAGAGAAAACTGAAGAAAAAGTGAATTTTTCAGCGAAGATATCAACAACTGAACATAAACCCAGTGTGTCCATCCACTGTCACTGATGCAACTCCATGGATTTTACTGGTGAATCAATGTTGTAGAAGATGACAATAGTGGCTTTTCCATTGGACATCTGTGCAAAACTTTACCGATATTTACTGATAGTTTTTTTTCATTTCGTTAGTTTTTGTTAACAATAATAACCTTGGTTGAGATTTACCTTTACACCTACCACAGTCATGTTGGCTCATCTAAATCAGGTAATCGTAGCAAACACAGTCCACATGAAATTGCATTTTGCTCCATATTTTGTTTGCTTTCACTGTGTGTGCTCTACAATTTCTTAGACATATGGTTGACAGGCAGAGCTTTATAGACTGTTATTACATGAAAAAATAGTGTGTATAGGAGGGACACCAACAGACCCATATGGATTCACAGCAAGATACGACCATTTACCTTCAACTGAGCTAAAGGTTAAACGCTCATATGGTTGGATTAAGTTTAGGGCTGCATGATATTGGCAAAAACTGACATTGCGATTTTTTTTTGACCCTGAGATATATATTGCAATACGAAAAAATACTCAAGAGTGTATAATAGCTACGTGGTGCCGACGTAAATGGTCAAACTAATTTGTTGCATTACCTCTTGTTATGGCAACAGGTGCAAGACAATAAGTCGTTTTTCCATTGGACATCTGCGCAAAACTTTACCGATATTTACTAAATGTCGAAAAAATAGAAGAGTGTTATGTTGGTTTTTCCATTAAATCACAAATGCGATGATTTGTTTATTTATTATCGCAAGATGACACGAGAAGTCATTCCATTAACATGGAGACGAATGTAAATATGGTGTTGATTTACAGATATATTCATTATTATTATTATTATTATTATTATTATTATTATTATTATTATTATTATTATTATTGCCTCCGCCAAGGTTATGTTTTTGCCAGGGTTTGTTTGTCTGTCTGTCTGTCTGTCTGTTTGTCTGTCCGTTAGTGTGCAACATAACTCAAAAAGTTATGGACAGATTTTGATGAAATTTTCAGGGTTTGTTGGAAATGGGATAAGGAGGAAATGATTAAATTTTGGTGGTGATCGGGGGTGGGGGGGCCCACGGGGGGGGGGCACTGATCAGCCTTGGCGGAGGTCTGCGCTCTCCGAGTGCTTCTAGTTATTATTATTATTATTATTATTATTATTATTATTATTATTATTATTATTATTATCATTATTATTATTTCTACCGGGCAATATTCAAGAAATGTTTTGTGAAAGAGAGGGAGGCTATGATTTAAGGGGAAAGTTAAATTTAAAGATTCATAAAGTACGCACTACATTAAAAAGTTTCTGTATCACCATTTGTGGAGTAAAACTGTGGAACAAATTGTGTGTGGAGATAAAACAAATATCAAACATAATTCAGTATAAAAAAAAGATATAAAGAATTGATTCTTGAGAGGTCCAGTATTTAATAATGACAATGAGGATTGTTTGTTTATGAATGATGTTGTACGGATAAATCTGCTGGAATTATTGAAGAGAATGTTTGATTTATTGAGTGTTTGTATGACTATACTGACATGAACATACTGCTGTGTGTAATTCAGTTACTGCATTATGGATTGTTGTGGTACGATGCTAAAATTAGGGAAACACTGTAGGCTGATTGCTGTATAACGTTAACGATAGAGGTGTAAAAGCACTGAGGGGTTGGATTAAATAAGTTTATACTTCTTCCTACTCCTTTTCGACCATGCACAATTCAGACTTGTATTGCTTGAAGATAGATTCTGTCCATTTAAATGTTATTTTGTTCATGTCTTAATTTGCTTTGTTTTCTTGTATTTTCTTTGCGTGTTTGAAATAAAAATAAAAAATAAAAAAAAATCATCATCATTATCATTATCATTATCATTATTATTATTATTATTATTATTATATATTACCCCTCTTTCTCGTCCTTATTTAACAAATGATTGGGTTTCCTGGTGTGTCCACACATATCCACACGTTTCTTCTTCTTTGCTTGTTGTAATGTGCATCTACATCTATTTTTTAATTCACCTGACTTTAGTTGCGAAAAAAGGTCTTTCCATTGCAGTTTTGCGTGATATACCATTTGCGCTACACCCAAAAAAACACCTCTTGCCAGCGCAGAAACTTTTAATCGAAAAATTAGACTTTTGGTAAAACTGTCATTTTTCCATGAGATAATTTTTTATGCGCAAGTTAAATTTGCGCAGTTTGAGGGTCAATAGTGTTTCCACGGTAACTATGGAGCCTCTGAACGTCCAAATGGGTCATATCTGATGATCATGAAAAGATGACTAACTGTATTTTACACCAATTATTGACATGTATGGATCCACAGGTTTTAAACAGTTTAGATCAGTTGTGGTTTTGGTCGACGGTGGATGTTTGGGTCTTTAAGGGTTAATTTAACTTTATCTGAGAGAAGGTATGAATGAAATGTGTGACATTAGTTATTCCTCATCTAATATCAGTAGTGATTTGTAATACAACCATCCTCCATTACAGCCTGATCCCCCAAATCCCTCCAGTCACCTTCCACTGGAGTATTTCATTATTTTGTCAGACAAATCCGTAAATGTGCTTTCCTGCAGTTTTCACCGGCTTCAGTTTGTCATTGGTGCAACTGGTGGTTGTTGTAGTCTGTCTAGGTCCAGGTACAGGACACAGCGTTTATAAAAACAGCTTTGTTCCTGTCGCCGTCACTGAGCTCAATAAGAAATAGTGACATTGCACTTTATGAACTTATTTGAGTTATTTATCCCATTTCTTTGCTCTATTTATTATTATTGTGACTTCAAATTTTTTAATTTTTTAATTTTATGTTCTTATCCTGGTTTTTATCCTGGATTGTTCGTATCTTTTCTGGTTTTTATTGTGTTCTATGGCATCTTGTTTTTTATTTATTTGACCTTATTTATTTATTTTATTCTTTTACTTATCCATGCTGCTATACTGATGAATGGTGGAACACTGAGCACTTTTTGTCCTGTCTGTGAGCGTGATCAAATACCTGTCTTACATGTTCAACGTATGTATTGTTGTAATTCCAAAGCAATCACCTAGACTGCAAAACAAATCTACCTACGGGTACAAATAAAGTAACCTTGACCTTGAGGTAGGTATATTGGTAGGGCTGCAAATGACACCAAGGTTTTAATTTAATGAATTTCAGGTGATTTAAATTATTTTTCATTGATTTATTTGTATCAAACATGTAAATAGGTCAAGGTCAAGGTTACTTTATTTGTACCCGTAGGTAGATTTGTTTTGCAGTCTAGGTGATTGCCTTGGCATTACAACAACACATGCATTAAACATGCAAGACAGGCACTTGATCACGCTTACAGACAGGACAAAAAGTGCTCAGTGTTCCACCATTCATTAGTATAGCAGCATGGATAAGTAAATAAAACAGGTAAGATCAAATAAATACACTGAACAAAAATATAAATGCGCCTCCTTATGCAAAGAAAATATATTTCTCTATATATTGACTGTCAATATATTACTGACTGAAAAATATATTACTGTATAATATTTATTTATATTTAAAATATACAGAATAATATATTGTGTCAATATATTTTGTGTTATATTACAATATATTGAAAAATACATAAGGAATTGCTGCTTTCCATATATTGAAACATATATGACAATATATTTACTTATATATGTAAATATATGTCATTATATATTTAGTAATACACTTCAAAAAATTTGCATATATATATATATATATATATATATATATATATATATATATATATATATATATATATATATATATATATATACACATACATACATACATACATACATATATACACATATACACACACACATCTTTTTCATCCTATGTTGCCAAAATGACTAAGAAGGCATCTTTTTTCAGTTAACACTTTTTTCATGTATATCACGATGCATATTTTCATGAAATATGTTATTATGAATACCAAGTAATATAAGTGTTGATAAATATCTGCTTTATGTAAACTTGTGTCAATGGAAAGAAATTGAGTTTCAATAAATCTATATGTAAAAATATAGGGCAGTTTTTGTCTTCATTGCAATATATGTTTTATATGTATCAATATATGATTAAAGCATATATTGCAGTATGTTGGAAAATATATGCACAACTTCCCCCTAAATGGAAATGTATTTTTTAATATAATGCATTATATTTTTCAATATAATGTCATATATTTTTGTTCCATAAGGGCCACTTTTGTTTTTGCTCCCATTTTTCATGAGCTGAACGCAAAGATCTAAAACTTTTTCTGTGTACACAAAAGGCCTATTTCTCTCAAATATTGCTCATAAATTTGTCTAAATCTGTGTTAGTGAGCACTTCTCCTTTGTTCTTTGCTGAGATAATCCATCCACCTCACAGCTGTGGCAGATCCAGATGCTGATTAGACAGCAGGATTATTGCACAGGTGTGACTTAGGCTGGCCACAATAAAAGGCCACTCTAAAATGTGCCCTTTTACTGTATTGGGTGGTCCAGGGGGGTCAGAAAACCAGTCAGTATTTGGTGTGACCACCATTTTCCTCGCACAGTCTTCTTCATGAATTCTCTGAAAACGCTTTGGAGATGGCTTATGGTAGAGAAATGAACATTCAATTCACAGGCAAAAGCTCTGGTGCAGATTCCTGAAGTCTGCATGCCGATTTCATATTCCCTCAAAACTTGTGACATCTGTGGTATTGTGCTGTGTGATAAAACTGCACATTTTGGAGTGGCCTTTTATTGTGGCCAGCCTAAGGCACACCTGTGCAAAAATCCTGCTGTCTAATCAGCATCTTGATATGCCACACCTGTGAGGTGGATGGATTATCTCAGCAAAGAAGAAGTGTTCACTAACACAAATTTAGACAGATTTGTGAACAATATTTGAGAGAAATAAACCTTATGTGTACACAGAAAAAGTTTTAGATCTTTGAGTTCAGCTCATGAAAAATGGGAGCAAAAACAAAAGTGGGGCATTTATATTTTTGTTCAGTGTAAAAACAAGTTGCAATAAAACACAATAAAAACCAGAAAAGATATTAAACAATCCGGGATAAAAACCAGAATAAGAACATACAATTAAAAAATTTAAAAAAATTGAAGTCACAATAATAATAAATAGAGCAAAGAAATGGAATAAATAACTAAATAAGTTAGTAAAGTGCAATGTCACTATTTCTTATTGAGCTCAGTGACGGCGACAGGAACAAAGATATTTTTATAAACGCTGTGTTCTGCACCTGGGACTAAGAACCTCCGTCCAGAGGAAAGGAGTTGAAATTCACCTCGTAAAGGATGGGAGTCATTGTTAAGAACTGATGAAACCATCCTCTGGACCTGTTTAGTGGACAGGGAGGCGGGACAAGACTGGGACTCACCAATCAGGCGACTGGACCATCTGACTATTTGATTCAGTGAGTTTCTCTGCAACTGAAGTCTGACCGAACCACGCCACCAGGCAAAAAGATAAGTTACAGTCCATAGAGTATAATGAGCATTAAAAAATAATAAGGGTTATAAATGTAAAAAAAAAACAAAAAAAACAACCACGACATGCATGTACTGTACATACCGTATCTTCAATAACAAGTATAAAGATGCCGGTGCCAGTATTAAACAAGTGTAGAATCAGTATAAAAGTCAGAGTTAACAATTGTAAAAATCACAACATTTCTAGAATGACTTCAACGCAGTATGAAATTCAAAATTGCTTTCTGTAACATCTCATAATAAAAAGCGAACATTATTTACATTTATGCATCCGGACCACCAGACTCTGAGACAGTTTTTATCCAGAGGCAGTTAGAATGATGAACTCCTGCTGAACTTTGAGCCCAGAATGCACTTTTAAATTGGCGCTCTACTGCTGTGCACTTTATAAATAAAACTTTTTTTTAGTTATTTATAAGTAATTTTTAAGGGGGGGGGGGGGGTGTTATTGGTACTGTTATTGCTATTTTTTATATCAGTAATTTATTATTTCATCAGTAACTTATACTATTTTTACTAAATGCTGCTGACAGTCGGGGACCTGAGT
Organism: Sphaeramia orbicularis; assembly: GCF_902148855.1. Lineage (NCBI taxonomy): Eukaryota > Metazoa > Chordata > Actinopteri > Kurtiformes > Apogonidae > Sphaeramia > Sphaeramia orbicularis. The sequence continues at coordinate 6,113,291 of NC_043961.1, read as the reverse complement.
ACAATATTTTGTTTCTGTGTATTTTTTTAATATGCTGAAATGACAAATAAACTTGAATCTGAAACTATGGAGCCTCTGAATGTCCAAATGGGTCATATCTGATGACCATGAAAAGATAAACTGCATTTTACACCAATTTTTTTTACATATATTGATAGAATTAGTGGGTCAACAGGTATTAAACTTGTGTATATTTGAGTCTTTCAGTTAAATAGAGATGCAGTATTTTCAGTTTTACATTTACGCTAAACACAAAGCACGTATTCGTCTAAAACTGCCAACTCCACCTGGACGGCTCATCCTGCGTTTAATGAAGACTACAGCATGCATCGAGCGAACATGACATTCATCCACAGACCGCTACGCACACATTTGGCTTCATCAGTCACACAGCGGGCTCAAAACATAAACACGATCAATCACGGAGCGGACCTGCGCAAAATGGTCAGTGAGTGATGAATGGAGGAGGGGGGCTGTTAGCAGGGAGCTGAGCCACATTATGGATTCTTTTCAACAACACCTCGCTGCAGTGGAAGGCTGCAGACCAGTTGATTATTACTTGTGTGATTGATTGTCATTGTGAATTGTCCCCAGGTTTATGTCAGTGAGGTTCAGTGAACTCTCAGTACAGTAGATCTAAGCACAAACTGTGAGATCGCACAAAATCAAACACAATATAGCTTTTCATTACCTCCTCCTTCTGCGCTAACACGAGGCCACACATCATAACCCAACCACTGGCCTTTCACAGTTTTCACCTCCAGTATTTTAACCCTTTAACACCTCCTACCTGCCCGCTTGGCCACCATGGGGTCCAGAGCTTTCAGCCGCTCAGCCCCCCCCCACACCTCTGGAATGCCCTCCTGGAACACATGAAAAATTCAGACTCTGTTACCACCTTCAGATCCCAGTTTAAGATTTATTTATTCAGGCAGGCCTGCTCAATTCCATCATTTCATTTGATGTACCAATGTGTTTTATATATGTATGTGTGTAATTTTAATTGTGTTTTATTTATTTTAATAACTGTGCGGTGACATTGAGTGTCGTGAAAGGCACCTAGAAATAAAATTTATTATTATTATTATTATTATTATTATTATTATTATTATTATTATTATCATCATCATCAACAACAGCGACAGTCTCTCCAGTGCTGCATTTTGCACTTTACAGTATTCAGATTATTGTAACTCCTGAACTGTTTGCATCAGGGGTCTCAAACATGCGGTCCAGGAACCAAATCCGGCCCAACAAAGGGTCCAGTCTGGGTCCAGGGATGAATTTGTTAAATGCAAAATTACACTGAAGATATTAATCATTTTAGTTCAGGTTTCACATCCTTGGCTTTTTGAAACCATGTGAGATCTTTGAATGTATTATTTTTATTCTGTTTAATTGTTCTTTTTTTTGTTGTTTTTAAATTGTACATTTTTTACGTGTTTTAATCTATTTTAATACTTTATTCTTTTATTTAATTTTCTTTTATTCAATTTTCATTTATTCTTCTGTACAGCACCGTTTTCTTTTTTGTACAGTTCTGTATTTTTTAATCTGTTCTTGTATTTTATTCTTTTATTTTGGTTTTATTTATTCCTCTCTACAGCCCTTTGGTCCACTGCAGTTGTTTTAAAGTGCTTTACGAATAAAGTTGGATTGGATTAGAGACCAATTTAAACTCAAGTGGGTCAGATCAGTAAAATACTGTCATAATAACCTATAAATACAACTCCAAATGTTTCTCCCTGCAAATGTAAACATTTTCATGTCATTTTACTGTATTTACACTAAAACAAACTATCATTTCACAAAAAAACATGAATAACCTGAACAAATATGAACATTGTGAAATGTCTGAAGTCCAACTTTACCAAAATCCTGTTATTAAATGTTTTGTGTATTTGTAGATCCACTGTGATCTGTACGTTATAATGTACATGTGTAAATGATAAACTGAGACATAATATTGTTAAAATTACACTTAGTTTTCTAAAGAAATTTCAGTTTGTTCATGTTATTCACATTGTTTTAAATTATAGTTGGTAGATGTAAAAACTTTCATCGCATAATTGTACTTTTTTTACTCTAAAACAGAGGAAAGTTTGGAGTTGACACTATTTATATATTATTATTTCACTGGTCCAGCCCACCTCAGATCAAACAAATTTTGAAATGTCTGAAGTGCAGGTTTACATTGTATTCTGCCTGAGTATTTATTTATTTATTTATTTATTTATTTATTTATATGACCCCTTTAAATCTGACCATCCATTCTTTTAAATTTAAGCCCTAAATTTGCATGAAGACCTAAAGAGTGGAAACGTGTTTTATGTCAAGTTAACACAGGGAACCTTAATGTAAAGAAAATTAAATGGATGAAATGGAAACAGATTTAGTTAATGAATCATGACTTAAAAGACAAGATGAGCACACCAACATTAAACATAAGTCTACAGCCTCCTTAGATCCAACAGTGCATTTATGTTCTCTGTAGGGGACAGAAGTTTAACATTTTTACTTAAAAAATGCTATCCACAGCACAGGACATTCCATTAAAAATAAATTTTAAAAAAGTAAAGAATTTTAAAAATGTATCTGAACAAACTGTTGCATTATGCAGTTTTCAATCAAGACAATTGTTTAATGTAAAAAAGCTAAAATCTTCACTTTCCTGGGTCTCAGGAGGATCTTTGTACTGATGTTTTTGTGGAAAACACGAAGCCTCAGATTCGACTGTTTTCACTTAGTTCTGTCATTTGAAGTTTGACTGATGTGTGTCATTCTCCATTTTTGCACTCGTTTCTCGTCACTTCACTGCTGTCTGCCTTCAAAAACAGATTTCATCTGACAAATTCATCACTACAATTGACCCATTTCACACATACGCAGTCATCTGGACCCCTCAACAGCTGTCAGTTTAGCCTCCGCCTCAAACTTCAGCTGCACTGTTTCTGCTTCTCTGCATAAACTGGGGTGACTGTTGTACATCAGATACTGAACAGAAAGTCTTTGGCCATTCCATCCCTGCAAATAATGTCAGATCAAAACTTGGACTTTATTCTTTTCACACTGTTTTGAATGAATCAGTGTAAAGATTGATGAAAAAGTACAATAATGCATACATAATGTTAAAGTGCTTAGAAATACCTACTCAAATATGTCTAATACATGCATAGAAGTTACTCTGCTTACATATTCAACACAATATGTGAAAATCAAATGGGAAAAGGACAGCACCGCTATTATTACTGATGAAGAATGGCAAGGTTATTGTACATCTGTGTGGAAATGCACAAACTCATATTCTTGGAGAGAATTCAATTGGAAATGCTTGATTAGGTTTTTCATTACTCCTAAACAAAAAGGCCACTGTTGCGGGGAGGAGCTTAAGTTCTGGAGACAGTGTGGAAACCAAGATGCCAATCACTGGCACATATTCTGGGACTGCCCAAAAATAAAATAATTTTGAAAGGATATACACAAAAATATAGAATATATACTTAATGTTACCTTACCTTTTGAATTTGCCACCTTAATTATGGGAAAAACTGAAATTTTAGTGAACAATGCCTACTTGTATAGAATTTTAATAACTGCTGGCAAAAAGGCTGCGACCAGGCACTGGCTCCAACCTGAACCACCTAATCTGGAAAAATGGGTAGATATTGTGAATGAAATTTACCAGATGGAAAGACTAACCTTCTCCCTTCGATTACAAATGAACAAATTTTCAAATCTATGGTCAAAGTGGATATTTTTTGTTTACACTTACCAAACACAATCTGTTGGAACCCTAAATGTACAAGAAATGACAATATAATGACAATGTATCTGGAATTGTCTTGTTTTTTGTGTAATTAATTAAATCTACTTTTCATATTTTATTTATTTATTTATTTATTTTTCTCTTTAGAGAGAGGAGGTCAAAGTCTCTTGGTCTTTTGTATGTGTTTTCTTTATGTAACAATGCATCCATGGTTCATTGTTCAATTGTTTTGTTTATTAACAAAAAAAAAAAAAAAAAAAAAAAGAAGAAAAACTGAAATGTTGAGAATGGAAAGATTGGTCACATTCTTGTTACGTGACCACAATGTAATTTAAATGTTGAACTTCTCAATATTTCTAAATAAAAATCTGAAAAAAAAGAAGTTACTCTGCTTACATGACAGAATGTGTGACAGAATGTACTAGAAATTCCAGGCGGCCGCACATGGGGTTCTGACCCCAAGGTTGAAAAATACTGAATTAATTTCTTCACTGTAATTTTTGCATTTCACAAATTCATCCCATGGACCAGACTGGACCCTTTGGGGGGCCGGATTTGGCCCCCAGGCTGCATGTTTGAGACCTCTGGTGTACAGACACAAAATACATTGAATGAATGAATGAATGAATGAATGAATGAATGAATGAATGTTCTTTTTATTGTGTCTTTCATAAGAACATGCCCAGCCCTTCCATGGGCTTATAAGACACCAAAAATACAAACCAGAGATCAAATACCAGACAATGGGCACAATAGATATGAACAAGACAATATACTGACCAGTTTAAACAAACATCTGCCGCTTTTTCCAGGCTTTACAAACAAATAGCACTAATTTAAATACATTTCAACTAAACAACCATTTCATCCTGTCATCATCAGTGCTCCAGAACAGATCAGGATTTCAGATAAACATGCAATCAAACAAAGGGGCTCTCAGTTCATCATAGAGACAACAATACAAAAGAAAATGTGATTAATTTTCCACTTTCCCCAATTCACACAATCCACAAAGTCTGTTTTCTTCTGGGGTTTGGGTAAATCTCCCAGTTTCTAAAGCCAAGGGAAGGATTCCTGTATGCAACTGAGCAATTAGGGACTTTTGGTTCCTGGTCAAACTCTGTTTTACGTGTGTTTTTAGTTGAATGTATGTCCGCAGCTTCAGTTTAGTCAGGATCCCATTCACTTATTTTTCATCAAATGAAGAGCCCAGCAACTGTAGGGTGTTGCAGGCGAGGGGAAACACAGACAAAATGTGATGTTGATGCCCAAAAAAAAAACACAAACCAACAGAGTGCAGAGGAGAGTGACCTTAAATAGTGTGTGTTGATTGAGGACAGGTGTGTGATGCAGACGAGCAGCAGGTGAGTGGAGTGAGGAGTGATGAGGAAGGTGACTGAGGTTTGATTTGATTTAGTGATTTATTACACTGGGTTACAAAAAAATGGTTTTTTGCAAGTTGTCTAGGTTTTTTCAATTGAATTAGGACCATTTTGCACCGCTAAATCCAAAAATGACATCTGTTTTTCTCAATCAGGTCAGGTTTTTTTTGCTAATTTGATTTGGAAAAATTTGATCTTCTCACAAAACTGATTACATTTTTGTGACTTTATCAGTTGATATTTTATATAGTTCTCATCCAAAATAGGTTTTAAGAGAAAAAAAATTATTTGATCACTTGATTCCTGTTTGGCTTATTTTTGCAAAATCTTCTAGTCGAAGCCATTTCATTCACCTGTAATATTAAAACAAAAAAAAACAATCATAAATTGGCAAAAGTAAAATCTTCAGAACTCGTTTATTGCAAGAAATATGAAAGAATTTTCTATCATATGATGTGAAAATGCCCATAAATGTAAGGAAAAGTTTTTTTGAGCTGATTTAGGATAATTTTGGTGTGCTGAATCCAAAAATCACATTAATTTTGCTCAATCAGGTCAACTTTATGAACTATGCTACATATTGGCTTTTTAACATTTTTGCTTACATTTATTGGCATTTTCACATCATATGATAGAAAATTCTTTCATATTTCTTGCAATAAACGAGTTCTGAAGATTTTACTTTTGCCAATTTATGATTAATTGTTTTTTTAATATTACAGGTGAATGAAATGGCTTCGACTAGAAGATCTTGCAAAAATAAGCCTGATGTATTCTGCTACATCGGCGGTGAATACATAATAAATAATAAATACATCCTGTTAGAAAATGATTTTTTTTCTCTTAAAACCTATTTTGGGTGAGAACTATATAAAAAAAATCAACTGATAAAATCACAAAAATGTAATCAATTTTGTGAGAAGATCAAATTTTTCAAAATCAAATTAGCCAAAAAAAAAAAAAAAAACCTGAACTGATTGAGAAAAACAGATGTCATTTTTGGATTTAGTGGTGCAAAATGGTCCTAATTCAGTGGAAAAAACCTAGACAACTTGCAAAAAACATTTTTTTGTAACCCAGTGTAATCTTTTACCTATGCGTTTCTTAATTGTGCTGCAAAATATAAACAAATAAATAAGTCCAATAAAGAAATACATACATAAACCACAGTGAACATATGGTGCAGATTAATAACCCTCATCCCTATATGTTGTGAAAAACATTCTCTTATACGTTTTATTGAACTGGTTTATGTTTGAATATTCCTTGTGCTCCTCCCTCAGTCTATTCCATAATTTAACACCACACACAGATAGACTCAAACTTCTTCTAGTAGTGTGCATCCTCAGAATTTTGAAACTAAATCTACCCCTTAAATTATAACCCCCTTCCCTTTTCGGTGAATAATTTCTGTATATTTCTTGGTAGTAGATTATTTTTGGCTTTGAATATGATTTGTGTGGTTTGTAGCTCTACGCTGTCTTTGTGTTTTAGTCACTTTGACCGTAAGAATAATGAGATGACTTGAAACTGGCTTCCATTCCACTATTTTGTCGACGTATATAATTTATACCGCCTTAAAATATGAAAGACAATAGTGATAGTGAGTTACATTTTCCAACTGCATTTTTAATATTGGAACATGAAATATGAAATATATATGAAACTGTGAAAACATAAAACATTAAAGGCTTGAGTATTTCATTGTAGAGGAGCTGGTGTCATCTTTATAACAAGATAAAAACATACTATAGAAACAGAAATTCAGCAGATGAATGATAGTTAGTGCTGTGCATCTAAGTGACATCACAGATAAAACCATACGTAACCGGTGGTGTCGAACTCTGTGTTGTATTCTCTTTTTTTTTTTTAAATGACAAGACCCGCATGAGTGTCCCTGGAGGCAGTCTCTGTTTATTGTTCTGACAAAAATGATAAAACATAAAGACTTCTGGTCAGCGACCCCCGTAAGACACACTCCTCTTCCACAGAAATCCAGAACGAAAGGGAAGAGGCAAAGGCGCGAAAACTCCGGTTATAGTGCGCAGTGTCACACTGTAAATTGTTCGCTGGGGAACAGACCAAAACCAAAAGTTCCACACACTGACCCGGAGGCCCACAATGTCAGGTACCAACCAAAAGAAATTAAAATAAAATGAACAGATTTTGTGTAATTATAACAATACACAATATAATATACATACCCACATTGCTGCTAAATAATTGACCCTTTTACACATACATTACAGAATCAGATCACTGCAGCCTTTCTGTGAAATGACCGAGAATGGTTTCATCTTTGGGCCGAACTGGGAGACACACTTAGCATTGCTAGCAGGCAGCTGGGGTAAAATAATGCTTTGTTCCAGTCCACCCGTAACTTGTGTTTCTCCAACCTTCTACTGGTGCAAATGCACTGGAATGTCAGTCAAACCTGTGACTTCCCACCCGTGAACTCGCACTAGATCCATGTTCTCCCAGTTCCAAGTTCTGACGTCACGTAGCAATGGCGGCCCCTGTGGATGTGGTGTTTATGCAGATTGTTTATTAAAACAAGGTATTGCTCTGACCTTATTTATCTGCAAATGTTCTGCATAATCAGCTGCTCTAGCGTTAGCTAGATTTCAGTCCATTGAGTGCAAGAATAAATTAATACCAAATACGAATCCAAATATACAAATAACATTAAAGGTAGAACAGCTTCTCCTGCCTTATGCGCTGTTTTTACTCCTCGAATAAGCAAAGAACAAACAGATTTGGCGATAGAAATGATTGTAAATGAACATAACGTATGGTCCACCATGCTGGTTTGTTACCTCTGCCAGGAGGTATTGTGATCACTTTGCTTTGTGTGTTTGTTTGCGTGTTTGTTTGTTTGTTAGCAGCTTTACGGGAAAACTATTCCAACCACCTTTACCAAATTGTACCCACAGATAGACCTAGGTCCAGGGACCAACCCATTAAATTTTGGGCCAAGACAAGTAGGAAAAAAAAAAAACACAAAAAACAAAACAAAGTAGTGTGAGATACTCCCTGGTAAAATGTCCAAATAAAAGAGGATACACAAGCAAAGGTGTCAGAAAAATGGGCAATGATGACTGGGAGTACAGTTGGTGTTGGCTGCTGCCTTATCGGTACAGACAGCTGCCTGTCAGCCAGCTGAGCCCATAAAAAAAAAAAAAAAAGAAAAAATTGGGCCAAATAGGCCAAAGTTCAAGGTCACAAAATCTCAAATTTTCCTATCTCTCATCATTGAGCAATTTTCGAAAATTCATAAAAAATTCAAAACGACTCCGATTAGCCTCCAATTTGATCCACCCGTAGCTTAGAACAATATCTTGTATCTGGCACAAAATTGTCCACATCCACTGTGGAATGTGGACTCTGTGGACATTTCCATTTAACATTGAAAATCCCATTTACCACACATTTTTCATTAGAACTCAACAAATATTGATTGGAATTTAATATAATTTGACATACGCATGACTGGTACCAAGCTTCAACTTTTTCTGCTGTATGGAACAACCTGGAAACTGTTCAACTTAAAAAGAAATAGTTGATCCACACATGCACACCGTTCGGGGTGCTTGGCGGAGGTTTGAGTTCTCTGAACACTTGTTTACATTTAGCTCCCACACTTCTGTGCGCTCAGGCAGTTTGGTGTGACTTGCCTGGAACGCTACAAAGTCGTGAGTCATGGTTTGAAAAATGGCCTGGAACGCAGCATAAGCAAATTGAGGCATCACTGCTTAGGTCAGCGAAAACAAACCATTTAGACCAGGGGTGTCCAATCCTGGTCCTCAAGAGCCATCATCCTGCGTGTTTTAGATCAGGGGTGGGCAATCCTGGTCCTCGAGGGCCAGTATCCTGCATGTTTTAGATGTTTCCCTCTTCCAGCACACCTGGTTCACATGGTAAGCCTATCATCAAGCTCTGCAGAAGCCTGATAATGACCTTCAGGTGTGTTGGAAGAGGGAAACATCTAAAACATGCAGGATACCGGCCCTTGAGGACCAGGGTTTCCCACCCCTGTTTTAGCTGTTTCCCTCTTCCAACACATATGATTCAAACGATCAGCCAATCATCAAGCTCTGCAGAACCTTGACAACGATCGTCAGGTGGACTGGACTGGAGGGAAAAATCTAAAACATGCAGGATAGTAGCTCTCGAGGACCAGGATTGGACCCCCCCTGATTTAGATCTTTTGAAGGCAGAAGGGTACAACGAGGGGGATAATTGTCAACACAGCAAAGACAATGTTAGAGTAGCTTTGGGAACTCTCCATAAGAAATATGATATCATACCTCATGTAAATATACACAGGGTGCGATTTGTTGTGGGGGGGAAAGGAAGGATCAACCCCCCCGTCTGGTTTTTACATCCCTACTTCTGCTCAATGAATTTCATCTTAGGGGGGGAGAACCAACTAATTGAAGAAAAGGTAGGTTGCGACAGTTTTCTTCTACCGATATCCTACATTACTGACACTAACGTTCACCTGAACCCAACTGTCATCAGTCTCACAATTCATGAATGTCTACATACACCGGGGCAAAGGATGGGGTAAACTTGGCAAATTCATGGGGCCCAGCATTTGTGTGTCCAGTAGCTACAGGTTAGAAGTAGTCACAATTTCATATAAGATCCGCTGAAGAAGAGAGGAATAGAATCTGGGAGTTGGACACTGAAAGTATGGAAACTTTCACTTTTGTTTCACACCAGCGTTAGTTATATTCGCTATGGACCGCACCAAAAAATGTTTTTTTTTATTGTGGGTTACAATTGAAGAATAATTATAGAATAATTGCCGTATTGCTCTGAACTGCTCTAAAATGTCACGTATTTCTCTACTGATGAAGCTTGTCTCCCAGTCAAACTCATGGACACCAGTACTGATCAGATTCAGGCTCAGTTCTGCTCACTGAAGAAGATGTTGTGGCTACAGAAGCTGGGACCTCGCATTCCAATAGATCCACGTCTAAAACAACAGTCATGACACTTTGCGTAACACATCCCAGCAACAAGACGTGGACTGACGGTTGGAAAGTCACATCAACAGATGAGGTCCAATCAGAAGATTGAGTCAGATGACGTTGCGAAGTCCAACCCATTGTTCGGGGTGGAGTCACCCAAGAAGATAATTGTCAACCACACCCGGTATTCAGGGCTCTTTGACTCAAGTTCCTGCAGGAGCTCTTGTCCAGCAAGACCAACGCTGGCTTTTATTTTTCACGTGATCTGAATAAATTCTTAAACTGAAACCAAGTGCATCCTGAACTCGTCTTTGGAGCTTCCAATCAATGAGCATGAAAAATCCTAACACAGTCATGAAGCACAGGATGAAATTCAATCACAATTTACCCTCCTTTACATATCTGTATTTATTTAGTTGTTCAGGTGTAAACACACCACTTTTAATTGGCGTGTTATCTGTACGCATTATAACACTGGGTTACAAAAAAATGTTTTTTGCAAGTTGTCTAGGTTTTTTCAACTGAATTAGGACCATTTTGCACCGCTAAATCCAAAATGACATCTGTTTTTGTCAATCAGGTCAGGTTTTTTTTGCTCATTTGATTTTGAAAAATTTGATCTTCTCACAAAATATAATAATTAATACCAAAATAAGATTGGTAAGCACACTTTATGAAACTTGTGACTTGATTCCTGTTAGGTACAATGGTGTATTCACCGCAGATGTAGCAGAATACGTCAGGCTTATTTTTGTAAGATCTTCTAGTCGAAGCCATTTCATTCACCTGTAATATTTAAAAAAAACATGAATCATAAATTGGCAAAAGTAAAATCTTCAGAACTTGTTTATTGCAAGAAATATGAAAGAATTTTGTATCATATGATGTGAAAATGCCCATAAATGTAAGCAAAAATGTTAAAAAGCCAATATGTAGCATAGTTCAGAAAGTTGACCTGACTGAGCAAAATTAATGTGATTTTTGGATTCAGCACACCAAAATTATCCTAAATCAGCTCAAAAAACTTCAACAATAAATTTGTTGTTGACCAGTGTAAGCTTTTTGCATGTATGTTCACGCCCCCTATCCAACCTGAATTGATGCGTTAAATACCACACACTGAGGGTTATATAAACTGGAGTTCTTGGTGAAAACCACGTGATCAAATGGCATTGAATAACACGCTAAAGGCCAAAAATGCGTACGTATGTCACGCCAAATGTCGTAACAACTGGCACGACAAACAACGTAGTTTCATTCAATTACATTTCAATTCAGTTTGAGTTGTAGAGCCCTATATCACAACAAGGTTGCCTCACAGGGCTTTTCAGAATTAGTTGGATATGAAACTTAACAACAGTCAAATAAACAGCAGATTAACAAACTGGATTAATGTCCTGGGCATCCCCCATCCTTAGACCCTCCTTCTCGGCAAAGAAAAACTCCAAAAACCCAGTGGGAAAAGAGAAACCTGGAGGAGAACCACAGTGAAGGACAGCTCCACTCCCATGGATGGACAGGCTGTAGATGAAACCAGGACTGATGGACGTCCATTTGATGATGGAGTTCCAGTCTGTGAAGATGCAGTAGGGTGGGGGCACATGAGGGGGTCCATCCAGACAGGTGAGGGTGGGGGAGGAGGTCCGGGGTCTTAATGAGAGCCCAAACTAGAGCTTGAACTTAAACATCTCTAGAAGGACATGAAGATGGGTGTCTATAAAAGTCCCTGTCCAGCCTGGTAAGACAAGGTTCAGGGTTTGAGTTGCATTTTAGTGACATTAAGGGCAAAAATTCAAGTTCTTGGTTATAGACTGAAAATATATCAGTTTGGGGTCAAATTTTCTTAGGAATCTGAATCTGAAATCATTTATGCAAAATCTTTTGTGGTTTTCAAATCACTGAGCCTTGATTGACACAAGGTTGAATTAAAAAAAACATGAAATTTGGCCTATGCACTACTTGATTTAACCATTTAATTTCTGTCAAAAATCAAACCTAACATGCTTTCTTCTCTTCATCTGTGAGCTTTGAATCCTCTCCAGGAGGCCTTCCTTCCTCCACCCCTGGGTAGCTTTCGTCTTGGCATCTTAGCCCTATTCAGTCAGTCTGAAATTAAAAAAAAAAAAAAAAAAAAAATCAATTAGGCATTACTCCATAACATGTGTAAGAGTTGTTTTATTAGTTTAACTATAAATTGATATATAGAAGCCTTCCTAAAGTGATTCTGGCTGCTTAAATTGGCTTCATCATTGAGAGAGCAAGTCCAAATCTAACAAATTGGTGGCAGTTTCAAAAACAAATATGAAAATTTGGTTGTAAAAAAAAACAACTTGATTTTACTTTAGGGAAGTAAATGGGCCTAAATAATAGAAAGTAATTGTAGCCCATGTAGGTGGGCATAATTGATTAAATTTTAGAGGCTAGATATTGAAAATTTAGAGAATGCAATTTTTTTTTTTTTTTAATGGTATGTATTTTTTTCACAAACTAAAAACTGATGGGGGTAGGGTTAGTAAAAGTAATGATCTGACTGATCTAATATTAGAATAGACTTAATTGTTGGGTAATGCTTTATTCACAACAGAAAAAGAAAGAGAATGGTGTATAATATATACAGATTTATAATAATATCAACTCTACATAAAGAATTATAGGTCCAGTTCTTACCTAGAAGTCAAAAAATCCAAACCAAATTGTCACAGGATGTCTTCTGAGGAACTGGCTGATGTGACGTCATTGACTTTGAACTGAAATCACTAAAAGTGATCCTCATTCAAAAGGCCAGACCATAAGCTCTTCTTCTAAGGTTCAAAGGAAGCAAGTTCAATGAACATTTTCAAGCAGCAACAGGATAAATATGGGTTTTCAAATTATTTGTCACTGAAAAAGGGTGATTTTTGCCCACTTTTCAACAAACATCATACAAAAAGTCACACAAGGACAAGTGACACACATTTTTTGATGTTATATTCTGAAACTACACAATTTTTCCAATAAATTCAACACAAGACACTGCATGAAAGGTATACATTTATTCCACAATATTTTTTTCACAATAATGTCACAATAATGATACTCAAAGTTTCAACCTTGTCATAAGGTAAGATAAGTCTGCTACGTAACAAACTGTAAAAAAGTGAAGGGGTGAAAACACTGAATGCACTGATTATTTGACAAAAAATCTCCTTTAGAGGTAATATGAGAAATAGAGCTATGAAGTAATACATTCATGCCTGGTTGGTTTATTCTTATTTCAAATATATTTAATAGTTTAAAGTTGAAAGGAATCATAAAGGTACTGTTCTAGATTCAGCCCATGATGCTACTACTTTTTGGTAGAATAGGCACCTTAATTAAAAAGTACAGCTCACAGAAACGTGTTCTGGGCCTTTGCATGATAATTGTAAAAATATAACTTCTTTGAAATCTCGTTTCTGCAAATCCTTTTAGCAAAGATCTACCACAAAGTGTGTCTGCTCAGCTTGACTGAGAGTTGCTCTCATTGTTAATGCTGAAAAGTAGTCATAATCCAAGACCAGTTGATAAAGAATGATTAGTCAAAGAAAGCCTGGGGTAAAACACAGATGAGGGTTCGTCAGTACAATATGACTTTTAATTATGTGTGTGGGTTTCTGAATCATGCACCAATTGACTGGGACTGAAAAATGAAACCAAAACTTAGAGCTCATTAAATGGTCACTTAAGGTTGGCTCCAAATGTGAGTCCGTCCCTGTAGATCTGCTGTATTAAAACACAACTTTACTTCAGACATAAACATTTACATTACTGCCCAAAAAAGAGCATTGTTCAGTGTAGCCAACAATTCAGTGCAGAAAAGAGGGCCAAGGCTCCTGTAGTCCAACGGCATATTTAAAACATTAATTGGAATTTGTTTGACCTTTCAAGGTCACTCAAGGTCAAAGGTCATAGCACCAAATGTGAGCCCATATGTGACTTCCTATCCATTGCCAATAGTAATTATATCAGTATCTTCAACTGTTTTACAATTATAGCACTTTGAAATGTGTCCCGTTACAAACCAATAGGGATTGTAAAAATGTCAAAAATTCATAAAAATATGGCCTTTTCGTAGTATAAAAAACAAGATGGTGATGACCAAATACTCAAGGCTTTATATCTGCAGTCTACAATACAAAGAGTGACGACAATGGGTGAAGTGGTTACATTCACGTCTTTAATACATTTGTGGTTTAGTGTAACACAATGACTGTCATTCAGTTATTTTTATACATTTATCGTCAAAAAATGTAAGAGCTATACTTGCAACTGTGGGTCAATAGATAGATAGATAGATAGATAGATAATACAACAACTTTACTGCTGTGCACTTTAGAAATAACACTTTTTAGTTATTTATGGGTATCTTTTTTGGGGGGGGGTTATTGTTATTGTTTTTTTTATCAGTATTTTATTATTTTATTATTTTTATCAGTAATTTATGCTATTTACCAAATGCAGCTGACAGTCGGGTATCTGAGTACAATGTTTTGTTTTTGTGTATTCTATATGCTGAAATGACAAATAAATTTGAATCTGAGATAGATAGACAGATAGATAGATAGATAGATAGATAGATAGATAGATAGATAGATAGATAGATAGATAGATAGATAGATAGATAGATAGATACTTTATTCATCCCATAGGGAAATTTACAGAGCTGTGTTATTGTATATGTTGTTCTCTGACCTTGTCACGGCCTAATTTTGGCTAAATCCATCTATTTTTTTGCAAAAATGAAGCGAATCGTCCATTAACTCTAGAGCAGTGGTTCCCAACCTTTTTTTGTCTTGTGACCCCATTTTAACATCACAAATTTCTGGCGACCCCAGACATACAAAACGAAGACATTTTTTGCTAAAAATTAATTTGTTTTTGATGATGTTTTGATCATTTTCCACTGACTCCTTATGGAAATTTAAAGTGTTTTGTTTTGGTTTTTTTACTATTGTGTTTTTACTATAGTTGTTTTTAAGTTTTTTTTTTTAAGTTTGTGGATACTGCTGGAACCTGAATAAAGTATCTATCTATCTATCTATCTATCTATCTATCTATCTATCTATCTATCTATCTATCTATCTATCTATCTATCTATCTATCTATCTATCTATCTATCTATCTATCTATCTATCTATCTATCTATCTATCTATCTATCTATCTATCTATCTATCTATCTATCTATCTACACTATATTGCCAAAAGTATTCACTCACCCGCCTTGACTCACATATGAATTTCAGTGCCATCCCATTCCTAGTCTATGGGGTTCAATATGACGTGGGTCCACCCTTTGCAGCTATAACAGTTTCAACTCTTCTGGGAAGGCTGTCCATAAGGTTTAGGAGTAAGTAAGTAACTAAGTAAGTAAGTAAGTAAGTACATTTTATTTATAGAACACTTTTCACAGACAGAGTCACAAAGTGCTTTACCAATTCAAATCAGAATCAAATCAAGTTTACAGAGACCCAACAGAATCCTTCAGGAGCAAACACTTGTGATTGGTGAGTGTGTTCATGGGAATTTTGGACCATTCTTCCAGAAGCGCATTTGTGAGGTCACACACTGATGTTGGACAGAAGGCCTGGCTCTCAGTCTGCGCTCTAATTCATCCCAAAGGTGTTCTATGGGGTTGAGGTCAGGACTCTGTGCAGGCCAGTCCAGTTCATCCACACCAGACTCTGTCATCCATGTCCAAATGGACCTTGCTTTGTGCACTGGTGCACAGTCATGTTGGACGAGGAAGGGGCCAGCTCCAAACTGTTCCCACAAAGTTGGGAGCATGGAATTGTCCAAAATGTCTTGGTCTGCTGAAGCATTCCCAGTTCCTTTCACTGGAACTAAGGGGCCCAGCCCAGCTCCTGAAAAACAACCCCACACCATAATCCCCCCTCCACCAAACTTTACACTTGGCACAATGCGGTCCGACAAGTATCGTTCTCCTGGCGACCACCAAACCCAGACCCGTCCATCAGATTGCCAGATGGAGATGCGTGATTGGTCACTCCAGAGAAGGCTCCTCCCCTGCTCTACAGTCCAGTGGCGGTGTGCTTTACACCACTGCATCCACCGCTTTGCATTGCACTTGGTGATGTATGGCTTGGATGCAGCTGCTCAGCCACGGAAACCCATTCCATGAAGCTCTGTGCACACTGTTCTGGAGCTAATCTGAAGGACACATGAAGTTTGGAGGTCTGTACCATTGACTCTGCAGAAAGTTGGCGACCTCTTCGCACTCTGCGCCTCAGCATCCGCTGACCCCGCTCCGTCAGTTTACGTGGCCTACCACTTCGTGGCTGAGTTGCTGTCGTTCCCAAACACTTCCACTTTCTTATAATACAGCTGACAGTCGACTGTGGAACATTTAGGAGCGAGGAAATTTCACCACTGGATTTGTTGCACAGGTGGCATCCTATCACAGTTCCACGCTGGAATTCACTGAGCTCCTGAGAGCGACCCATTCTGTCACAAATGTTTGTAAAAGCAGTCTGCATGCCTAGGAGCTGGATTTTATACACCTGTGGCCATGGAAGTGATTGGAACACCTGATTCTGATTATTTGGATGGGGGAGACAATACTTTTGGCAATATAATCTGTCTATCTATCTATCTATCTATCTATCTATCTATCTATCTATCTATCTATCTATCTATGTAATAGTTTGCTGTACTACTTTGCAAATAAATGTTAATTTTAGAGGACATTTACTCAATATAATGTATGCTGTTATGGATGGAGGCAGTAAAGCCAGGTGTAGATTACTGCACAAAGGGAGAATTGGTTTATTTGTCCTTTTCTCAGTCCATACAGCCACAATACAGCACATCACTCCCAAAAAAAACATATGACATCACCAAGCCCGGATTAACCATATGGGCAACTGGGCAATTGCCCAGGGGCCCGCGATGTCTGAAGGGCCCTGGGTAGCTCGGGCATAACGAAAATATCTGGTTATCTTTTGCTTATAAATGAAACTTTCCACTGTCCGGAGCCATTGCACTGTACAGAAACCCTGCTCCTGCTGTCTGTGACCGTGAGCTGAGACCCTCTCCTTATTGGTCAGTCCAAAAAGCAAATCAGCTGTGACGCAAATCAACGTGCGTGCACTGAGCGGGATGTGAGACGTCAAGAACTATGCGACATACGTACGCGAATCAAAACGATGTTTACATTGCACTTTAACTCTCTTGTTGAATTCTGAGGTGACAAGTGGATTTCTGTTTAACTCTTTCTTCGCCAATGACGAGATTTTCCGTCAATCCGTGTTTTCACTGTTATGCTATAGTTGGAGGTGTTGCGGATCATGTGAAATACTTTCCTTAGTCCAAAAACAAACAATTAAGCAGTTTTTTCGGAAAAATGAAGGACCGGGTTTAACGTTCTCGCACTGGAGTCTCCGTATCCCATGGCAACGCATCCAGCGGCAGTCACTGAATGAGGAAGTGCAGACTGTGCAGGAACCGCGCGCAGTTTCAAAAGCCTTAAAGATGATTATGGAGACAGAGTCTGACAGTTCAATATGTGATGGAGCTACAGAAGAACCATTTAGAGACAGAAACGGAGAAACAGAAGGTGAGGGAGACGGACACGGAATACGGGAAACATGGAGCGGCTCAGGTCCGACACGGAGATGGGATGGGGGGGGGGGGGGGCACGGAGCGACACGGAGAAAATGACAGACAGGAGGAAGAGAAAAGAGACATTTCTAGGGGACATTCAAGGAGAAGACTGACAACCAGACGTGGGACAAGACAAAGGACAGCTAGTGTTCATCTGTTAGAGTGAGTTCAGATTCAGACTGAGGACACAGATGTGGTTCAGCTGTAGAATGTCAGCAGGGACAGAGGTAAGACACTGTTGGATTTAGCTTTTGTATGAAATAAATAAATAAATACATATATTCATCCAAAGATAAATAACTACATGTCCATATAATTATTTACAGATCAAACACAGCAGCTGGTCCAACAGGAGGATGTGGTGCAGCCAAGCAAAGGCCAGAAATCTGCAGTATTTAGTGAATTTGTTTCTTTTTTCCTTGAAAATGAGGAATATTGAAGTGTTTATATCAAAAAACTAAACTAATATGTTGTTACTTATAACTGATGTATGTCAAAGTGTAAAGTTTAGAAGGAACCTGGTGCTTTAGAAGATGTTTGGTCTAAAGTTTGGTGTGGATTCCACTAACATTTTGTGGAATGATGGAATATCTTAGAGCTGTTTGTTATTATTATTGTTGTTATAATTATTTTATTTTGTGATTTTGAATACAGTGTTACTGTTGGTAAAGAAGAAAGAGTCAAAAATGTAAATAGGAAATCAGTTTTATCTTGAAAATCAATGTCTTCGAAAAAATTCAATTTTCTCAGTTTTTTGCTCTAAATTCATTTTTTTCCTGAAAATGACCAATATTCAAATATTCATATCTCACGAACGAATGAAGATAGAATAAAATCGTTTTTTGTGTTTAAAAGTTGAAGTGCTGTTCTTTCTTTTGATGTATTCAGTGTTCACATACTCCTAACACAACATTTTCAGTGAGCCTCCAAAGAATAGTGAAAATGACCAAAAAGGCTGGCGCTGGCTACCAACTCACTGGAAAATGCTCTGGCGGGGAAAGAGTTAAAATTCATATCTGAGTCTATCAGATTATGTTTGTGTTTTGTCTGTGGGCTTTTTCTGACGATTCAATACATTTGTGTTGGCAAAAAGTGTTCTTAAATATATACTGGATACTTTGGAAATGGTTTCTTATTTATTTTTTGTGAAAATGGAGGACACTTCCCTCTCTTTCTAATGTAGTGGATCAATTTTAGATTATACTGATGCTAATGTGTTTTGTTTTCATATCATCATATGCAAGTGAGTGGCCTTGACAAGAGGCTATAGTGGTGCACTTGTAGTTCTACGAGCATTTACACATTTGTACATCAAAATGCATTTGATGATAGTTAGATATTGAAGTATGGGGTATATTTACATATATTCCTGGAATTTATTCTGTATTTTGCCAGATTATAGGGATCCTGGGGTTGTGATGATGAGGCCCTTGAATATTGTTGCCCAGGGTACAATGAAGTGTTAATCTGGCCCTGGACATCACACATAATTCCACTCCATATACGCGTCCAAAACAGCAGAGCTATGAAAACACATTTCTCAACCTGCCCTTCAAAGAAAAGGCTACGGAGCAGAGTGTCTTTCTTGTACTCCACTATATCCACTCCTGTCAAGTGTGTGAGTGTTGTGGTGACGTGGGAGCAGCTGTCAGATGTGTGGCTGGATAAGAGGAGTCGGGTCCACGCTGTGACAGCCCATTGATGCCCATGCTGTGGACCCACCGCTCCCCCCCGCCATGGCTCCATAGCATATTCTCTGTCAGGACCATTGTGCAGTGAGTGGCAGTGGTCAAAGCTCCCCCAGGAGCCGCAGAGGCATGCTGGGCACACAATTTAAACCTCCAGGATTTTGACAACGTGCCATACGAAACAGCATGTTGTGAGTCTATAAATAGCATCCTGGTATTTTTTTTTTTTTTCGGGCAGTCATTCTAACAGCTGCATCAAGGAAATTTGCAAAAAACATGTGAATTGTGCCAAAGATGTTATTCATTTCATTTGTTACTCCTTATTTGTTCAGAGTGTGCAGTTCTAAAACCATTGTCAAAGCCCTAACATTTCAATCATCATTTCTTGCGCCTCAAGCCAAACATTAACTTCCTCTAAAAGGAGCACAGGCCCAACGCACACAATTATGTACATTATTCTCATTAACATGGCCAGCTGGCACTAACATATGCTACAGATCACACACTTAGGGATGGGTAAGAATTTAACAATTCCGATTCCATTATCGATTTTGCTTATCGATCCGATTCCGTATTGATTCTCTTATCGATACTCATTGAGTGAGGGAATAAAAGAGTACAAACAGGTGTGTTTGCATTAGCTATCTTTTATATTTTCATCTCTACACAGAAAATATAACATATACATTATGTACAAATAATAAGAACAGATGATGCCAGGCCCAGTTTGGGGGGGGGGGGGGGGGGGGGACGTACAGTGAAAGTGAAACCAAAGACACTTTACCAACCAGTTTGACTCTGCTCGTCTCCAGTTGTTGTGCGCCTCATTTCCTTTCCCCTACCTTCGGAAACTTGTATTTGAGGGGGTACGACGTTTGTTGTCTGCACCAGAAACGGAACTGGGCCCAGATGATGTCCTGCCGCTAGATTCACAAGCGCTGCTAAGTAGCGAATCAAATGAATCACATGCTGTGGACAAATCTTGGAGCAGATTGGAGAGATTCCACCCTTCTGAATAAATGGAAGCTTTGCAAGTGTTCCAGTGGACCTGGTGTCATCTTTTTAGACCGTTTCCGCCTCAACGCCATGTTGGCTATATTCTGACCAAAACAATGCACCGTACACGTGGCGTCATCGTGCATGTCCAACAAAGGCGGAATCGATAAGCAGAATCATTAAGCAGACAGGCAAACGATTCCAAGGAGTCGAGCTACTGGGATCCGGTTCTCAAAAAGAACCGGTTCTCAAAAAGAACCGGTTCTTAATTCCCATCCCTACACACACTGTTAGGGCTGGACAATATCGAAAAAACCTGACACAGCGATTTTTTTTTTAACCCTGCGATATATATTGCGATATGAAAAACTACTCAGGAGGATATAATGGCTAATTCCTACTCCTTTTCGAACCATGCAAAATTCAGACTTGCATGTACTCGAAGACAGATTCTGTTCATTTAAATGTTAGTTTGTTTTTGTCTTAATTTGCTTCATTTTGTTTAATTTTGTTTCTTTGCATGTTCAAAATAAATAAATAAACAAATAAATAAATAAAATAGCTGTGTGGCGCCGACATAAATGGTCAAACAAATTCCTTGTGTTTCCTCTCGTTGTGGTGACAGATGTAAAGCACTTGTCACAACCCAGCTCTGAGGTGGTGACCAGAATGGAGACGGAGGTGGTGAAAAAGTAACAAGGATTTATTAAGTAAATTAACAATAACAAAAACACAAGAATGCTGAAAACGCCAGCCAGGAGGAGCAGGGCAGAGCAGGACCAGACCAGGCCAGACCAGACACCAGCAGCACCGAGACCAGACCGGAGCAGACCGAGAGCGTGTAGACCAGGCCAAATCAGAGTGAGAGCCGGACCAGAGAGAGACAACCAGAGAGCCCAAGAACCAGAGAGCCAGAGAGCCAATGATCATCCCGGACGAGCTGCTTATATAGTCAGGCCTGGACCGTCACAGGTGTCACTAATTATGCTGTCGCCATCTGCAACAGAACCCGACAGTGCCCCCAGTGCCCGGAAGGTGCGGGGCCGTCACACACTATTGACACAGACCACATGTTTCAAAATCATCCTTCTTGTAGCTGAAATAATTACATTACTTTTCTTTTTGTTGATCTTTTTTTTTTCTTTTTGTTGATCATGGTTGTGCATGAACAAAATAAATGAAATGAAATAAATGAATGAATCATTGGTTTAGGGCTCCGTGATCAACAGAAACAGTTGAAATTTGGGCCCAAACATCACAAACATCAAATGTTTTTAACTGTGACACGGTACCAGAATTACACTCCACATTAAAGGAACACAGTCTGCTTTGTTGCGAAAGTGCTTCAGTAGTTAAAGGCAGTGTTTCGTGAGATCACTGCCTGGCGCTGGAAATCAGATGATGTTTACATCAGCCAGAGCAGATGGGAACTGAGAGGCACTGTTTGTGTGCAAAACAATGTTAGTCCATTTCTCCTGAGTCCTCCAGCCAAGAGCCAAACAAAATATTAACATTAAAATTGCAATATGTAAGATCTGCGCAAGGTTGAGAGCTCATGTGAGTTTTTTTGATGGAGTTGGAACCCACCCAATTCATCTACCTTGAAATCAGTGCACAGACCGCTATCACTGATCTAATGACTTTGTAAAGAGTCATTTGCTTAGAAATGGAGTTAACGAATGCCAACACGAAGTGGTTCCCAGTGCCAAAACATCACGTAAGCACCATATTTACATAGTTTTTGTTGATTCTCTGAAGGTGAAAGTGTTATTTTAAACCTTACTAACCCTTTAACCCCTGGTTCCAGGTAAAGGTTCTGCTGTGAACTGTCGTCTGTTTCAGGTTCATTAAAGCTGCTGTGAGGATGTGCTTGTGTTCCTTTAATTCAGTGGTTTTGTTTTACTGCAGTGGTTTCCAACCTTTTTGGCTCATGACTCTATTTTAACGTCACAAATTTCTGGTGACCCCAGATTTTTAAAACAGAGACTTTTTTTTTTTTTTTTGCTAAAATGTGTTTATTTTTGATCATGTAACAGTTTGCTATACTATGTTGCAAATACATGTTAATTTTAGAGGACATTTAGTCTGTATAATGTATATTATTCTGGACAGAGACAGTAAATCCAGGTGTAGATTACTGCACAAAGGGAGAATTGGATTTTCCTTGGTCAGAATATGTACAGTCAGTCCAGCTTGGATTTACAAGGCTGACAATTAATACTGAACAAACAAGAACTCAAACTATGAATTATGAAAGAGCTGCAGCATCTGAAACTGACCACAATGAACATTTGACAGATAAACAGAACCACAGTGCTGCAGTTTCACAACCACAGTTTGTCTTTTATGGATTGTGACTGTCTCTGTCAACTCACCATATATTTTTTTATTAGTAAGTTTTTATTTTTATTTTTATCAATTACCAGAAATTTCAGGTGCCCCCATTTGAATTTCAGGCAACCAAGGTTGAAACACCGAAGTAAGAGAATATCTCTTCTTCAGTGGCGGCTGCTCGTCCTTCAGACAGGAGAAGCTCATTGTCGGCTTACATCAAAAAAAAAAAAAAAAAAAAAAAAAAAAAATTGTCAGGTTATTTAAACATACATTCGTCCCTCCGTTCCTTTTTAAGAAAATGCTCAGTGACCTTATCGTACCAAGTAGGCGTCTTTTCCAGGGACTGGACCAGTGTCCTCTGAATGTCCAGCAGAGCTGGGCTGCTCAGACGGCCTTGGCCCAGTGTGTTGTGGGTGTCAGACTTCAGCCTTTTTAAACTACAGATGCTCCTTTCACTCCGACCTAGCCGACAGTTTGACTGATTTAACTATCTACAAAACGATATTAAACTCGAACAAGAAATGATTAAATTACATAACTGAAACAAGAAAACGCTGAAATTATGAAACAAGGAAGTCCAATGAGTGTGTTTTATTTGCAGTGCAAGAAACGAACGAGTAATTTCGTAGTGGTTTCTCTGATTTCACAGCAGAATGTGTGACAGTATTAAACTGAACTGTGTCAGTGAAGGAGGAGATCTGAAAACAGCTGTCAATCAAACGGGATTCAGCCTTTCGACTGATCCTCCAATCAGCACGTGGGATTCTGGCGTCCAGCCTGGCCAAGCTCCGCCCACAGCTCCATTCACCCCCAGAGACACCCGGCGTCCGGGGGAGGGACAACATCGTGGCATTTATCCAATTACCATCCGGTTTAGAGTCAGTGAAAAAACCAGTTCCACTCAGTCCCATTGAAGCCCAGAGACGCCCACAGTCTACGAACAAATGCACTGAGCAGAGATGGAGGAGAAAACACAGACACGGGAATGGAGGAGAAGTGAACAACATCGCATTTGTTGATTTGTGATAAAGCTGATTCTGAACGAACTCATCTTTGAGATGAACGTGGTCTAACACATTTGTAGTCAATAAAATGTCAACACAACCGAAAATATTTAAACATTTAATTTTCATAATTTTAGGGGAAGCTGGGCTTCCCTTGCAGTCTATGAGAAATCACCACTGCTCTTCTTCATTTTTGATTATAATAACTCTTAAGTTTAATTTAGCTTTTACGGACATCAATCATAATCAGTAAATTAAAAGTAGGAAAATATCTGATTTTCACTTCAGAATGCAAAAATACTGAACATAATATTCGAATACATGATGAGAAATCACTTAAGTAAAAAAAAAAAATAGAGAAAAAATAATCTAGGAACTGTCACAAAAGTAGCACTGGGTCTTCATGGGTTAAAAAAAAAAAAAAAAAAAACAGATTCCACACTGAGTCATAGCCCTTTGTAGCTGCAGAACTGAAATTTCACATTAGTATCAGTGCAATTTTTCCATGCAAACAATATGGTTTTTAAATTATATATGTATATCTTCACTTGACTTCACACTGTATCTAGCAGCTGTGTTTTCATAACGCTCAGCTGCTGTGGCACTGAAAATTCACCTCATGGGATCAATAAATCAGCCTATTCCTCTATTTCAATGATTTACATTAAGAGGACATAAAGCCAAGTGTCTACAAATGACTGTGGAAGCTGAAGTGTACAGGGGTTTCATCCTCTGTGGTCAGATTCAGCCAAATGCTGCAGAACTGATAGGACAGTACTTCACACCGCAGATGGATAATGACCCACAACGTACTGAAAAAACAACCCAAGAGCAGCGGAAGGAAAAGAAATGGGATGTTCTTCAGTGGAGAAGTCACTCACCTGATCTCAGCCCAATAGAGCAAGTATTCAGTTACTGAAAAGAAAAGTGAAGAAAAGACCCATGAACGAGCAGCATGTTTGTTGTTGCTGACTTTCTTCTTCTCATAAAACTCTCCTCTTCTTCCTGGTATTTGTCCAGTATGGTTAATTCAGAGCGGCGCCCCCTGGTGGATTAATTGGGAAATGCTCATTCCAACGTATTAAATGTCAGTAGCAGCACTTTGTTCCAGTCAGACTAATGAGAACGACAATAAAGCACATTTACAAAAGGAACTAAGAACTGGAATGGGATTATTAAGTACTCGTATCGGTACTCGGTATCGGCAAGTACTCAAATGTAAGTACTTGTACTCGTACTCGGTCTGGAAAAAGTGGTATCGGTGCATCTGTAATCAATTTCAATTTCATCAGGTGGCATCATGATTTAGTCAGTGGAAATGATGATATTGAATCTCCCAGAGGTAGGGGAAGTGTTACAAAACCAAGAGCTTCCTTCAGATTGGAGTTGGTGCAGTTCCTTGTCCCTCAGGACTCCATTCAAAGACATGAAACCTGTGGTGTTCCTTCAAAGACACCAAAGCTATGACACGTTTCACCTGAAGATTGGATTCACACCATATTTGCAGAAGAACGTCTCTGCTACTGTAAATAAATCTGGGATTCTCGGTCCACTACACAACGGTTAAAGGTCTGTTTACTCATTACGTTGATGCACAATGATGACAGAACAGTAGTAGGGAGGGAAAAAAGATAATTGGATAAAATGGAACAAGGCTTTCACTGTCAGGGGCCGACAGCAAGGGTATATCCCTGAAATCCCCTCAATCCTCTGCTCCCCCAACCATTTGGAAATAACACACCCCCTGGTATCAAAATATGACATCATGTAAACTCAAGGTAGTGGCATGAAGAAAGAGAACTGTTAGACAACCAATATCAACTCAATTTGAGCCTCATCTAGTGCTGCTGCGATTAGGCGATGTAATCCAGCATAAAAATTAGTCGACCACAATTCTTTTAGTTGACGTGTCATTTTACTATTGACTGCCTATTTCTTGTTGGTCTCACTCCCATTTCAAACACAGTAGCAATGGAATCTGCCTGCGACCGCTGCCAGAGACAAGCCACAGGTATGACCACGACAGAAACCCTCGTCTTATAAGCCTCTTAAAGGTGGGGTACGATATGTTTTCCTGAAGCATTTTTTACTACATTGCTTAAAATCCCCTTCACACCCCGATTACATCCAATTAATTCAATGCTCTAACACAAAAGTAAAACTAGAAAAGCACTCAGAGAGCACAGACCTCCACCAAGGCAGATCAGTGCCCCCCCAATCACCACCAAAATGTAATCACTTGTTCCTTGTGCCAGAATCAACATTTCCTGAAATTTTCAACCAAATCTGTCCATAACTTTTTGAGTTATCTTGCACACAGACAAACTAATACACTGGTCAACAACAAATTTATTGTTTAAGTTTTTTGAGCTGATTTTGGATAATTTTGGTGTGCTGAATCCAAAAATCACATTCATTTTGCTCAATCAGGTCAACTTTCTGAACTATGCTACATATTGGCTTTTTAATATTTTTGCTTACATTTATGGGCATTTTCACATCATATGATACAAAATTCTTTCATATTTCTTGCAATAAACGAGTTCTGAAGATTTTACTTTTACTAATTTATGATTAATAGTTTATTTTAATATTACAGGTGAATGAAATGGCTTCGACTAGAAGATCTTGCAAAAATAAGCCTGACGTATTCTGCTACATCTGCGGTGAATACACCATTGTACCTAACAGGAATCCTGTTAGAAAATGATTTTTTTTTCTCTTAAAACCTATTTTGGGTGAGAACTATATAAAAAATCAACTGATAAAGTCACAAAAATATAATCAATTTTGTGAGAAGATCAAATTTTTCAAAATCAAATTAGCAAAAAAACCTGACCTGATTGAGAAAAACAGATGTCATTTTTGGATTTAGCGGTGCAAAATGGTCCTAATTCAGTTGAAAAAACCTAGACAACTCGCAAAAAAACATTTTTTTGTAACCCAGTGGTATCGGCAAAAACCTAACCTCCTTGGCAGAGGTAAAAATGTAGTCACCTGTGGAATGGACAGGACTGAAAAAATACCATCTAATCATTTTAAGCGCCCAATCAAAATGATTGGATGGTGATATGTCTATCAAACTCAACTGCTATTCGTCCCTCCCTCCTCTGCTCGAACTCCTCTTCGTGCATGAATCGTGCGTTCTCACTTGTTCAGGAAACGAAGCCAGAGCCAGAGCTTGGCTATATTAGGATGGAAAGTTCATCGGCAAACTGTTCTGTCAGGAACATACTGTAAATCAGTAGTAAATGTAACATTAGTCAGATACGTATGAACTGGGGCTGTTCTGTAAGAGCGGGGGGTTGGAGGAGACTGAATGAGGTATGCATGGATCGGAGGCGGAGCCAGTGCAGCTGGACATGGGCAGCTGAAGTGGGAACCAATGGAGCCGGAGCCGCCCGAGCCAAGCAAATTGTTGCTGTGCAGTGCTCATGAACCTTCGCGAACAAGCATTGTGCGTACCAGTACTCTGGAGGCGTGGCTTCGGGGGGATGTCTGAAGAAAGGGGTTTGGATTTTTGAATTGAGTATTTTCAAAATGTAGCTGCTCGAACCATTTTTCTAAGATCTCATACCCCACCTTTAGGTTTCATCCCAACCCCCCAGCCCCCCCGGTGCGTACCTCATTCATACCCCCCCCCCCCCCACACACACACACACACACACACACACACGCTCTTCGGATTAAAAAAAAAATGGACACAACAAGATAACAAACAATTGATTTTTTTTTTTTAATTAGTCGTTTAGATTAGTTGATTTACCAACAAATTGGTCGAAAGATTAGTCGTTAGTGGCAGCAGAATCAGAATATGAGAATCAGAATTGCCTTTATTGTCATTTGACAGTACAGAGTACATCAAATGAAACTGAGTTCGATGATTTGGGACATCGGGCCGCTGCTCCTACTAGAGCGCTACCACAAAACCCTTTCTTCGAAAATTGCAGTGAAGAACAGAAGATAATGCAAAGCACAAATATAAGACATCATACAGTTTTCACACAGTACACGTGAACACATGCTAGAATTTTTTCATGGATTTGAAAGGGAATTGGGGGACAGCGTGAACATTAGGCAGACAGCAGACGTGAGGAAAAAAAAAAACAAAACAATGGGGGTAGGCACTAGCTACATCAACCTAATAGTGGCAGAAACCAATTTTCCCCCACAAAACTCCACCTAATGAATAAAAATGACCCTATTTGAGCTCTGGATGGTAGACAGAACATGGACATTTGGAAGACCATCAATATGAACCTAATTTGATGTCAATCGGCCTATTATTGCTTGATTTATGACCCAAAAAAAATTATTTTCAACTAAAGCGCCCCCATGTCTGACATGTAACGCTCATAGAGAAGCTGAACTCCATAAGGTTCTTCCACTAGGGATCCACCGTGTTGGTTATCAAGGAGAAGAAATCCAACCAAATCAGTCTGAGTTATCACCAAAACACCAAGGAGATCTGGCAGTGGTGTTTGGGGAAAAACCATTATACCCCCAAAACTCCATTTCGGGGGTATAAATACAAACGTCACCGTCCTGCATCTTACAACAGTGTCATTTTGGAGTGTTCATGGGTGTGTGTTTGCTAGCTTGGAAACACAGATGCTCCCAGTGGACCATTCCCCTGGTAAAAGAAAACAACTAATCCCCTATTCCTCACAACTATGCACTTCCAGCAATTAGATTACATTATAACATTAAAAACCTTGTGAAAATGGAGGGAGGTAAATGCTGAGAGCTCTTGTTGCTGTGCTGTGTTGGCTCACACAGTTTTGTTGCAGCTTTTATACATTACAGACCTGAGAGATCCAGCAAGAAACAATAAATATTGCCACATCTCATATAACGCCTGTCAATGTCTTCCTGACTGATATCTCTATCTCTTTAATACAAAGTTCAATAAATGACTGTGGGGTGCCAGGCAAAAAGAATGAAGAAAGCATGTGCCTCTACAATAAGATGTCTATTGTAAAGGATAATAATAATAATAATAATAATAATAATAATAATAATAATAATAATAATAATAATAATAATAATTGGATTCTTAATCAAACACTTCATAGGTTTTTAACCCATAAAGACCAAACGCTACTTTCGTGTTAGCTCCCAAATGAATTTTTCTCTATTGAGGACTTGAAGCTAATGTCACTGGTCATGTGATTGTTGTTTACACCGCCATATTGGTAGGCATGCTGTCTGGATCCAGAAAGTCAGAACTATTGCTTTATATCGTGTTTTTCTTTGGACTCGAGTTGGACGCGTGTTTTCGTATTTGCGAGTATGTCTGCTTGTGATAAAGGCACCATAGATGAGTATCAGTGTTTACTAATAACAGTGATGCGCGAGCAACTCGGAGGTAAAAACACCAGTACCAACTACCAACCGGCTCACATCAGCTGCGTACTCCTCCAGGCTCTGCCCCGGAACTCATGAACGAGCCGATATGTTAGCTCTAAAACAGACCATTAACTGTCTCTGTCCAAAAGCCGATCCCATCTTCTCTTTCACGGCCGCACAATTTGACTTGACCGCATCGGGAAGGCTGTCCCATAGTAGAAAAGCAGACTTGCACAGACGGGTGGGGAATATTGTCACCAGCTCCCCGCTGAACTCACCGGTGATGCCTGCCGAAGCTCCGAATGCCACTTCCAGCTGAGGAAACTCAAAGGGAGCAGGTAGATCCACAGTCACTCTGTCTGTATAGGGTGATAGCAGGGGAAGCCCTCCTGGTCGGTTTAAAGGGGTCTGCATCACTGTACCACATGATGACAATTCTTTTTTTCCACGCCGCTAAGCGTAACAGACATGCAGGCGAACTATACTGAGAAGTTACACCACCCGTGGTAATAACGATAAACAGCGGTCGGCAGAACAGAACCACCACTGCCACCAATGGAACCCAGCGGTCTTTCTGCCGAACTTATAATTGGTGAAAGCTAAGGAATAAACGGCACACAGGAGTTTAGCAGGTCCATCGTTTAATACGTTGTACGATCCAAGGAAAGCTTGCCTACCAATATGGCATCGTAAACAGAAAACCATGTGATCATGTGACGTATGTGCAAAACCTCAATATGTAACTTTTCTTATTGAAATATGGTGGTTGGGAAACACTGCCCTAAACTGTACTCCCCAGATTTGTAAAACAAAAGTTTTCATTTTAGGTCCTTTTAAGAAATTTTCTGGGCGCCATGGTGGTGCAGTGGTTAGCATTTGTGCCTCACAGCAAGAAGGTTTTGGGTTCGATTCCAACACCAGTCGATGGGGGTGGGACCTTTCTGTGTGGAGTTTACATGTTCTCCCCGTGTCTGCGTGGGTTCTCTCCGGGTACTCCGGCTTCCTCCCACTATCCAAAGACAAGCACTAATAGGTTAATTGGTTAATCTAAATTGCCCATAGGTGTGAATGTGACAGTGATTGTTTGTCTCTATATGTTCAGCCCTGCGATGAACTGGAGACTTGTCCAGGGTGTACCCCGCCTTTGCCCCTATGTAGCTGGGATAGGCTCCAAGCGACCCCCGTGACCCTGGTGGGGATAAAGCGGGTTCAGAAAATGAATGAATAATTAATTTTCTTCCAACCTACTCATGTCTTCATTTTAACCCCATGTATATATGTAACATCTATGTATTTAATGTCCTGTCTGTATGTGTTCAATCATTATTCATGTCGCTTCGCAAATAATTGACAAAAATAAAAAAAATAAACCCATGAAAAATAACCTGCTGCATCTGTAGACTTAAGTAACTCATTCTAATGTCATGAAAACACAGAAATTCTCATTTTCAGGTGACGATCCATTAAAGAAAACATGAATATCGTATTCCATGCCTGGAGGAAGATCAACACACTGGACATTAAGTGATTAAACTCCAGTAATTTAGAACCAAAGACGACTGATAACACCACAATAATCTTTCCTGTCAACATGGACATTCCTACAGTTTCCAGCAACACGCCAACCTTAACATTGGAAGGCTGGGTTCATACCTCACACTGAGGTCATTCTAAGTATCAGCTGTTCCTCCGTAAACCTTCTTATCTCTTCATAATGCAGTGTGTTACATGAACCCTCAAGTATTTTCCAGTGCATGAGACTGCTGTTAAAAAATCACTTTGGTCGAAGAAATAATCCCATGAATCAGAGTTTTTAAGGAAATATTCCGTCCTCGCAGGAGATAATTGCTGCTTTTGGCTTTAGCCATGCAGATGGAAAGTAATCTGTTTGGATAAGTAAAGGATTTCCAAATATCTCCCTTAAGACTTTGGAGAAGCTGCTTTCTCATATGAAACAACACATCCATATGGAGTCATCGAAACATATCGCATCGACCAGATTAATGAATTAATGAAATTACGGTTCTGCATGTATTAAATTTGACACTGAATGGATACCATCCACTTCTGCTCTACAGCTATGGATATCTTTATTTTATTTGTTTTTACTGATATCAGTGAGAAAAGTCCGCCGGCTTATCGACTTTGACAGTTGCTATGGTAACAGATGCTCGGCATTGTTGGGGAGGTGTTTATTGCCCCAACCACAGCATCTAATTCATGTCACATATGGGCCTCAAAGTGTCAATCATTTCTACTGAAGTAAACAATGAAATTACAGCTGGCAGATCAGAAGACCGATTATGCACCTGAAAGCTGAAATGTAAAAATTCTAATGCGGAGTTTATGTAAATGAACGATGAAACAATACTGACTTTACTTATCTATCGAAAATATCTAAATACGTAATAGGACGGCAAGAAAAATGATTTGTTTCCAGCAATGCAGACTGTATTTTATTTCCAGGTGCAACTCAAATAACTTAAATACATGTATCATAAAATGAAAGGTGCATTTGTTAAAACTGCCGTGCCACTGTGAGACTGAGCTGCTTTTACTCATTATAATTCAACAGGAATAGTTGCTTAAAAAACAAATATATGAGCGGAACACTCCAACAACTAAACACATTACATAATGACAAATTAATCCCGTAAGTGGAAGCTCAATGGCGAGTGTTCTGTTGAATAATTAACACAAAAACACTCAACTTGTTACAGAAAAATAAGTTCAGCTCAGGTTTTACAGCCACAGTTCAACTTCACTCTCACTGCTCCCACGGCCCCTGTTTTCAGTAGCAGCAGCCACAAAATAAACTGTGTTGAGGCTGTTTTAGGATCACTTCGATCTGTTTTGTACATAAAAATGTCGAATGAAAATCTAATAGATGGCTGCTACTTTGATGCTGATAGAATAAGAAGTCACGAAAATCAATGAACCAAAGTGTGAACTTCATCCTTATGGTACTATTTCCATGCACTGTTGCCTACATTATTTTACTTCCACTGTCAGTTAGTTTCCTCTGCAGGCAAACAGTGCATCAGATAGTATGTTTTAAACATACTTTATTCAACAGGTTTCTCTTATCTTTTTTGGAGATATTCTCAAAACTATTCTGATCCCAGATAGTCATGAGTACTGTTTCCTTTAACCTGCTTTTTTGTGCAATACGCAACACGGTGCCATGAATTGCATACAGATTTAATTGGTGTGTTATCTGTACGCATGATAAGCTTTCCATGCGTATGTTCACGACACGTCAAATACCACACAATTAGTGGTTAGGGTTAGCGGTTACAAATATGTAAACCAGAGATCTTGGTGTACATTGACACACAATCAAATCGCAGACTGACCTCATAACATCGCTTTATATGTCACACCAGTTCTTATGGCATTTGCTATATGTACGCATTTTCATCCTTTCGCATGTTATTCAACGCTATTTGATCGCGTGTCAAAGTATGCCAAGATCTCCAGTTTACATATGCTACACCCCCGGCTAGGGGACCCTAGGGCATAGCATGAAATTAGTGGACACCTTTCCTCACTCCCAAGCCACAGAGAAAAATAGGACAAATGGCCCTGTTGTTTACTGGCCAAATTTAAAACTTTGGGAAATGTATCCAGATGCCATTTATTATCACCCAGTTATGTGTTTTTATTCTATTACAGAAATAGCCCATGCTTTGGTCATATTCCAATCAGATCTGTAAAAAATTAAAATTCCAACTTGATATCATTTATATGAATGAATGAATGAATGTTTTTTATTATTGTGTCTTGCATAAAAAACATGCCCAGCCCTTACATGGGCTTATAAGACACCCAAAATACACACCAAAAATCAAACACCAGACAATAGGCACAATAGATATGAACAAAACAAAATACTGACCTATTTAAACAAACACATCAGCCGCTTTTTCCAGGCTTTACAAACAAATAATGCTAATTTATATACATTAGAACTAAACAACCATTTCATCTTGTCATCATCAGTGCTCCAGAACATATCAGGATTTCGGATACACATGTCATCAAACAAAGGGGCTCTCAGTTCATCATATAGAGGACAATACAAAAGAAAATGTGATTCATTTTCCACTCATTTATATTTACTGATTTATTGTATCAATCCACTTCCTATCTGTTATAATGGGAAAATTTGTCAAAGTCGCACCAAATTCAGAATCAGATCTGAATCCAAATATTTTCACTAACTTTTGTTTACATCACCATAAAGAAGCTGTGTACCAAGTTTGAAGTCAATCGGACTTGTAGTTTCAGAGAAGAAGACGATTGAAATTTTTGTAACGGACGACAGATGCCGCCGCCGCCATTGGATGCTGCATGACCACAATAGCTTACGACCTGTCAGCCGTTAAGCTAAAAACCCAGGACGCGGGTTGTGCATGTTAACAAATAAGTGATTTATTTACAAAGTGCATGAGGCAGATAATGAAAACTGAACAAAAACAGCAGCTGGGACTTCAGGGTGGGCTCTGGCCAAAATAACAAACATAACTTTACTAACACAAGAAACGCAGCTGACGTGCAAAAGAAAGAAACCGAAATACAAAGTCTAACCTCCCTTACAAAAACAGGAAAAAACGAGGCAAAAGAAAATGGCAGCCCACCTCTACTGCTGAATCCAGGTACAAACGCAGAATGAAGACAGGGTTGGGAGTGGAGGAACGGCGACCCTGGACCGGCCCAGTTCCGTCATCTTTATAGGTCCGCCTTCGGCTGGCTGGTCCAATCTGTGCGTGGGTTCTGACTCCGCACCTGCAACATGTTAACCGTTCACGCACAGATAGAATGACAGACCCACTGACTGACACATAGACCCACCTATGGGTCGTAACACATATCCATAACCCCTAAACCAAACCTTAACCACTTAACCACGTTGTATTTGACACGGTGTGAACATACATGCGGAAAGCTTGTAAATGCATACAGATAACACACCAATTAAAACTGACATTTTATCTGTACGCAATTCATGATATCAGAAATTCTCATAATCGGACCAGACACCTTCTCCACTTCAGTTGAACAGTTTACTGGTTCCCTCCACTCCAACATCATACCCACTGTTAAAAACCTTGGTATCATCTTTGACCAATATCTGTCTTTCAAACACCATGTCACTAAGCTTGTCCAGTCCTGTTTCCTGCAACTCAGAAATATTGCCAAAATCAGACAATAAGACCTCGAGCTCCTCATCCACACCTTCATTTTCTCCCATCTAGACTATTGCAACTCACTCTTCACCTGCCTCAGCCAGTCCTCCCTTCATCGTCTACAGTTAGTTCAAAATTCAGCCGCCAGGTTGTTAACACGCACCAGTCGTCGGTCCCACATCACACCAGTACTCGCATCCCTACATTGGCTTCCAATAAAATTCCGCATCCACTTCAAAATACTCCTAATTACTTTGAAAGCCCTGCACAACCTTGCCCTCAGTTACATTTCTGACCTCCTAGTTCCCTACTCACCGTCACGACCACTCCGTTCATCAAACATTAACCTCCTGTCCATCCCCCGCTCCAACTTCTCAACAAAAGGTGACTGTGCTTTTGCAATTCTGGCCCCAACCCTCTGGAATAGTCTTCCCCATTATATCAGATCATCAGATTCTATAGACACCTTCAAGGGACTCTTAAAAACTCACTTTTATAAACAAGCATTTCATTAAATCTCTTCTGTTTACATCCCAGTGAATTCATGTTACTGACTTGATTTCTTCCCTGGAGTCTCTGTGCTTTATCACCTCACAGGTTTTCCTAAGATCATCTCTGGACCTGCTGCTGTGGTCCTGCCTCTCTCCACCTTCATCGTCATCACTCACTTATCCATATACAGTCTACTCTCGTTAAACCGCCCACCGTTATACCACCATTTCCGCCTATCGCCATCCGCCAGCCCAGTTCCATGCACAAACAACACTTATACCATTGATTTCCCGACCGTTATACCGCCAGCGTGATTGCCATCGAGTACACATAAATTTTAACAATGCACTGAAACAAACGCGCCAGACGCTGATCGCGACAAGCTACGAGTAGGTCTACGGAACGGCCACCGTTCATTTATCGCAGAACACTCAGTAGGTCAGGATGTCGGGAAGAGGACGTGGGATTAAGCCAAAGCCTCAAGATGATGGGGTGTCATTTCCCGACACGGTATAATAATGCTTAAAATGTTTCCCCACTTTAAATGATCCCTTACAACATAACAGAATCAAGATTTATTTAGAAACGCAATTAGAACGGGTTAACGGAGGCAGCATAGACATCATATAGTACAGACATGCACATTATGGACGCAACCCATTGTAACGCCATTTTCGCTATACCGCCAATTTGGCCGTGAACGGAAGTTGGCGGTATATTGAGAGTAGACTGTAGTTACAATACTCTTTATTATACTGTTCTATAGATGTTCTAGTTCAGTTATCTGTGCATGCGTCTCCCCCTACCTCCCCCCCTCTCCACCAGTCTCTCTCTATCGCTATCGCTCTCTCTTTTCTCCTCCTTTACTTTCTCGCTCTAACCCCAACTGGTCAAGGCAGACGGCCATCCTTCAGGAGTCTGGGTCTGCTCGAGGTTTCTGCTGTTAAAGGGAAGTTTTTCCTCGCCACTGTCACCAGTCCTAAGTATTTGCTCCCGGAGGATTCTGTTGAGTTTTTGTAAATTGGCTTAAAATTTGATTTGATTTGATCTATCTCCCCTTTCTGTGAAGCACTTTGTAACATGTTGTTTTAAAAAGTGCTATATAAAATAAAGCTTTACTTACATTGCAAATGGCGTTGAATAACATGCAAAAGGATGAAAATGCATACGTATAGTGCGCCAAATACAATAAACTGGCATCACATACAACGCAATTTCATGAGATCAGTCTAGCCATTTAGTACGAACAGTGTTATATATTATGGAACTGTTCTATTCAGCTTCACCAGTATCCAATTAATATGAGTTAAAACAGACTCTGGGGGTCATGATAATTTCCATGCACAGTACAAAAGAAAGGAAGTGAAGAGAGTTTTTTCAGGTTTCTGAGAGCTTCCACCTCCTCAGTTCAGAGGCAGACTATCTGTTAGCGTATACACAGGCATTTACATATCCTACTATTTATAGGCTCTGTCTCTTGAGCTGCCAATATGCAGGATTATAGTCATCTGATCTGCAGGAAATACAGGTAACTGTCAGCGTCTGCACTGAAGTGGTAAAAACATAGTGTGCACGAACAGCAAAGACTTAGAACATCATCGTGTGGATTTATTATGTGGAAATGTCCAATATTACACACGCTGAGATGGGATACGATGAAACTTTATTGATCCCAGTGGGAACATCGGTAGTATGGACGAAGTACAAAGACTTTTTTTTTTTCCTTTTATTCCTTAGTCCTGCTAGGGTTTTATTATTACACGAGCCACCAAAATATTACAATTATTCAAAAAGGAAAACAAATAGAAGGTTTTCATGACTGGAAGTACTATATATGGAGAACATTATGCAGGTTTTTTTTATTTATTTATTTTTTTATTCATCAGCACTGGGATCTCTGCTGAACAAGTTAACCTATGTAGTCATCTTGTATTTAGTACTTTTACACGGCTCTGTAAATTATTTGTGTGTCTTGTGTCTGAATATGTGTTTGGTGTCGTTAGAGGTCGTCAGTTTTGTCCAATGGTAGAAATACAAAAAGGAAACCTCCAAACATTAGACATGAATGCCTTCAATTGTGGACCTGAGGAGATGTTTCATCGCTGAAAACACATTTTATCATGATATTTTATAGTTTTTGGAGCAGGTTATTTTATGAATTTGATGAGATTAGTATTAATTTAGAGATAATTTACATAGAGATAAGGTCTGTTATATACAGTACTGCGCAAAAGTGTAGGTTTGTTGGTTTAGTAAAGTTCTAATGTCCACACACATATATAATAATAATAATAATAATAATAATAATAATTTATTTGTAAAGCGCTTTCAATCAAAGTGCTGTACAGATATAAAATCAATCACAATAAAACATAAAAACTAAAAACATTAACACAGTAAAAACAAATCAAGACATATAACACAGAGTAAACATGCATTTGTTTCTGTATTAAGATCCACTTTGGATATATGTGAAGCATGTACAGCAGGAAAAAGAAAAGTTTCAAGGAAAAAACATCTTCTATGAACCAAAGTGGTCGTATGTACAGTAAGTGTGACTTTGCTTTGTGCTTAACGTGTCTTTAACCTATTTGTTCAGATTTTTTTGTCCAACGGCCTAAAAGGTCCGATGGACTATTGGTATCAGTTGGCGTCCATCTGTCTGTCCATCTCTAAACAATTTTCCAACAATCTTCTTCTCTGAAACTGTCAGTAAGAATGACTTCATATTTGTTGTGGAACATCTTTGGGGTAAGGTCTACCAAGTTTGTTCAAAGAATTGGGAAATACTGAATTTTTTTTTTTTTTTTTTTTTTTTTGTTAGGGATTTTTGAAAATTTACAAATCCCCATTGGTTTCTAATGGGACAAATTTCAAAGTGATATAACTTGAAAATAGATAGATAGATATATAGATAGATAGATAGATAGATAGATAGATAGATAGATAGATAGATAGATAGATAGATAGATAGATAGATAGATAGATAATACAACAACTTTACTGCAATGCACTTTAGAAATAACACTTTTTAGTTACTTATCGGTAACTTTTTTTGGGGGGGTGTATTGTTATTATTTTTTATATCAGTATTTTTTATTTTTTATCAGTAGTTTATGCTATTTACTAAATGCTGCTGACAGTCGGGGACCTCAGTACAGTGTTTGGTTTCTGTGTGTTCGATATGCTTAAATGATAAATAGATTAGATAGAACGATAGAACGATAGAATGATAGATAGAACGATAGATAGAATGATAGAACGATAGATAGATAGATAGATAGATAGATAGATAGATAGATAGATAGATAGATAGATAGATAGATAGATAGATAGATAGATAGTCTCTCTAGCTCTCTCTCTTTTCTCCTCCTCTACTTTCGCTCTTTAACCCCAACTGGTCAAGGCAGACGCCCATCCTTCAGGAGTCTGGGTCTGCTCCAGGTTTCTGCTGTTAAAGGGAAGTTTTTCCTCGCCACTGTCACCAATTACAAGTGTTTGCTCCTGGAGGATCCTGTTGGGTTTCTGTAAATTTGATTTGATTTTGATTTGATTTGATAAAGCACTGACTGTGACTGTGAAAAGTGCTCTATAAATAAAATTTACTTACTTACTTACTTACTTACTTACTTACTAGATAGATAGATAGATAGATAGATAGATATGTTCCATTACAGACTCCAGGTCCACACTAAAAAACAAACAGATAAATACAATAAAAAACACAAAAAAACCCTCTATACTTTCAACAGACAGTCATACCAGTGTTTCCAGAACACAGATGTGTAACGTACAGCACTATATGCAAGATTTGTCAGCAATAAAATTGCAGTATTTTCTGAGTGATTCAGGCGACACATAAATTTAAACATCAGATTTCTCAGCACAGCACGCAATGAATTTCCATGATTAGACATAAACAATTCACTGGCACTGGTCCATCAGTTGAAGATATTGATATAATTACCTCCACCAAAGTATGGGGGAGGTTATGTTTTCATCGGGGTTTCTGTTTGTTTGTCTGTTAGCAAGATAACTCAAAAAGTTATGGATGGATTTGGATGAAGTTTTCTGGAAATGTTGATACTGGCACAAGGAACAAATGATTAAATTTTGGTGGTGATTGGGGAGGGGGGGGCTGATCTGCTTTGGTGGAGGTCTGCGCTCTCCAAGTGCTTTCTGAGTTTTCTGATGTTTTGAGACTGATCTCATGAAATCATGTTGTATGTTACGCCAGTTCTTATGGCATTTGGCGTGCTATATGTATATATTTTTGTCCTTTCGTGTGTTATTCAACGCCATTTGATCACGTGTCAATTTATGCCAAGATCTCCGGTTCATATAACCCTAACCTTAACTCAAATGCGGAAAGCTTTTAATGCAGGGGTGTCAAACTCCTTTTAGTTCAGGGGCCAGATTCAGCTAAATTTAAAATAAAAAGTGGGCCAAATCAGTAAAATAATAACATAATATATAAAAAATGTCAACTTCAAACTTTTCTCTATGTTTTAGAGCGGAAAAAAGTTAATTTACATTATGAAAAGGTTTACACCTACAAACTATCCTTTCAAAAGATGTGAAGAACATGAACAAACTGAAAAAATAAGTGTAATTTTAACAATATTAGGCCTCAGTTTTTCATTTACTCATGTACATTATAACTTACAGATCACAGTGTATCAACAAACACACAAAATATTGAGTAACATGCAGAATATTGTTAAAATTGTACTTACTTCTCTTAAGACATTTCAGGTTAGTCACATTTTTTGCAAAATTATACTTTGTTTTAGTGTAAATACATGAAAATATTTACATTTACAAAGAGAAACATTTGGAGTTGTCATTATTTATATGCTATTATGATAGTATGTTACTGTTCTGACCCACTGGAGATTGAATTGGTCTGAATGCGGAACCTGAACTAAAAGGATTGTTAATATCTTAGTGTAATTTTTGCATTTCACATATTCATCCCGAGGGCCGGACTGGACCCTTTGGCGGGCCGGATTTGGCCCCCAGGCCACATGTTTGACACCTGTGGTTTAATGCATACAGATAACACG
This sequence comes from Sphaeramia orbicularis, assembly GCF_902148855.1. Taxonomy (NCBI): domain Eukaryota; kingdom Metazoa; phylum Chordata; class Actinopteri; order Kurtiformes; family Apogonidae; genus Sphaeramia; species Sphaeramia orbicularis. The sequence goes on along the minus strand of NC_043961.1, from coordinate 6,073,410 downwards.
CCGATTAACGCCCATTAAAAGTGCCGTGTATATTTATGCAATTTCATGATATCACGTTGGATGTTTTATACCACATTTATTCAACACATCAGATGTTTCTAATTGTTTGTGCTGCCTCTTATCATGGGTTCAGAGGTCACAGTAAATGGTGTATGCATAGTGTACAACACTTTTAGTTCAGTTTTTTGTACTCTATGTATTTTAAGGCTGTGAACATTTCTTGTGTTTTCTTGTATCTGAAGAAAAGAGAATGAGAAATCAATATGTACGATCATTTCAACCCTACAAAAATAAGACTAGATTAAAGATTAAAGGTGTTGTAAGATGTTTGCACAGTACTATATGCTCTGACAAAACTTGCTTTCAAAGAACTGTCTCATTTGAAGTAGAATTCAGCCAAAGTCACAGAGACCATAGAGTTTAATAGAGAACACAGTGTGAAAGTGAGGAAGTGACGTTCAGTTTTTTTTTTGATTATTCTAAAAGGCTGTCAGGGATGTACTGGTCAGTGTGTTCTCTAGGTTGATCTGTCATGACTGGATGATAATGAAAAACTTCAAGAAGGGAACTTTGATTTTTTGTAAGCTTGGGACAAAATTTACTTCGGGACAGACTGTGGTTTTGTATTGAAATGTGATAAAATGTCACCAATGCACCTGTGTATGTGAGGGTTAAGCACTTCTGCATTTCATAAAATAAAAGTCAAATTAATAAGAAATCACAAAAGTTGAAAAAACAAACTAGGGAATAGTGGGAGTATGATGGAAATTAGACACTGAAATATAATTACACACATGATTAGCTGTAATTAAACAAAATTAGCTCGGGAAATGCTTTTTTTAGTTTTGAGTTAGAGATGGAAACAAGTACATCTGCAGATGACATCTACTCAAGTGCAAAAGAGTAAAAACAAACAATTCATTGATTTTATTTGTTAACGGTTTTTATGAAAAAATAAAAACAGCCAATTGTAATTTTTCCATGTGAATGCTATACGCTTCTGTATTGAAGTGCCTGTGCAAAGTCGACAAACTAATAACAATGTCATCAACAGTACTTCAAGACATGAGTATCTCCCAATGTCTCAAACCAAAACCAAAAATAAAAAAAAAACTCAATTAAATTTAAGTCGGGACATGCTTGTTTCCTACAATGGAGAACTTCTGCTTGGATAAAGAGGCACCACTGTCCCACTGACTCAGAAAAACAGAGCCAATTTTTTTTGTTTTATTATTATTTATTTTTTACTCGTAATTATGAGATACTTAACTTGTTAATTCAGAAAAACAAAGCCTTTTTTTTTTTTTTAATCATTTATTTTTTCTCATAATTACGAGATAATTATCTTGTTAATTCAGAAAAACAAAGCCCTTTTTTTTTTTCCATGTGAATGCAATATGCTTCCATAATTTCCACACCATTTAAATATAGTTTTGCATTTTAAACATTTCTATTAACTGGAAAAAAAATTATAAAGTTTGTTTTATTTTCATGAAAGATAATTTATTATAATCACTGTAGTATTTATTTTATAAGCTTATTACTTTTGTTGCTGCTGGATAAATGAGTGATTTAATTAATACATTCAATTCTTGAAAATCTGACAGTTATATGGTCCTGAACACGGATGTGGAATTTTTTTTTTTATTTATTTTTTGATTAAACAATGAACAATTGAACAGGATATATACATAATAATATTACATCAAAAAATAGTCACACTTCACCAATTATTTTACATTTCCAATATATAGATATAAATGTAGGTGAAATTAAAAATAAATAAATTAAAAAAAAAAAAAAAAAAAAAAAGCTCGAGGTATAAAAATAGAAATATTATAAATTAAATAAGATGACATACTTCACATAGTCTCTTTATTTTACTTGCTTTAGAGTTTATAATGTTCTTCAAATTATTTGAATAATTGGAAAAAAGTGCTTTAAAAACAATAATGTTAGGACGCTGGTGTGCAAATTTAGTGCAATAATTTGACAAATATTCGGAAGTGGAATTAACCGTCTCTTCTGCTTTAAATCTCATCTACGTAAAGTACGTATCTTAGCGCGTGCCCGCAGTTTACGTACGCAATCAGCGGAGCAGCGGAGCAAAAGGGAAGCTACTGCCACAGAAAAACACTCCTTGAAAAAACGTTTACTTTACATAACACCCCATAGAATAACCCCAGTGACAGCCCCAGTGGGAACCGGATACTCATCCAGTGACTGCGTTCCGTGGGTGTTTATTACCGGAGCTGCTCGGTGACCTGCGTCATTACACGTACAGTAGCAGGTGAGTAGCATCTGCTTTAGCATTAGCTTTAGCCTCCGTATTCTCAAACTCCCCCATGTTGGTTCTCACCGCAGCTTCTACAAGGAACGTGTCTTAAACGCTTGTAAAAGCTGTGTTTTTGTTGAGAATACCTGCGCATACACCTCTGTGATGTATGCCAACATTTTCTTCTGCTGTTGCGTCTTTGGAAATGTACACATGTGACTACGCATGCGCGAAGACCCCCTTTTTTTTCCCCCTGTAGTTTATTCCCACTAGTCTTTACTGCAAAGCAATGTAGTAGACTGTAATTTCTACACAATTTGCAGCTAAAATAAGGTGTTTTTGTTTTTTTTAATGAGGTGCATAATAATCCTCCTGGAGGATTCTGTTGGGTTTCTGTAAATTGGCTTAAAATTTGATTTAATTTGATCTATCTCCCCTTTATGTGAAGCACTTTGTAACATGTTGTTTTAAAAAGTGCTATATAAATAAAGCTTTACTTACTTACTTATTGGGATTATGTCATAGCTGCTGTAAATATTTACAGTATTCACCAGTGGATGAAATGCACTGTCTTTTCTCCCCAGATCATAATAGCTATGCCTGAAAAACATGTCTCACAAAGAAGATAATGGAGGGAAAGGGAGGTGAGCACAAACAAACAAACGAACTGTAGTATTTATGTATATTTATTTTATTATGTATATTTATTTGTTATTATTTTTTAGGTTTTTACTGTAATTTTCAGATTTTATTATTATTATCTTTAATATAGGATTCATTTTATAGGATTTTACCATGTACATTGCTGGGCCTGAGTACTGATTTTGTTTCATGTATACACTACATGTAATGACAATAAAGTGAACCTTGAAACAAACAAACAAACAAACAAACAGCATTACAGGTCCACTAGTGCTTATTAGGCCACTGAGGAAATCACCTTACAATGATGTAAAGCAGCAGCAAAAATATTGAATTAAACACGTCTTTGTCTGTTTTTTATTTTTTTTTTTTTCGGTCTTTGTCCATTCAGCTCTCACCGTACTGATCTGTATGCCAGCATCCCTCGAACATGCCTGCCTATTGTGTACCACTCGGACTATAACATCACCTTCATGGGCCTGGAAAAACTCCATCCATTTGATGCAGGAAAGTGGGGGAAAGTCATTCACTTCTTGAAAGGTAAGAAAGGAAGTGAGACAGCGTGGCAGATGGAGGACATCTCCCCCCGAGCTGATGTATATGGTATCACTCAGCGGATCAGAGAGGCAAAGAGAGGTAGAGAACAAAGAGGAGAGGGGGAAGAGGTGAGCTGGAGTTGCCGGAGAGGAGAGAGGCAGAGCAATAGAGTACAGATAATTAGAGAAAACTCCCCGTGGGAGTCTGAGCAGGTACAGTAGATGAGCCCCAGCGCGGCATCCAGCCAAGGGAAAACAGCCTGGCATGACTTCACATGAACTTGTTGTCAAATTACAGAGTGGAATATTTTCTCCTCAGAAAGTGCCGTACGCAGCTTAATGAATTCATGAAACTTTTAGAAGTTAAGGGTACAAATCAAAAAAAAAAAATAAGGCCCCGTGCTGACAGAGAAGAACCTTGGCTTTTTTGTTGCCCTTGTAATAATTGGGGAAAAACAGATGATATTGCAAGTTTAAGCGTCATTTTTAAAAACGTAACACAAAGGAATGTGTTGTGTAAGAGATTTTAATGAGCTGTCGATGTTGCAGTCGTAGTCGATTTAAGCTTTTCAAAGATAAGATGTAGTAACGTCTGTGCTCCGGTGATTTAAGAAAAAAAGAAGACGGCACAAACAGCTAATGTTTGTCATTGTTTAAATACACCCCTTACAGTATAGAATAAAACAATGAACTGTTGGGTAGTTTTACGTAATGTTTGAACTCATTGCTCTTGACAAAAGATAAGTTTTAACCAACTTTAAAGCACTATTGTTGGATTATTCTTTTTTAGGGGTGTAAGAAAATATGAGTTCTGCAATATATCATGATATTTCATTTCACAATACTGTATCGATATTAAAAAGTACTGTATCGATATTAACCCTTTCATGCACAGTGGTCACTCCAGTGGACAGCTATTCTCCAGCTGTTCTCTTGTATATTCGTGGGTTTAGTTGTTTTAGTTCCATATCAGCCAACACAGTGGACACTTATGCATCATCTCATAAACTGCAATTCATACCATTATTGTAACTTTGCTGTTCTTGATTGGTTCTTGAGTGGAAATCAATTGTTAATTGTTATTTTTTGCATATTATCTCCATGAAGTGAGTAATAACTAGTATTAGAATATGTTAAAATGTGAGAAAACATCAGATTAGCTGCATTAAACATGGTTTCATTTCACTGTTTTCATATCACTTTATCATATTGGGTTTTAAATACATGTTTCTTTGCTTCAAGAATAAAATTCATGGTGTAGCTGAGTGGACATTTTTGTAAATCTATGAAAAAAAAACTCAATCTCATTGTTTTTTTCATGCCGAAGGAGGAATAAAAACACCCAAAAAAAAAAACAAAAAACTCAACTATAAGGTTCTCATAATTCATGCATGAAAGGGTTAAAAAGTACTGCATCAATATTTTTTAGGTATTTATTCAAATGCAGATATTGTGGAGGTCCATTTTGTTTTTATGTTTTTCTTTTTTCATATTTTCTTTATTATTTTTAACGCTGTTTTAGTAAATAATGTTAGTTCCTTTGTTGGGATTGCACAAAATAATGTCATGATGTTAGTTATGAACTAATAGAATATGAACATTTGAGCAGGATCTTCAACTGTAATGTCTGTAAAACATAATTTAAGTTTCAACACAGGAAAATTTGGTGATAAAGAATTAGATCCTGTTCTGATCAAATAAAAATGTGTTTCGTATTTGTGAATATTTCTGGTGTAATTAAATTCTTCAAGGAAATAATCAATTTAAAAAAAAGAAACAAACAAAAAATTGTTTTTTTAACAGTATCATGATATATCGTGATATATTGTATCGTGATCCTAGGTATTGTGATTTGTATCATGTCGCCAGATTCTTGCCAATACACACCTCTATTCTTTTTGTCCTTTTTTAATGGTCCTTCAGGAACATAACAAACATGTCAAATGTACAGTTGGTGATTGGGTCAGTGTGCTTTTAATGTGACCGTGTACCGTTCAGTCCATCTTGCATCTGCCTTTATGGACTGTGGGATTTTGGTTCGATTCATCTCTCTCTCTCTCTCTCTCTCTCTCTCTGTTTCTCTCTCTCTCTCTCTCTCTCTCTCTCTCTCTCTCTCTCTCTCTCTCGACATGCATTTGAGCATGAAGCGAGAGAGACCGTGGACAGGGACGCAGCATTAGACTCAACACACAGAGTCCTGCACAGATCCACCACTTTTCTAAAACTGGCACCCGCCCGTATCCGCAAACATTACACCCGCAACCTGACCCGCGATTAAACACATCGTCTACACCAGGGGTGTCAAACTCAGATCCTCAAGGGCCGGTATCCTGCATGTTTTAGATGTTTCCCTCTTCCAACACACCTGATTCAAATGATGAGCCTATCATCCAACTCTGCAGAAGCCTGATAACGACCGTCAGGTGTGCTGGAAGAGGGAAACATCTAAAACATGCAGGATACCGGCCCTCGAGGAATGGAGTTTGACACCTGTGGTCTACACAGTAACTCACTTTTAAGTTCCCGTGGGTTCCCAACCTGGTGCTGTGACACACATACAATACCGTGACACGCTATTTCAAGAAAATGCGTGAGGTAGATAACCGTGATGTTTTTATATCATCGTTTTCTTTTGCATCCCCTTGCAGAACAGGAGTTTATTTATACAGGGTGTATAAAAAAAAAAACTATACATTTTGAAAAATTACCCCCAGTTCCGCATTTGATAATTTTTGGAATTTTCTTTTCTGGACGTCTGTAGGTAGGGGATTGGTGGATATTTGTCCAAATTTAAAGACCCAGGATTTCATGCATGAGTGAGCAGGGGACAATTGTGCAATCCAAGTTAAAACTGGCTTGTGCGAAGTAGCGGTGGGATTTAAATCCAATCAAAGGTCATGGGAGGGGACAATGGGCATCCATCTTGTTTTCCACCAAATTGCTAGGTTACAGTATTAACACTTTAGACACCATGTCAATTTCATTTCTTTACCCATGGCATCTGTTCCTGCCTTTAGAGGTTAATTCAACTTGTTTAGGCCTGAAAATGTCACAGAGAACAGGCCAGGTTAGGGTTAAATCCCACCGCTACTTCGCACAAACCAGTTTTAACTTGGATTGTGCAATTTGCCCCTGCTCACTCATGCATGAAAACCTGGGTCTGTACATTTGGACAAATATCCACCAATCCCCTACCTACCGACATCCGAAAAGAAAATTCCAAAAATTATCAAATGCGGAACTAGGGGTAATTTTTCAAAATGGATAGGTTTTTTTGATACACCCTGTATATAAAAAAGGCCCCTTCGGACCTTACGAGTCCACATGTCTGTTTTATACGACTGTGTATAAAAAGTCATGGAATGAGTAAGGGTTCTATTATTCAGTGCAGTGATGTAATTTTTCCTACTGGGTCAAAACATGGTATTTGAAATCTCTCTGACGGGACATTTTACAGACAATTTGACAGATTAGTGTTGCTAAATGACCCACATTTTTACTTTTAAATTCCTTTTTGCTTTAGTTGAACCATAAGGGATTATCCAAAACAAGGAGCTACTTTATATTGAAATAAATGTAGGAATGGCAATCAATTAAAATTCACTCTCTGACGTGACATTACTGTTTTGACCCTACTGTAAAATTCAGTTTTTGCTAGACAAGCAAAATAAAAATAGAATTTTGGGAGAAAAAAAAAAAAGTTCTCTTTACGCACAAAACACGTACTGAAACTGAACTGAAACCATGTCCCAAAAACTGAAGTACAGACCGAACTGTGGGCTACCTGTACCGTTGCACCCCTAATGTACATCAAGATCTTCGGTTTACATATCCGTAACCGCCAACCCTAACCCCTACTTGCTAATCGTGTGGTATGTGACGCGGTGTGAACATGCACACGTAAAGCTTATAATGCATACAGATAACATGGCAATTAAAAGAGGCGTGTTATCTGTACATAATTCATGATATCACATATTAAAGTTAATAGTGCATTTACATATTTGTCAGGAGTATAACTTCACATTATAAGTTATATCTTTTTTTCCACAAGTGACACTGAAATTATGTAAACAGTTTCATAAAATAGAGTTATCAAGTTAAAAAATGAGCCTATTTGAGAAATGATAGGTGAAACTTTAATTTTTTAACACTGATGTTCACTTTTTGCTGGATCTGGCCCTAATGTAATAAATCTGTAATGAGATAAAGTTAGGCTGCAAACTGCCAGCAGTCTGGAGTGAAATTATTTATTCATTTGGTTATTTTATAAAAATGAATACTGACATCTTGATACACACTGAATACATGCTGAAATAAGGTCATGAAATTCATCTCCACGCGGTTTTATTGAATTACATCAGGCTGTACGCTAAAGGTTTGTGCAGTAGGAAAAGACTAGCAACAGGAGCATAGTTGTACATCTGTCTTGCAAAAATGATGCAGCACATTGCAACTGCTTCAAGTGTTATTTAAACTGAATGTGTCTCATGTTCCTGATGATGTGTTGATACTGTCTAAATTCTATACTGTCTGTATTTATGGAATGACCTTAGGTTGTTTGAGACCAAGGCTTAAGTTTTAGCTTAGATAGAAGTACGGATTGTCTTCATAATCAATTGTATTGTTTGCTTAATGTCTTGGGCCCACGTTTATAAGCTATGGATAGTTTCTGGGGTTACCCTTTGTACAAAATTATATCCTGCTGTAAATTATGAATACAATTTGCATACGTATTTTTAGGGATGCACCGATATCACTGTCTTCCAGACCGAGTACAAGTACAAGTACTTACATTTGAGTACTTGCCAATACTGAGTACCGATACGAATACTTAATAATCCCATTCCAGTTGTTAGTTCCTTTTTGTAAATGTGCTTTATTGTCGTTGTCATTAGTCTGACTGGAACAAAGTGCTGCTCTTGACATTTAATGTGTTGGAATGAGCGTTTGTCAATTAATCCACCAGGGGGCGCCGCTCTGAATTAACCATACTGGACAAATACCACGAAGAAGAGGAAAGTTTTTTTAGACGAAGAAGAGGAAAGTCAGAAATAACAAACATGTAGACGACAGAGGGAACACTAATGTGATACTAATGTCGATATTGCTGAGGGCAGCTGTCCTAAGTGTGTCAGTAATTTTTCTCTAACTCACACAGTGGCTCTTTGAACAGATCCTCTACCTCCACGGTTCCCGCTGATTCAGATTCAGATTCAGAAAACTTTATTTGTCCCATACGGGCAATTCATTTGCAGCTTACCACAGATATCAGCCCAGATATCAGCCTACATCCAAAGTGCAATGTGACAAACATAAATAAATCGGTGCACAAATACAGGATTATTGAAAGCAACTACGAATAAATGCATTTAAATAATCAACAATAAATAATCAATAAATACCAATGCAGACAAAAAGACCCTATTGATTCCCCTAATATTTAAAAAAAGAAAAAAAATCATATAAAATGACTAAAATGGCTGCTGTCAGAGTTTAAAAGTGTGATAGCTGAAGGAATAAAAGATTTTGAATATTTGTTGGTTTTCCTCTGAGGGGCGTGGTTACGCCAGACTGAAGGCATCGAGGCAAACTTCTGACGCAACACATGGTGAGGGTCCCTGGTGATGGACTGTGCTTTTCTCACCACCTGAAGCTCCCAGAGGGAAGACAAGTCTCTGAGTCTGACTCCAATGATCTTGGAGCGTATTTTTTACAATAGCATGCAGACTGTTCTTGTCTTTCATAGTTAAAATATTGAACCAACTGGTATTCTCCGTCTGGGTACGCATTCGCCAGCACCTGGAATGAATGAATGAATGAATGTTTTTATTATTGTGTTTTGCATAAAAAATATGCCCAGCCCTTACATGGGCTTATAAGACACCCAAAATACACACCAAAAATCAAACACCAGACAATAGATATGAACAAAACAAAATACTGACCTATTTAAACAAACACATCTGCTGCTTTTTCCAGGCTTTACAAACAAATAATGCTAATTTATATACATTAGAACTAAACAACCATTTCATCTTGTCATCATCAGTGCTCCAGAACATATCAGGATTTCAGATACACATATCATCAAACAGAGGGGCTCTCAGTTCATCATATAGAGGACAACACAAAAGAAAATGTGATTAATTTTCCACTTCCCCCAAATCACACAGCGGATGGAATGTACGCAGAGCACAGACAGAGCGCTCCGTCCATATCTGTCTGTGTCTTTTATGTTACTTTTTTCACCATCATTTATTTAGTTAAATCTCCACACTACTGACATTATTCCTCCTCCTCGTACCTGCTGCACTTAACTGTGAATGTCACGCTGACGTAAGTGGTATCGGTGCGGTTGTATCAGAGTACTTTTACAAATACGAGTACAAGTACACACGCTGAGTATCGGACCCGATACCTGATACTGGTATCGGTATCGGTGCATCCCTACGTATTTTAAATGATTTGTTAATCACTCTAGTTCCGTTATCTGTGCATTAATTGCATCCATGTGTCTCCCCCTGCCTTCTCCCCCTCCCCCCTAGTCTCTCTCTATCTCTCTCTCTTTTTATCCTCCTTTCTCTCTTTCACCCCAGTTGGTCAAGGCAGATGTGCATCCTCCAGGAGTCAGGGTCTACTCCAGGTTTCTTCTGTTAAGAAAAAGTTTTTCCTTCCACTGTCACCAGTCACTAGTGTTTGCTCCTGGGGGATTCTGTTGGTTTCTGTAAATTGCCTTAGAGTCTGGTTTTGACCGTCTCGATATGTAAAGTATCATGAGATAACTTTTGTTATGATTTGGCGCTATATAAATAAAATTTGACTGGTATATTGATTGATTGATTAAGTAAAATAAAAAATAAAATGTTACAGTCCGGATTTGTCACACTTAACCTTTGAATAATACTGTATTTTCAGCCTCCTTAATTCACACATCGCTGACTTTAATTATTCTCTGACTTTCTCTCAGAGGAGCAGTTAATCACCGATGGGAATATTGTGGAAGCCTGTGAAGCTACTGAGGAGGATTTGCTTGTGGTTCACACCAAACGCTACCTCAACAGATTAAAGGTAGGTTTGTTTTCCCACAATAACACAAAACTTGAGCGTAGCAGACAGTTCTTTATATTCACATCCTCTCTCTCCATTTTTCCACTCACGAAAGAATCCATTTCAACAGGATTTCGTGATTACTGAAATAAATCGTCACAGTACATTTACATTTAATAATGCGATTTTAACAAACGGTGTTCTTCTGTTAATATTCCTTCTATGTTGACATTCTCCTCATTGTGTACTATGATGCAGGCGGTGACGTATGGGAACAGGGTGAACTCATCAGGATGCAGTGGATTATCCCATAGTGCTTATTTAATTCAGCTGCGTTGTAGCACAGGCTGAAAACATCACCTCTCTGTGTCCTCTAAAGGGTTAGTCTGGATTCTCTGACATGGGGTTGTATGAGGTATCCATAGTCTGTGTATTTTCTACCAGTGCTGTAGTCTAGGCCATGTGAGGAGACCAAGTCATGAACAGGATCTTAGGTTTAAACCAAGTCAGGACCTTACGCACAGCAAAGGCATTATGGCCTGTCTTTAGCTCCATCCCTTAATATACCTGTTACCTTCCCAGAACTGGTGGTAAGAGATTTTCTGTCTGGCTCTATTGTGCACCGGAAGAAGTAGGTAGACACTAGTGACACTAAACAACTCTGGCCTTTTTTTTTCCTTTGTCAGAAACAGTAAGAGAAACATGCATCTGTAATAACACTGTTAGCTTACACAACATTAGCATCTACTCTCAACACCAGTCTCATAACCAGTGTATAGGTGGGTAATATGCAAGTAATATAACATAATAATATAATAATATAATACAATATAATATGATATGTAAGGTAATACGCATCCTAATACACACAATACCTAGCATTGGCATTTGTATTAGCATTAGCAATTAGCATGATCACATATCAGATAATATGTAAGTAATATAATATAATAATATAATATTTAAGGTAATACGCATCCTAATACACACAGTACCTAGCATTAGCATTTGTATTAGCATTAGGAATTGGCATTATCACATATTAGGTGTTATATTAGTAATGTATTATAATATAATATAATATAGTATAATGTAATATAATATGTAAGGTAATACGCATCCTAATACACACAGTACCTAGCATTAGTATTTGTATTAGCATTAGCAATTAGCATTATCACAGATCAGATAATATGTAAGTAATGTAATATAATAATATAATATTTAAGGTAATATGCATCCTAATACACACCGTACCTAGCATTGGCATTTGTATTAGCATTAGCAATTGGCATTATCACATATTAGTTGTTATGTTTGTAATGTAATATAATACAATATAATGTGATATAATATAATATGTAAGGTAATACGCATCCTAATACACACAATACCTAGCATTAGCATTTGTATTAGCTTTAGCAATTAGCATTATCGCATATCAGGTAATATGTAAGTAATATAATATAAAAATATAATACAATATAATATAACATAATATAAAATAATATAATATGTAAGGCGATACGCATCTTAATACACACAGCACCTAGCATTAGCATTTGTAGTTGCATTACCATTAGCAATTAGTATAATCACAAATCAGGAGCAGTGAGCTGACATTGATGGCGCTCAGAGACCAACTCTAGATCTACAACAGCACTGTGGTCATACAACTTTGGCTTGGTGAAAATCTGCACTGAAAACTCGGGATAAAGAGTCTGGATTGTCTTTGTGTGGTTTATTCTTGCAAGAAGGTCAGACAGACATACAGGGTGTAACAGTGTGTGGAGTGTCAGACAAAGAGCAAATAGGGTTCAGTGATTTTTAAGGAGTTTGGGCAGATAAAGTATGCATTGGTAAGATGGATGAAACAGTTTCAGTGTGTGAGATATGAGGTAAGTCAGACCAATTATGTATAAAGGTCTGGACTTTGATGGATAGGGTCACACAGGACAATATGGAAGGTAAAAGACCATTATGTAAGGACAGTGAAACAAATGAAACACTGACTGGTGCTCTCAACACTAAAGAGGCCATATTTATTTAAACCCACTTTTCTTAGTCTGTGGTTCATTTATTTGTGTATTTGGACCCTAATAGTTCATGCAGCTTGAATTTGAACCCTCCAGCTGCTGCAAAACTATCTTTATTTTCATTTGGGCAAAAAATCCAGTGGATTTCTACAACCTGTTTGAATTCCTGCTTAATTTGTTACGTCTGTAACTAGTTACGTCTCCACATTTGCACATATGAGGTCCAGACTTCAGACGAACATTTCTGCAGTTCGACATAATCATTTGTCAGCAGCAGCAGTTGTAGTCCATACTGAAAATATGTCCAAACTTGGAGTCCATTACCTAAAATGTTCAGTTGTTGGTTGAACGGGACAGAAAGCGTAGCCAACAACCTGGAGGGGGCGGGGCCTGAAGTGGCTCATGTGCATTTAAAGGGCCAGCGCTCCAAACCACCTTTCTGGTGTCATTACTCAGAAATAGGGTTGAAGATGGACCTGTGGAGTTGAATGAATGAAGAATTCAGACCCAAGGAGAGCATTTACAGTTTATGGAGACCACAGGGAAATGTGGGAAAATGAAGAATCCCATTTTAAAATAGAAAAGCACTCGGAGAGCGCAGACCTCCGCCAAGGCAGATGAGTGCCCCCCCCCCCGATCACTACCAAAATTGAATCATTTGTTCCTTGGGCCAGTATCAACATTTCCTGAAATTTTCATCCAAATCCGTCCATAAATTTTTGAGTTATCTTGCATACGGACAGACAGACAGACAAACCAACGCCGGCAAAAACATAACCTCCTTGGCGGAGGTAAAAAGCAGGATATCACTCCTTTAATGTAGATGTTTTGCAAATTAGACATCTTTCTCCGTGTGTCATCCACCTGTCAACAGTTTTATATTGCAAAAACTGCTAAATTTAATATTGCTTTCCACTGTGAAGAGCTAAAAACTTATGTGTTTGTGTGAAACCGAGTGGAATACTAAGCGATTACAAGATGATAGTATCACATAGGTCATGTGGATGGGGGAAGAATATGTTTTTATTTAAGTGAGTGATATTTTACTTCATGCCCCACCCCCTTCAGGATGTTGACCATGCTTTCTGTCCCATTCAGCCACTTGTGTTCGTTTATACAACCAACAACTGAACATTTTAGGTAATTGGGTTGAAGTTTGGACATATTTTCAGTATGGACTACAACCGCTGCTGACAAACAATTATGTCGTACTCGATGAAATGTTTGTTGGAAGTCCGGACCTTATATGTACAAATGTTGTAACGTAACTAGTTGTAAAATGTAACAAACTATGCAGGAATTGAAACGGGTTGTGGAAATCCATTTTTTCCCAAATGAATATAAAGATAGTTTTGCAGCACCTGGAGGGTTCAAATTCAAACTGTATGAAGTATTAGGGTCCAAATACACAAATAAATGAAGCACAGACTAATAAAAGTGGGTTTAGACAAATATGAGCCTTTTAACTATTTGGTTATTTGGTAGGTACAGTAAACATCTGTATTGAACATCAGATGTAAATATGCCTGATTGTAGCAAGAACGATAATTAGCGTCTGTAGTTCTTAGTAGGGGTGTAAGAAAATATCGGTTCTGCAATATATTGTGATATTTCATGTCACAATACTGTATCAATATTAAAAAGTACTGTATCGATATTTTTAGGTATTCAAATGTAGATATTGTGGAGGTTCAATTTTGTTTTTTTTGTTTTTCTTTTTTTTTCTATTTTATTCTATTATTAAATAATGTTAGTTCCTTTGTTGGGATTGCACAAAAATAATGTTCTGCAAGTTCTGAACTAATAGAATATGAACATTTAAACAGGATTTTCAACTGTAATGTCTGTAAAACAGAATTTAAGGTTTAACACAGGAAAATTTTGTGATATAGCATTAGATCCTGTTGTGATCAAATAAAAATGTGTTTAGTATTTGTGCATATTTCTGGTGTCAGTCAATTCTTCAAGGAAATAATCATTAAAAAAAAAAAAGAAACAAACAAAAAATTGTCTTTTTTACAGTATCATGATATATCATGATATATCGTATCGTGATCCTAGTATTGTGATTTATATCCTATCACCACATTCTTGCCGATACACAGCCCAAGTTCTTAGACAGGTAAGGAAAAACTTTGCAATTAAAACATACAGATAAAACAATAGAAGTACCACTGTGCACTGTGCTAATGGAGATCTGCTGCGTGTATTATAGGGCGACACACCAGTACCTCACACAACCTGAGGTCAAAAAAATCTGAAACTATCCCTCGAAGCCAGTAAGAGCTTTTACTGTTTTATCATCCTCTGGACTTTATTTGAAACCACATTTGTCTTCCTTTTCCTCCAAAACGCAGAGGGCTGAAGTTCAATTCAGTTGTTTGTGGCTATTTCATACATTCAGCGATATAGAAAAACTTGAGACGCACTGGTAAATCTCTCATAAAGGAGTTTCCGCTGGAGGAAAAGTAAAGCTGATAACAGTAGTTCTGTGAGATTCAGAGCTTTTGTATTTACTCCGTCTCTCCTCTACTGCATGCAGAACCAGTCTTGGTGGGCTCCAGAGAGGGTACCTCAGCACTCTGTTGTGAATTCGCCTCATTCTTTGCTATTCTGTTTTCTTACAAGAGTCAAGGCTCAAATCCAAACCCACCGGCAGCATTATTATGTCTTTCTTTAGTCAGCTTTTCTATAGCGTTATATCAAAACCCTGGTGGGCACATGTTGGAAAATTGAGTTCTTTTACTCCGTGTTTGGCTTTCAGTGCTTTTTAGTGAACTGAGCTCCACCTGTGTTTTGTTAGCTGTATCCATCGTAGAGTCGCGCCGCAGAAAATGTACCTATAATGTATCTAAAAGTGTGTTTTTTTCCCCCCCGCTTTAGTGGTCTCTGGTGGTGGCAACAATCACAGAAATTCCTCCTGTTATGTTTCTTCCAAATTTCCTGGTGCAACGAAAGGTGTTGAGGCCTTTACGAACACAGACTGGAGGCACAATAATGGTAGGTAACAGAAGGTTTCATTTCCTCCTCATACTGTCGCTTTTTGGACACTATTGGCCCGTTGTATGATTCTGTTTAAGTGGAAGGAACCTCTGCCACCCACCTTTGTTTATTTATTTATTTACATTTACATTTATGCATTTGGCAGACGCTTTTTTCCAAAGTGACTTACAGGGGAAAATGAAAAAAAAAATAATAATAATAATAATAATAATAAAAAAATAAAATAAAATAAAATACAAGAATAGATTAAAGACATAAAGCAGCTGTATAATTAAAAGCAGTGTCTTACAGAAGAATAAAAAAAAGCAAAATGATAGACTAAGATACAAGAATAGATTGAGAAGACATAAAAACAGCTGTACAATTAAAACAGTGAAATAAAAATACCAAGTAAAACAACAGAAGAAACATAAATTTATTTATTTACAGGACAGTGTGTATTGGCATTAGCTCCAGAGAACAAGATGCATGCACCAGATTTAGCAGAGATGCTAATTTCCATCTGTTGTCCAGGACAAACGACTAATATAACAAACATCGCTTATATTATAAAGTCATAATATACTGGAAGAAAACCGTTAAACATGACAGATATAGAAAAGTCTGCTCAGATTGAACAGCTTCAGCCAAATACATAAAACGGGACTTACATTCTAAAAATACAATAACTTTCCTAGAGCAAGAATAAGATATAAAAGATAGAAGGAGAAGGAGAGAAGAAGAGAAAGAGGGAAAAAAAAGAGAGCAAGAAGAATAAATAGATGAATAGAATAGGCTAATTGTGCAATTGCAAACCAAACATAGAAAAAAGTAGACGTAAAAACTATTAAGATAGATAAAATAAGATAAGATAAGATAAGATATTCCTTTATTGATCCCACAATGGGGAAATTCACAGTATTGTCAGCAGCGTAAAACATACATATAGACATACGCATACATGTAAAACAGTCATATAAATTTGAATAAAAAAGTGTTTAAAAGGAGAATGCATTCAGCTAAAAACTTCAATAGAATTAACCGAGACAGTTTATACAATACGTGTGTGCAGAGATTAGTACAGTACTTGATTTGTTTGACAAGACTGAAATCTTCCTCATGTGACTAAATAGATAGAAAACAAAACATGGAATGTCTAAAAGCACTGTTTTTGTCAGTACAATGCCATATATATTGATGTAAGAACTGAAGTGATTTTGGTTATTATCAAGAAAACATGGAAAGTGGATAGATGTCAGCAACAAATATACCTTAAGTTGGACCAGGCATTAAAATGAATAAGAAATTGAAGAAAACAAGGGATGGTCTAATAAGACTGTATGTCTTCATCATATTTTTAGTAGATAATATTCAAGGTGCACTTTAAATGTCGTCTTCTGAACAGAGCCCCTCTCCCATTACCCATCAGCCCAGCGTTCACATCATTTACTAAGCATGCTTTGTAGTGCAGCGTTGGGCTCTGCAGAATTTATATTTGTTGGTCCGTTGCCCACTTTATCTCCCATGAAAAACTGAGCTAGGACAGGAGCAATTTATAACCACGCTTGTATACAGAGATGACATTTAATACTAAATACGGCACAGGAGATATTCGCATTGTTTAGTTAACCTTTCATAACTTCTCCTTCATGCTTTATATTTGATGATGCAACATTACACACAAAGTTTTGGGGTTTTTTTTGCGCATTTTTAATTAATTTTTTTATTCAAGTTTTTATTCAGAACAGTCTCATAACATATTACACTGGACATCAGTGGAACAAAGTACACCGTTCTCTTTTTTTTTTTTTTTTTACTTTAACTTTTTGTTGAAATTACAACAATGAAAATATAAAAAAAGTCATATATAGTACCCAATATATGTGATGTCAGAACAAGAACACTACACCTGCACTCACATGTACACATACACAAAAAAAAACAAAAAAAAAAAAAGGGGGTGGGAGAGGTCTGTCTACTTACTGAATTTTAAAGTAATCTATAAGGGCTGCCAAATTGAATAAAATAACTTTACATTATCTTTTAGAGACAATTTGATTTGATTTTCATAATGTCTTTCAACAGAGCTTGATGAGTTGGAAGATTTTTATTCTTCCAGTATAACAGAATAAAGTGTCACCGTTCTCTCTCTCTTTTTTGTTTTTGAAAAAGAAAAAAAAAAAGAGTGTCAATATTGCTCTCTGAAAGAAAAAAAAGTAATTTGTGAATCTTTGTTACATGAATAATGTCATATAAACAATGACTTTGCGGTGCAAAACATAACAGAAG
The DNA here is from genome assembly GCF_902148855.1 of Sphaeramia orbicularis. Lineage (NCBI taxonomy): Eukaryota > Metazoa > Chordata > Actinopteri > Kurtiformes > Apogonidae > Sphaeramia > Sphaeramia orbicularis. The sequence continues at coordinate 6,055,600 of NC_043961.1, read as the reverse complement.
AGTGATTTGTGAAGAATGATGCTTTTCACGGTCATCTTGTTTTGCACATTTTTGATGTTTTGCACAAATGTGGAGTTTGGGCGAATAAGAGTGCCACTGAATTGCTTAGTTGTTGCTGATTGAGCAGAGCCTGAGGGGGAACTATTGAACTCCTGTGACAGGGGACCTCGTCAAAATGACCTCCGGAAAGGCTCTTTGATCAAAAACAAAGAAATCCTTGTGCCTTTTGGAACTAGAAAGCCCCCATCAAGTGAACAGAATTGATTTGGGTTCTTCAAGTGAAGTACAGTGTGATGTCATGGGTTTTTTCAACAGCTGATGGAAAGGGTTAAATATATCTGCAGAAAATGGAGACAGATTGTGTTGTTTTCCACAATACGGGTCAGATGTACACTTACCGACCACTTTATTAGGTACACTTTGTAAACACCAGGTGTACTTAATAAAGTGGCCAGTGAGTGAATACGCTCCTGATGTTGCTCATCTGGTTCAGTGTTCGACATGTTGTGCATTCATAGATGCTCCTCTGCATACCTCAGTTGTAACCGCTGCTTATTTGAGTTTCCATTTCCTTTCTTATCAACTGGAACCAGCCTGACCTTTGACCTCTCGTATTAAAAAGGCATTTTCTCCCATAGAATTCCCACTCAATGGATATTTTGTCTTTTTTTAACCATTGTCTATAATAGTAAAGTGTTAAAATCACAGTACACAGAAAACAACTATGCCATGTTCACTGAGGCACTGCTAGCAATTGTGGGCCCCATGAAAGCTAAACTTTGTGGGCCCTTGACAAAATTCAGTGGGGAGGTGGGTGGGGGGGTTGTATACGTGATGGTGCAGTCCAGAACTCACATAAGTCATGCTGGCATGAAGTGAAAGTGAGACAACATGCTTACTAAACACATTTTTTTTTATCATAACAGGATCTAATACTAGGGTTAGGGTTCGGGTTAGGGTTAGCTAATGGTATCACAAAATGTTCCTCTAATAAAAGAGACATTATAGATTAAGATCCTATTCAAATGTTCATATTCTATTAGTTCATAAGTAACATCATAACATTATTTGTGTGCAATCCCAACAAAGGAACTAACATCTGCCTCTCTCAGACAGTAAAAAGTGCTTTTAGGATCCTTCAAATAACCTTTACTTAATAAAACAGTGTTAAATAATAATGAATAAGAAAAAAACGATGAAGACAACCAAAAAACAAAAATAGGACCAATGGCCCTGTAGCTTACCGGCCAAATGAAAAGCTTTGGGAAATGTATCCAGATGCCATTTATTATCACCCAGTTCTGTGTATTTATTATATTACAGAAATAGCCCATGTTTTGGTCATATTCCAATCAGATCTGTAAAAACTGTAAATTCCAAGTTGATATCATTGATAGTTAGTGATTTATTGCATCAATCCACTTCCTATCTCTTATAATGGGAAAATTTGTCAAAGTGGCACCAAATCCAGAATCAGATCCAATACCTTGTGTTGACATCATCATACAGAAGCTGTATACCAAGTTTGAAGTCAATCAGAACTGGAGTTTCAGAGAAAAAGACGACTGAATTTTTTTCCCCATAAGAGCCCATGTTAAATTTTCCAGAAGAAGATCCTGATCAGCATGTGGACATTATGTTTTGGTCATCTCCCATCAGGGCTGGACTGTAGAAATTTCAACTTGTTATCATTTATATTTACTGAGTTACTGCATCGATCCACTTCCTATCGCTTATAATGGGGAAATTTTTCAAAGTCGCACCAAATCCAGAACCAGATCCAGATCCAAATAATTTCACTAACTTTTGTTGGCATCATCATAAAGAAGCTGTATACCAAGTTTGAAGTAAATCGGAGTTGTAGTTTCGGAGAAGAAGATGATTGAAATTTTTGTAACATGACGACAGACGATGACAGACGCCGCATGACGACAATAGCTTACGGCCTGTCGGCCAGTAAGCTAAAAATGAACCTCCACCATATCTGCGTTTGAATAAAAACCTAAAAATATCAATACAGTACTTTTTAATATCGATACAGTATTGTGAAAAGAAATATCGCGATATATTGCAGAACCGATATTTTCTAACACCACAATTTATTAATGACCCAAATTTGGTCAAGTTTCACTACAGCGAAAATGTTATCACCCAAAAAAATATGTATGATTTGAATTAATCTGTTATTCGTTTTATTCCATATTGGTGGCATAAAGTTAACTGGCAAAATGCAGAATAATGACATGAATCACAATTATCTGTATGAGAGTTTATTTTCAACTGAGTAAATCTTTGTCTTTAAATATTTGGGCTTTTCTCTTAGTTGATGTGGTTCTCTGCACAAAATGACAAACAGAGAGGAAGATATGGCCTGGTACATTTATACACACCAGCTGTTGGTGATTCACTATCAGATCTAATGTAATGGGGAAGGTCTTTTCACTCAGACAGATGAATTCCGAGGCTGATGGCTGTATATGAAATTAGAGGTTTATAGTAAAATATTCGTGGCACTCCGATTCAGTTAGTGCTAGTTTTCCCCCCGTCGCAGTGAAGTGTCGGAGCCGTGGACAGTGTGTGCATACATACTAATGCATGTTATTACTCATCCATCAGAGAGCCATATTGACATTTACACACAATCTCCCCAGCTCATATCTCCTCCCCTCAGGCATCCTGCACGATGAGCTCCAGCTCCACACAACTACACAACAACAACAACATAAAAGCCTGCTTTTTCATGGAGGGGAGAAAAATCTTGACCTGCTTTTGAAAAGGAGCAGCTGTCAACATCCATGCGACACCAAAGATCTCGGTATTCCCTCGGACGTCGCTCACCTGCTAAAGCTCTTAATGATTTATCTGATTAGATTTTGCCCATCAGTCTCTGAGAACAATAGTTTTGTAGTGACAATCCAGACATGTGCTTTATTGTGAAGTGTATTAGATGTACCATCAGTGGCTTCTTAAGAGGTTGAGGCGGTGGTGCGACCAACCCAAAAATAACCCGTTCCTTATGCGTAGCCATGCGCATCAGGATTAAGCTGATGAACATGAAAGACAAACACTGCCTGAATGTCTGTTCAGAGGAAAAGTGCTCTTATAGTGTAAATTTATCAAATACAAAAGGCTTGTTGACAAATCCCCGAGGGGAAATGGAGATGCCTGTGATAGAGTGTTATTGCATAGGTATGTTTGTCACCGCATCGCATTTACATTTTAAGGAGAGGTTTGTTTAGCCTAGCTTAGCATAAGTCCTGCTTGGTCCACACTGAAAAATAATACCAGCACTGTTAAGTCTGCTCTGACACCTCATTTGTTGAGTATATTCACAAATAGAATTGTTGATGTGACACTATGATGGGGTTATGTATAGAAAGATTTGTGTGTAAAAAGAAAAGGAGTTATTGTATTGAAGTATGGGGCAACGCATATATGAGTGACACAAAGCCATTGTTTTTTTTACAGAAAAGAGTGATAAGAATCATGTACAATGTAAACAGGGAAGGCACAAATGAGTTGTTTATTAAATCAGGATTTTTTAAGTTTAACCCTATAATGCCAAACATATCATATTTGATACATGGGTTTTGAGGCCCTCTGCGTGATCAGTGTGATGTTTCTTTTCTTGAAAAACCTGATGTATACAATTAGATACATGCAATACACAGATAATCCACCAGGGGGAGGAGTTCATTCACCAGAGGCCTTTCCAGTGACATTACAAGACTGTCATTAATGAGGAAGGAGGAAGAACTTTGTCAATTTTGAAAAGGAATTGCCAATTTGTTAGACATGTTTGTGTTATATTATGTTTTTGTTTATTAAAAAATAATAATATTTGAGCATTGAGACCCGATGTATCAAATATGATACAAAATTGAAACTTGTACATGAAAATTGATATTTGAAAAAAAAAAAAAAAAAAATGTTTGCGTTGTACAGAAGGACCAATAAAGGCTCCAGTTTAAAAAAACTGGAATTTCCTGTCAGTGATTTAATGGTTCAGGCTTTACAGGGTTAAAGAGTTAGCTGAATTAAGGACATTGTTGATAGTGTTTAGAGAGACAGAACGGACTTTCGCAAATTTGGAGAGATTATTTGTTTTAGTATCACAGGATGAAAAACATGGAAGGAGGTTTCATTTTAAACAGCGAAGGGTTCGGACTAATGTAAAGCAAATGTGGATTTGTGTTGTGGGTGTCAGAATGTGGGATTCTTTGGCAATGGAAGAGAAGAGCTGTACAAATATTTTACAGTCTAAGAGGTTGTATAAGGAGAGAATAGAGAAGCTTTATAAAAACAAGAAAATTAAATAATTTTACTTATGGATTTTTGGCTTTATTATCATTGACTATCATGTAAACTGTTCACTGTAATAACTGTAACGGCAACTTATCTGATGGAAGCAGATGTTTTAAGAAAGGGATAGGTATTAGAAGTTTTCTCCATCCTGCTCCTTCCCAATCATTCAGACTGGAATGAATAAATGAAATGAAGTCAGTGAAAATGAGCAGTAACCTTGGTTTGCTCATTTTTACTGAGCTAGGCCAGTTGTTTCCCTAGCTTAACATTTTTGTGTTAGGATGAATCCTGTCCTACCCATAGATATAGAAGCCAGATAATAGATTAGATTAGATTAGATTAGATGTTATTGATTCCACAATGTTGAAATTTACTGGTCAAGGCAGCAACAGATAAAAGTGCAAGAAAAAAAATAGAATAGAAATATATTCTTGTATGACATGACCATAGCACATGTCCCATTACAAGAGACTAAACCATAGAAAACTTGCTGATGTAAGTTTGTTGAAATTACCTTCCACACATAAAAATATTACTCATTGAATTAATATATTGTAATAATGGACTGTGATGCACATATTGAGTGAGAAGCGGACCTACAGTCTCAACTTCATTCATGTTAGCCTAGCAAAACCTTTCATACAATCTATAGCGTTGTTTGAATCCCATTTCTAAAATCTTCAGTAAGATCTTATTAAAGGAGAACAAATTTAAAGCTGGACCTATGACTGAGCCTAACTCCTGGGAGAAAAAACAATCACTCAGTACTTTTGGAGTATTAAAGTTTAATATAAGTCTTCTGCTTTCAACACTTACATTTTAGAATATGTCTTCACTGGTTTAATGTTGGAGTTGATGCCCTTGCTTCTTGGTAAGAATGCCAATAATTTATTATCATAACTCGCTGTAATGTATCATGAACAGATATAAAGTGATAATACATTGTCTATACCTTTCAAAATTGAGGTTTTGGATTCTGTAACTGTGTCCAAAAGTCCACACCAACTGAGAAAACACAGGAGAAGGAGTTCACATCTTGCATTTGAAGAACACTGTCACCAGTTTAGAAGTCCTGGGGCCTTGTTTGAGAAAATAAGACTCCATTAATAAATGCGAGTGTATGTGCTCAGCCCGCTGTCCTTTGAGGTGAGAATGAAAAGATTACGTGAGAAACCCATCCACTTAAATGCAACATCGACTTTTAAATGAGCTCACATCTTGCCAATTACATGATAAGCACCACTGTGCATCTCTGCAGAAACACAGTGTATTATGTTAAAAAATATGGACCCACAGAGGAAGGCTCTGTTTTGACAGCTTGTGTGATAAGGTGTAGTTGGCTTTCATTGCTAATTTTCGGATGGTCAACATTCCGTGACTACTCTTAATACTCTTGATATTAAAGAGTTTTTATTGATTTTGGTTGTTTTCCTCTGAAGACCTTTGGCCTTCCAGCTCTTTTTCGCCTGTTTCAGACTGGTTCTGTTCTGTTTTTTTCTGTACACCAGTTTTCATTCATTTGATTTGATTTGTTCTTTTTTTTTCCAGAATTGTTTCATTAATGAAGAATCTGACAGGTGCCACGCTTTTACAACACAATAGTGTAGCTTTTTTGTGTTTCCCATCTCAACTGTCTGACATACTGCAATTCTCCTTATGTAAATATCGATACAGCCTGTAGAGTTTGATTACTATTATTATTTTTTGTATTAAGGGTTTTTTTTTTTTTTGCACTATCTTTCCACATGCACATTTTCTCGGACTTTATCCTATTGCTGCCTTGATTAGTCAGTTTTCCTGTAGTGGGATCAATAAAGTTTCATGTTATCTCTTATATTTACCTAAACCTCATTTGAACCTATATCCTTGACTAAGATCACAGCATCGTAACATCTTTGCACAAAGCTTTGAACTGAACTCATCCTCCTGATGTGTAAAACGATGGCAGTAAGGGCCCCTTTACACAGCGTGGAGATCGTTGGGTGACCATTGAGTGATCAAAAATTGGCCCGATCTCTCAACGATCTCCTAAGCCGTTTCTGTGTAAATGTTTGGGAGATCCTTTTGTGCTCATTGTGCCTTTGGTCCTCTACTTTAAACTGTCTGGTCAGTTGAATCAGGCGGAGGGGGGTGGGGGGTGGTCATGGAGATAGTCGTACTCATTCCCTCAGTGATCTCTCAACCATCTCTACCTTCAGGGTGGAATAATTTGGCGTTCATTGAAAGATTGCGGAGAGATCATTGGGAGATGGATGAGATCTTTGACAGCGCCTTGAATGCGCCTTGAGCGTTCTTTGAGAGATCTCTTCCCTTGGCGATCGTTGACAGATTGTTTTGGACAGAGTCAAAACTTTGAGGAGACCATGGCGACTGTGGAAATCACTGGAAGATCATTGAGCGATCTTGGTGATTGCTGGGTGCTCATTGAAAGACTGCTGAGTGATCTGGCCATTTTTTCGCTACTGAACGACCTCTCAAATGCTGCGTTTCCCTTACATGGTATCGGCTCAACTCGGCCTTTTTGCGTTTCCATTACGAAAAAGGACCTGGAATCTGGTGCCCGGTACTACTTTTTTGGTATCACCTCTGCCGAGGTTCCAGGACTGGGGAGCAGATACTTAAACGGGACGTACAAACACTGCAGACCACTGATTGGTCAGACAGTTGTCTCTGTGACCTGCCATTTTACAAAAAACAGATGCTGAAGTTTACAGTAAATATGTCGGTAGGTTAATCCACATGATGACAGCACACAAAACTACACCATGGTTTGTCGAGGAGGTTCAGACGTAAAAAAAATCAGCATGAGCTTGACAAGAGAACACGAAACAAGCAAGTTTATCAGCAACTCTGAGCAGACGACACGGAAGTAACGTGCCGCATCGCTATGACGACCAGGTACTGTAAAGTCGGTAGTGTCCTGTAATGGAAGCGGTCTCCAGGAGCAGGACCTGGTACCCGAGTCAAGCCGAGCCGAGTCGAGCCGGTTCCACATAGTGGAAACGTGGCAAATGATCGCCACCCCTGTGTAAAGGTGGTTTAATGTAAAACCATGAGCCATTACTGTTCACTTTAGACTCCTCAGATACATCAGAGCATGTGTCAGATTGATTGATTCGTTTGCTGTTTTTTTGACAATCTGTAAACCTTTTAATAACAAATGACTGGTGCAACTTCAGCGGGGTATATGGGGGCTTTAGGGTGCAGGTCAAACCTCTAAAGGGCAACAAGGAAATGAAAAAAAATCGTATTAAAATCTGTGATTACTCTTCTTTCACACTTCCCACACAAAGAGCTTCAGGACTGATTGTATAATGTCTTCTGCTGTAAATTATACATAGTATGTTGTATATTTCATACACCTGATTTATTAATGCAAATAGAAGCTTTGTTTACCCAGGTCTGTATCCTGTCCTGAAAAACAGCATTTGAATGCATCACCTCAGGGCATCATTTGTAATTCCCAAGAGTTGTACGTATGTGTGTTTTTCAGAAAACATCAGTCAATTAATAGGGGCTGAAAAAAACAGCAGTTTATTTGTGTTGTGGTTAATTTGGAAATGGCCATTTTCTTTCATAAAATGAATTCCTGTATCATATAAATAGGGTCGAATGAAAATGCGTCATACTAACTTGGCATTTACACTGAAAGGTGTTGTCTTCCACAGGCAGGAAAACTGGCTGTTGACAGAGGATGGGCCATAAATGTGGGTAAGTTTTCACACCAGACTCATACAAGTAGACATCCAATCCTTCCAATTCAGCTACTGCAGCATCTCACATTATTTCAGAAGTGATGTGTGATGCAGAGAAGAACAGGATATGATGGTAAAATGTGGGACTGTAGATTAGGAAACGTGTTAGGTTAACGATGACTGTAAATGGATTTGGATAAAGGACGATTTTAAGGAGATTGGGCTGCATGAATGCTGTGTCATAGAGTGAAGGCTATGACTCAGCTCCTGTTTTCACAGTTTCTCATTAGATACGACATTATTCCAAAAAAAAAAAAAAAAAGGAGAAAACTTGTGCTGTCAGGCTGATACAGTCAAAATTTCCTGTGGAATATTAAACTACAGATTTGAATCTGATCAAGTGTTTTCTAGCAAAATAATAGGCAAGTCTTTTCTTTGTCTTTCCAGAATGTCTCCAGTGTGATTTAGCAGGTTTGTTATACGTGGTAGCTACAGTTCAGCTGCATTTCACTTACACTGGATTATTGAATTGTATGGTAGGATTGTTTTAAACGATGTATATTTTATATTGTACTGCAATGTTGTGAAAGAGCCCAACTGGACTGGAGTTCAGAATTAGCACTAGCTATAAACTCTACATGCATCAAATCAGCTACTGCATTGTCTCTGTCAAATAAATAAATAAGCAGAACACAGTTGATAGCATATGGGTCTTTCCATGAAACTGGGTAAACTTTTCCAGCTTTTTAGACCCAATAATAAGAGAGAAATGTAGACATATTTCCCCCCAGGATGGACCTAATAATAACCTCAGATAAATGAAAAAAAGTACCCTCTTGCCATGATCCATTCTAAAATTAATGAATTTTTTTTATTAAATATTGGGGCCAAAAATAAGACCAAAATTGGGACAGGAAAAGCTACCTAGACGTCAGTGCATTAGATCTGAAAACATGGCTCTTATATAACGCTATAAATAAAGACACTGTGTTAAATTTGGCGATCCTAGTCATTTTTTAAAATCCAGATGTGGGTTTTTCATGAAGCTCAGTCTCATTCCAGGTTTCGCGTGTAACCCATCACATCCACTCACGTTACATTCGGAACCTGCCCGTTTAAACACAAATAAATCGCGACTGATTTTGCAACAGGGGTCATTTTTGTGAAACACTCTGCCTTGCATATTTACTTTGATTCCCAAAATGTAACTGTGAGAGTAAAAAGATATTAGAAAAAGTAGCGCATAATTTTCATGTCCTTTTTACTGTGTTACATGCAGATTTTTGTATGCGCACGTCAAATAAAAATGTGTTTTATCTAAAAAATACTTTCTTTTATCTCAGTATTTGTTTTTAAAATAAGTGTTTCCAAACTTGCTTCATAACATTAGTCTACGTCTTGTTTGAATTTTTAGCCCCCATGTCCTGTTTCATAGAAGCACCCATATCGAATAATTCAGACCTGAATTGTAGCCGTTTAATTTATCTCTAAAAAGCTGCGCACAATTGGAATATTACATAAGCTGAAAAATGTTCTTTCAATTTTGTCGATAGGATCTTTTCCACGAGGTGTTGCTGATACGTTTCCTTCCTGACTGGCTTTTACTAAGAGGTCTCGGGCTGAAAAGGCAGTCATCCTTTATTCGTCCGCTCCCCCCCTAGTTTTTTGCCAAGTAGGGAACAAAAATCAGCACCATCAGACTTTAACTTTGTTGCTCCTGCTTATTCAGCTGCCTCGTTCCGTGTGTTGATGAATCAGGAAAAGATTGTTCCGCATCAATAAACATGATTTTAATAAAGATACAAAGGCTGTTCAGATCCGTCAATAGTTCTGCATATTGACTACAGGATGATGCAGAAGTGCGATTCTTTTGGAGGCCAAACAATAAATGATAATCATACTATTTTATTTCACCTGTCTCCACACTGGGCTTTATTAAAATTCTGCTCTACACTGTAGTTTAATGAACATGAGCACAGCAGAACAGAGGGGACTATAACTCTTAACCTGAATAATGTTTTTCTCTCTAGCTCTTTACATTCATGCTTTTAAGACATTTTAGTATCGCCTTTGTAGTCCCATTGTGGTGTCAGTATCATTGTTGTCCCACAGGGGAACAGAAGCCATTTTAATCAGAGGCAATAAACTCAATAACAGCCCCTTTTTAAAATAGCCAATTATGGTCATTTGAATAATAGACTTCTCAGATGTGCAGTGACCTGCTCTGTTTCTCTAATGGCTCTGACACTGAGCCAATGGGTTCTCCGTTCCCCAGGAGGGGGCTTCCACCACTGCTCCAGCGACAGGGGAGGGGGCTTCTGCGCCTATGCCGACATCACCCTGGCCATCAAGGTAAGACGGATGGTGTTAATAAAGCTAGTTCATGCAGACATTAGAGACACACATTATAGTTCATACACAGGTTATGTTCACACGCTGAGAGAAGCACGGCTGTTATTAGATTCAGGATGAGGTGGTATTTAATTCTGCTACAATATCAACAAACATAATACAGTTGTATATTTTGAGGAAGTAGCAGTAAAGGACATACAGCTCTTTTTATTGAATCAGGTAAATGTTTTACTTGTAAACCGCAACAATGCAAGCGTTGTATTTGTTTTTTGTTTTTTTTTATTGCAATTTTTTGTCTTTCATTCAGCAGAACAAACATGTAATGTTCGATGCTGTGCAGCTGCTATACGGCATTTTATTTATTCATTCATGCAGAGTTACAAAATTTAAAAAAACTCAATTATACAAGCCCTGGTCTGTCCCAAGATTAGTTCTGTAAGGTTTACATCTAAAATGTGGTCTCACTGGCGAACAAGCCTTTATGCTTAAGTAACGTATGGATTTATGCTATTTCTTTTCTTTTTAATCGTGTATGTTTTGTTTTTTTCTTATCCTACGGACCTAGTTTCTGTGTCCTTAATAAAGCTTGAATGAATGAATAGACACAAAACAAAACATACATGACAGCTCTTACATGAGAAATAAAAAAACAAAAAATGAAAACACTTTAGTACAGAAGGTGGTAGGTCAGACTTACAGTCAATGGCAGTCACATTTCTGAATATCATTTAAGTGCACAACAGTCCTTTTAATAGGGTAGAAGAGAGGTCCAGTCCAATATAGTCCAGAAATGGGCGCCATATACTCTGTAGAACTGATCTACGCTGTTATGTATGATGTTGGTAAGATATCCTAGGGCAGGGGTCGGCAACCTTTAACACTCAAAGAGCCATTTCGACCCGGTTTCCACGGAAAAGACAACACTGGGAGCCGCAAACACTTTTTGACATCTGAACTGAAGATGTTAGCCTATATATACCGTAAATTCCGGACTATAAGCCGCTACTTTTTTCTCACACTTTAAACACTGCGGCTTATACTCCGACGCAGCTTATACAACAATTTTACCGGTACCACGACTTGGTGCACCTCCGTACCATGGCTCGGTGCCAGGTGCCGTGGCACTGCGGTGGTGCCTCGGCTCGAGGTGCCGGTGGTGCCGCGGCACAGGTGGCACCCAGTTGTGGCACCGCGGTGCCATGGCACCCAACACCGAGCAGTGACACTGCGGTGCAATGGCACCCGGCACCGAGCCCTGGTACCGCGGTGCCACGGCACCTGGCACTGGCCCCGAGGTGCCGCGGCCCCTTGGTCGTGCCATGGCACCTGGCATCATTAAATGTTGTATTTTCTTCAGATATTTTTCTTTTCTTAGATTTCTCCATACTTTGCCTACCTGGGGTTGAAAGTCTTGATAAATGTACGGCGTTTTGGCGGGCTGTCGGAGAGTGTGACGCATATTTTGAGCAATGAAAAATAATACTATATATATATATATATATATATATATAATTTTATTTTAATATTTCGAGATCACAATAATCTTACAATTTACAACTACAATTAAACAAACGAACAAACACAAATAAAATACTTTGTTCAGATATTGTGCAGTTTTGGTGTCGCAGGGCATTCCGCGCATGCCGGCTGCCAGCTGACATGTCAAGTGCTGTCAAACGTCTCTGAAGAAGGCGAATGCTGATCACCGAAATTGCACAAGGTCTGAAGAAAGAAGTTAAAAACTTTGACTTAATAAGAAGACATGATACATGTTTATGAGACAAATAACATACACTTCAATCGGACACTTATAATTTATTTTCCCAAGCAACGCAGAGCCGCAACATAAGGATGAAAGAGCCGCATGCGGCTCCGGAGCCGCGGGTTGCCGACCCCTGTCCTAGAGGGATCAGTTCAAAAATTATTTTACACTAACCACAGACAGAAGGAGTCTTGTCACTGACCCACTGCAAAAGAATATTTTTCCTTGCTTCAAATGTTAGAATATTATAGAGTCTTTTGCGGGCTACTGTTTTCACATATTTACTTAGAAGACCCAGGGTTAGGGACATGGGGTCCTTTTCTATATCAGTATGAAAAATTCTTTCCATTTCACATCCAATTTCATCCCAATACCTTTGAAGTTTACGACAAAATCAGAAACAATGAGTTAAGGTTCCCACATCAGTTTTACACTTGAGACACAGAGGGAAAGAGAGCGGTTGAAGAAATGCCTGCAATGAGGAGATATCTATCTATCTATCTATCTATCTATGAAGTCTGTGTAAGATTTTCATATGTCAAGTTAACATGTGAAAAGTCTGCGATATCTGACAAATACAGAGAAAAGTAACATAAGGAAGTTATAAATGTACATTATCTGAAAAAGTGTTGACAGTAACATGATGCAATTAGACTGAAGGTTAAGAATGTCTAGAATATAAACAAAATATTTGCATGTAAGCTGTTGTTATCTAATGTCAGCTAATATTAGCAAACTGTAGATGGATGTAGCTGTTTAACTGACATTATTTTATGTTTGTGACTGTACTGTACATACAGTATGCAGACCTGTTTTTGCTGCTTTCCGTCCAACTGCAGCATAAATTATAATCAAATTTTCAGACAGCTGGCAAAACAAAACTTAAATTAATTCATGTTTCCACGTTAACAAATGAAAGATTAGCAAAAACTGTTGATTACACTAATTACACATGACAAAAAATAAATAAATCATCCACTGTAGGAAAACATCTGATCATCCACAATGAGTCCAAATTGGAAATCTGAATATCTCAGTTTTTTCAGGGTCTTGAGGTATTTTAACATATAAAAATACCTTAAATTTCCAATGTCGTTCCAATGCATTTTATTTTGCATAGAGGTGGTCAGTTATGTCACATTAAAAAGTGTCGTACATCAGCAGCCAGAGGGCAATAGTGTTATATTTGTAAATCCAACTCCATTTGGATCAGTAATATACAACATTGCAACTCAATGAACATACTCTTATTGCTATGAATAGACAAAATTAGTAATTTCTGAAAAACAGTGATTGATTTACTGTTGAAGTCAGTGCTGCCAACACCAAGTATAACATTTCAGCAGAGGGAGGGGAAGACGCTGAGTTTATTTACGAGAACTGTGGGAACCGTGGAGGTAGTGAATCTGTTCAAAGATCGACTGTGTGAGTTAGAGAAAAATTACCGACATATTTATGACGACTACCCTCATCAATATCAACATTAGTATCCAGATTAGTGTTACCTCCTCTGTCATCACCATGTTTGTTATTATTTACTTACTTCTTCGTCTCAAAAACCATTACTCTTCTTTGTGGTATTTGTCCAGTATGGTTCATTCAGAGCGGCGCCCTCTGGTGGATTGCTTGACAAACGCTCATTCCAACACATTAAATGTCAGTAGCAGCACTTTGTTCCAGTCAGACTAATGACAACGACAATAAAGCACATTTACAAAAGGAACTAACAACTGGAATGGGATTAAGTACTCATATCAGTACTTGTACATGTACTCGGTCTGGAAAAAAGTGGTATCGGTGCATCCCTATTGTTCACAACACATGTCGCTTGTTTTTAGTTTGTGATCCTATTCACAAATGATAATTGCATCTTTTTAGTCCTGATAAAAGTTAAAAATGAATGGCTCTATTAATGTATTTTGATTAGTGCATTAGTGACACAGTCTTACATATTTCTACGTATGTAATTTTACAGAGTTTTCTGTTGGTTTGATTATGTGAAAAGTGCCATGGAGTCGAAGTCAACACCACGCTCTATATCACACTTGATCTTCTGCCAAGATTTGTTCCTGTCATTTTGGATTTAATATCACATCTTATTAACATTCTTCATAATGTTGACGTTCATCCGGGCTGTTCCGTGCTTCTTGTTAGATCTGTCCACTGTCATTTTATGTCAGTAATTGATGTTTTTCTTTAGAATTTCCCACAGACATTCTTTACCTTGAATGTGAAAGTATGTCCTCTTCTCTCAGTTTCTGTTTGAAAGAGTGGAAGGCATCTCCAGGGCGACCATCATCGATCTGGATGCTCATCAGGTGAGCCGATACCATTGCTTTTCTCAGTGCACATCGCTGCTTAGGAGCTGACAATGATGAAAAGATAAGCCCCCTTTTAGCCACAACACCAATCAATGAGGCTCCCTGCAGGTCAAAGTGGCCCTTACTGTCATATTCAGCAGAACGTATCTAAAAACATCTCAGCTGGTACACAGCACAGTGCAGCTTTGGATAAGACTCGACTAACACTGGGGTAAGTGCACTAATGTCAGGCACGTTTGGGCCTGTGGTGTCTGAAAAACCTGTTTTGTTTAGTTGTTATATATCATCATTCTGGTTTCAGAAAAAAAAAAAAATACTATGTTCGTGGTTTCATATTTTAGCACACAGATAAAATCACTGCATTTTAACATAACAACAGTTCAGAGTGAAGCAGAAAGCCTTCAGCTACAGAAAATAATATGGGTACAAAATAATCTAAATAATAGCATTTATATATAGGGTGCTTAGTGTTGTAGTCAAGACCCGCTAGACTGAGACCAAGACACTGCCGAGACCGAAAGGGTATGAAGACCAAGATCCTGCTGAGACCAGAGAGTATCAAGACACTGCAGAGACTGGAGGGTATCAAGACCAAGATACTGCAGAGACCAGAGGGTATTGAGACCAAAGGGTATCTAGACTAAGACACTCCCGAGACCAGAGGGTATCAAGACCAAGACACTGCCGAGACCGAAAGGGTATCAAGACCAAGACACTGCAGAGACCGGAGGGTATCGAGACCAAGACATTGCCAAGACCGAAAGGGTATGAAGACCAAGACACTGCAGAGACTGGAGGGTATCAAGAGCAAGACACTGCAGAGACCAAAGGGTATCAAGACCAAGACACTGCCGAGACCAGAGGGTATTGAGACCAAGACGCTGTGGAGACCGAAGGGTATCTAGACTACGACACTCCCGAGACCAGAGGGTATCGAGACCAAGACACTGTAGAGACCGGAGGGTATCGAGACCAAGACACTGCTGAGACCGAAGGGTATCGAGACCAAGACACTGAAGTTACAGAAGTGCTAACTGTATATGGATCAAAAGGCCTGGAATAGAATCCTTCATATACACTCTCATCAACAAAATCAATGCTCTGTAAAGTAGCATTTACATGGGGTTAAAGGTCAGAGGAGAAATGACAGATTCATTTTTTTTTTTTTTTTTTTTTTTTAACCAAAGAGAACATTGATTTTCCATGAGACTATTAAGCTGGACAGTCAGGCTGTAAATATGAGTAGCAAAGACCATCCCACCTTTAATTCCAAATTGGAGATATTGGGAATTTTTCAACAACATGTACAGTATGTAGCAGTGTATAGAAATGCCTGTGAAACAACAGCACTATAGCAGTGAACCCGAGTATCAGAAGGTTAGAGCTGTGCTTTAAGCCTGCTAGCTAGGGTTGTGCTTAAAGCAAGGTGTTTCTGTAAAGGGCAGACCATAAGGAATCTAAAGGTAGCATTTGTTTGTACATTTGGATACTTTTGAGTTGGATGACCTTTTGATTTATGCTTTGACCTTGAAATTAACACTGTGGTACACACCCAACCTCTTTGACACCATATAAAAAATGTAGCCTTATGTGTCAACTACAACATATATAAAAATTGGAGGTGTTTTCTTTTTTATACTTGAGCAAATTGGGATAGAATATAGGCCTACCTGAAGACCAGTGGTTGCTGAGTTACAGCAATTTGAAATTAGGCTGCCATGGCGTTTTTCACAAAAAAGTGAAGAAATGAAATCACCATATCTTGAAAACCAATGAAGTTAAAATTTAAAATTTTGGCTATGAACTACCCATACACCAAATTTTATTAAAATTAGAGGAGGTGGGGCTTAACTCATTGGGTGAACTGACCCGAAGCCTTTGAATTATCACGAATCAAAATCATCAAAAATGTGTCAAATATTGAAGATCAACATTTTTCTAGTCATAAAAGCAGTCCTCCAAACTAAACATTATGATAGATGAGGAGAAATTAGACTTAATTATAAGTAAAGTGAGAGTTTGTGCTGAAAATATGACTAACTTTCCTGATTTATACCGATGCCTCTCCAACTCAAACACTCATCAACAAAACTGTCTTCATATATCGCCTCAATTATTTTTCCAATTCCCTCAATGTATCCATGATAAATGAAGTGTTACTTCACCTAACAGGGGGAAAAAATCATGAAATGAAATGAAAACCTCAAGCAAAATGAAGCTTAATCAAAAGGGAACAGTTTTGATTCAAAATCCCAAAATAGTATAATCTTAAAATGTACAATACTGTGCAAAAGTTTTCAATTTAGCCTTTAAATTTGTTGTTATTGCAGCGTTGAAATTAACATGCTCATTTATTTCTTAGTCTCTTTTCTTCAGATACAACAAGAAGAAATACAGGAAGTATGTGCACAGCCTTGAAACTTTTGATACTACATTAAAGTAACATCATCAAGGATGCCTCACACCCCCACCATGGACGTTTTTCACATCAGGTCATTTTTTTTCTTAAATTCATAGACTGTACTAGCACTACTGCACAACTGACACTTTTAAGCCGTACTTTATGACATTTTGTACTGTATTTTGCACTGTATTTTACCTTTTGCACGGCATGTCTTCCACTGTGTACACTTCTTACATTTTTACTGTCTATATTCTATATTTTTATTCTCTTATTTCATACTGTAGCGAGCAAATGCAACGACATTTCGCTCTGTATGCGCTTGTATATCTGAGTGACAATAAAGTCTAAAGTCTAAGTATGTACAGCAGTAAAAACAAAAGTTTCAGTGTAAAAAAAAAACAGCTTCTCTGAACCAAAGTGGTCGTATTTAGTGTGACCTTCCTTTTACACTTAACATGTCTTTAATCCTTTTATTCACTTTCCGATTTTTTTATTCCAGGTTTCATCCAACAGATGCCAGATGTTTCTAACGGTTTTTGTTGTTTCTTGTCATAGGGTCAAAGGTCACACTAAATACTGACTTTAACTTGTAACCCATTTAGTTCCATTTTTTGTGTGTCTTTCAAGGCTGAGCACATATTTTCTGCATTTTCTTGTTGTAGCTGAAGAAAAGAGACAGAGAAATAAATATGCATGCTCATTTTAATGCTGCAGAAATAACTAATCTAAAGGTCGCTTAAAACTTTTGCACAGTACTGTATATACACATTTTTCTTATTATTCTTAGTCCAAACTGCAGATTTTGCTTATGATCAAGTAAGGACTAAAAATAGTCTGTTTCAGCTCAGAGGGAGGAGGCGTCTTATCAGAAAGTCACTCAAGGGGTTTAAAGTGGGCAGATGTTTGCAGACACAGGACATGAACCTTTATCGGAGAACACGTCAAAAGAAGGATCCTCAGAGGGTTGGCGACTAAAACATGAATTATGTAAGGAAAGGTTAAGTTTATTTTTGAATATTTTGTCAGTTTGTGTCCGCTGATCCTAACCTGAGAAAAGACAAACAGAGTGAAAAAGAGGTGAGTGATCTTTATTTACAACAGGGGTCTCAAACATGAAGAATTCAGACCCAAGCATAGCATTTACAGTTTATGGAGACCACAGGGACATGTTTGAAAATGAAGAATTCCATTTTAAAAAAAGCAAAATATCACTCCTTTAAACCTCTTTAGCCCTATCGGCCCGCCCGCAGGCCGAAAAAATTACATTAATATTCATCTACTATAAAAATATAATAAATCAGGACAATGGATGTTTTTTTCAACTTTTGCTCAAAGCTTAGACCCTAATGTTAATAAAAGTACATCAAAAGTGTATTTTAGTGCAAACTTTAATGTTCAAACATGATTTTTAATCTTTGTGGGGTGAAATATATGCTATTAAAAATCTCCGACACGAACAATTAATTTATGCATATCATTGTCAATTCAGCCGAAAAAAAACAGGCGAGGATAAAAAATTCTAATTTCTCTTTTAGTTTGTTACAATTTACTCAGGCGTAGTAATAGATACAGTATTTTAGACAATGGGAATAGATTCTGTGAGGTCTCTAAATGCCCATAGACACCAAGAACATTCATATGAACCTTATTATTGTGAAGTAATTCTTCATTTACTTTGGGTATGTCTTTTTAGGCGTTTTTCCCCTAAAAATATGGTCAGGGTTTAACAGGTTAATACAAACTTGCTTGAAAGTTTCTTCCGAAAGTCTGTGCAGCTGTACCTGATTCTGAGGCACAATGAATTAGAAACTTGTACATTTATTTGTCATTCTTTCCATTCATAAACCAGTGTGTTTTTGTTTGATAGGGCATTTGTTGAAAATATTTTGCTTTTATATTTTAACAGGAAATCAGCTCCATACTTCCCTTTTCCTTCCTGTATTTGGACTGTGATGCTTGTTGTTTACCGCATTCATTGTTTCTCACTAAGTGGACTGAGCTCACCCCAGCTGTAAAGAATAATGGCTCAACATTTATGGAAGCCTAATTATCATATTTCGCTCCCACTATGTGTGTTCACATAATGATTTATCCAGCACCAATTAGCCCTGGGAACTGTGTTAACACTGACGATGTCTCAAGGCTCTAGAGGTCCATGGCTGTATTCCAGGAATAAAGCTTTATTCATTTTGAGCTATGGCTCATCGGTAATGATGTACCAGTACCTATTGACACAAAGCAGGGAATCAATACAGATGCAGAGTAAATAATTCATGAAGGCTGCATAAAAGAACGAATCTGCATGAAATCTTGGAGCCAGGCCTAAAGTGCCCCTCTCAGCACGTAATTGGGCGGAGAGAAATATTGGGGACTTGCAGTAAAATTCTAATTACAAGCCTGAAATTTGACACTTAAAGTGCTCCGGTCCTCCACATAAATTGAGATTATGGCCTAGACAGCTGTGTTGCTTATTCACCGAGTCAACAAGAGAACAGTAATGATCCATTTTAGGTTCAGTTTATGACAAGCGTCGCTGAGGCCCTGCTGTGATGATGCATTTCTGTCTGCCTATTACACTGGGCTGTGTATACTGTGTGAGCAGAGGGGCTCTGATAAGGCACCTAGTGTACGATTTTATGAGTCAAATACATTCTTATAGACCGCTTGCTGTTCTAAGTGACACTTTATTAAATTAAGACCTTTCGTTGGCAGTTGGCAGAGAGTACCAAAAACAACTACTGCTGGAATTCAACAATCCTGCACTAGATTCTGGGCTCAGATCCTTTACTTGTCTGTTGTATATTTCACATAGTACAGTTTACGTACAGCCAAATGCATATAAAATCAATTAAAGGTACAGTGTCGTTTTAAAGTGAACACCATTACAGCGCCGCTTATTTCATGTGTTTAACCCATAAAGACCCAAACATCCACTGGCGACCAAAATCGGTTACTGATATAAGAAGTTTAATAGCTGTTGATCCACTTATCTTAACAATCTATGTAAATAATTGGTGTAAAATGCAGTTTGTCATCTTTTCATGGTCATCACATATTACCCATTTGGATGTTCAGAGGCTCCCTAGTTACCATGGAAACACTGTCATCTTCTATAACATTTGTTCACCAGTAAAACCCATGGAGTTGGATCAATGATAGTGGATGGACACACTGGGTTTATGGTTATATATTAAATAGTAAATAAACTGAAAAAAATGTTTACAAAATAATAAGAAACATGAAAAAATACGCCAAAAATGGCTGAAATTAAGTAAAAAAAAAAAAAAAAAAGAATACAATAAGTAAGAAAACAGTCAAAGTGATCAATAAAATGAACAAAACTAATAAAAACTTAACAAAAATAATAGGCAAATAATAATAGGACACGCTTGTTTTTATGTTCAGTTACTGATATATTTTATTGAAAAAGTGACTTTTTCCTTCCATTTTCCCTGATTTGATATATTAACCCTCAACTTTAGTTTGACCTTTTATGAATGATGAAAATTGATCAAAATTAGATGTTGGAAAATACCTGATTTTCACTAAAGAATGCCAACTACTGAGCACAGTATTAGAATAAATGCTGATAAATTACTTAAGAAAAGTTAGAAATAGAGGAAAAAAATAATTTGAGAACCGCCACAAAAATAACACCGGGTCTTTATGGGTTAAATTCACTACAGTGAGTGCTGGAAACCTTCTCAATTTTCTGTTATATATGTTTTTTTACCTTTATCTTCAGTTGCTGCATTTATTCCAGATCTGTTCTATGTGAATGAAAATATCAAACATTTAGTTAATCTATTATGGAAATCCTTATAAGAAATGAATAAATAGCTACATAAATGTCGTATAATAATATTGACTCTTTCCACAGCGTCAGTCTCCATGTCAATAAATAAATGTACATTGTCCTTATTTACTCAATACTTCTATGTCTGCTGGATTACAAAGGAGGCTCTGCTTTCATTGTGTGATTTCCACGATGAATCACAGTTCTCAAGGTTTCATTCTTAACCCTATAACGCCAAACGTATCATATTTGATACATGAGTTTTGAAGCCCTCTACATGATCAGTGTGATATTTTTTTCTTGAAAAACCTGATGTATACAATTAGATACATGCAATACACAGATAATCCACCAGGGGGAGGAGTTTATTCACCAGAGGCCTTTCCAGTGAAACTACAAGACTGTCATTAATGAGAAAGGAGGAAGAACTGGGACAATTTAGAAAAGGAGTTAACAATTTGTTTGACATGTTTATGTTATATTATGTTTTTTGTTTGTTTGAAAATAATAACATTTGAGCTTTGAGACCCTATGGATCAAATATGATACAAAATCGAAAGTCATACATGGAAATTGATATTTGAAAAAAATTTGGTTGTTCAGAAGGACCAATAAAGGCTACAGTTTCAAAGAACTGGAATTTTCTGTCAGTGATTTGATGATTCAGGCTTTACAGGGTTAATCTCTAAAATCCAATAATCTGAATTTTAGGCCGAATGTCTTAATAG
The DNA here is from genome assembly GCF_902148855.1 of Sphaeramia orbicularis. Lineage (NCBI taxonomy): Eukaryota > Metazoa > Chordata > Actinopteri > Kurtiformes > Apogonidae > Sphaeramia > Sphaeramia orbicularis. The sequence continues at coordinate 6,034,237 of NC_043961.1, read as the reverse complement.
ATTTCGACAAGACGTCAAAATTGATTGGATTTAGTGCTTGATTGAGGCCTGCTGAAAAAGTTGGCCCTCTGTACCTTATGCGACTGAATAATTTTGGACATAAAAACATTCATTACCTCTGCCAAGGAGGTTATGTTTTTGTCGCTGTTGGTTTGTCTGTTTGTCTGTCTGTCCGTGTGCAAGATAACTCAAAAAGTTATGGATGGATTTGGATGAAAAATTCAGGAAATATTGATACTGGCACAAGGAACAAATGATTAAATTTTGGTGGTGATTGGGGGAGGGGGGTGGGGGACCACTGATTTGCCTTGGTGGAGGTCTGTGCTCTCTTTTCTAGAAAAGCACTCGTAGAGCGCAGACCTCCACCAAGGCAGATCAGTGCCCCCCCCCATCACCACCAAAATTTAATCATTTGTTCCTTGTGCCAGTATCAACATTTCATGAAATTTTCATCCAAATCCATCCATAACTTTTTGAGTTATCTTGCACATGGACAGACAGACAGACAGACAAACCAACGCCGACAAAAACATAACCTCCTTGGCGTAGGTAACAAAGATGATCAAGACAAAATAGCAATTGCCATGTACACTAGCAATAACAAAATAAATTCAATATGGATTACATTACAGACACATTACATTAGAGATAGATGTGAAGAAAAAAACGTCTGAAAATGCCTGTCATTTCACATTTGGAGATAATAGAAGACCAGCCTAGTGGACTGGATGTCAAATATGTCTTCAGTTACATTAATAATGGCCTTAACTTGCAGAAATCCTAGTATTGGATCTCCTCAACAGCATATTTCAGACGTCATATCAGTTTGGTTACAGATGTAGGGCGTCAGGCCAGGTCAAGAACAGTGGGTGTCAGGCATGAAAAATCTATCATTTCATGTCTCGTCGTCCATAACAGGAGCCATCGAGCTCCACTTTTGACATGTTCAATGGCATCCTGAAGGAAAGGCTAGCATGTTAAAACTTCCTGTGGCCTTGATGACAGGTTCTGTCAGTTCCATGATGTTGCACTTTCCTGTAGCTCAAGATAGTTTTGAAAGATTGACAACCCATGCTCTTCTCTTGACGTGACCTGAGAATGGGTCCAGTGGGTTTTTATTTCCTTTTTTTGGAAACGTTTCCAAACACAAGCCAGTATCATACACAAAAGTTTCCATTCCTTTTTGGAAGTTGGTCACTGGTACCTCTTTTGCAATATCATGAAAAACACTAAGTAATGCCCGAGTAAGAATTAGTTGCTCATGTATCTCAGGTACAACATGACAAGAATTAATGACACTAATCACCTAATCTGACACACATGGGGAACTGAATACACTAAACCCCTTTTTCAACAACATGATCCTGGTGTTAGTGATGGTTTGGACTTGGTTCAACTTGCAGATGTCACAGGAACCCGTTTTTTTTCTCATAAGCAACAGAATCCCATCATTATGTCACGGTGTAGGTCTGTATGGTTTCGTAAGTTAGAAAGAATGCCAGCGTTAGCTTCGACTAAGATGAATAGCTGCAAGTTCTAGTTTTTAAAATACCACTGTTGTTTGTATCATGTACGTTTAAGATTTATGTTAAGAGTGCAGTTTGTTCAACTTCAAATCTGTGGTACATCAACATTGAGCCTTCATTAAAAATCATTATGTTTTAGTAGTAGACCCATGGTAGCCTCTGGTAGTACCAAGGGTCTTTTTCTATAACCGACACCACTCTGTGGAGCTCAAAGTGGAGGCAGGAGCGTTCTTTCCTTCCTCCGGTGGCACCGGGGCTGGTTGGCAGGGTTTCACCTAGGCTATGGTTCTGCACTCTGCACTGGGAGTGGAGACTGCTGGTGCATGCCTTCTCCCCCCCATTACCACCACAGGTGGTGTTGTTTTTATTTTTACCTCCACCAAGGAGGTTATGTTTTTGCCAGGGTTTGTTTGTCTGTCTGTTTGTCTGTCCGTTAGTGTGCAACATAACTCAAAAAGTTATGGACAGATTTTAATGAAATTTTCAGGGTTTGTTGGAAATGGGATAAGGAAGAAATGATTAAATTTTGGTGGTGATCGGGGGTGGGGGGGCCCATGGGGGGGGGGGGGCACTGATCAGCCTTGGCGGAGGTCTGCGCTCTCCGAGTGCTTCTAGTTTATTTATTTATTAAAAAAGAAAAAAAACAGTATGTTTTAGACATGTGTATGATGAGCTAGCTGCTAATGGGAACAGTTAGTGGGACAGTGAACATGCTTTACTAATCACCATGATGACCAGTTAGCACTGAAGACTGAAAGGTGCAAACAGCTGTAAGTCTTATTAACATACAGTACATTAGTGCGAGGAAATCATTCCTCTCCTATGTGGATCCATGGAGGTTCTGCAGCTTCAGTTATTTCAAATCCACACTGAATTTGTGGTTTTTCTTCTTTGGATGAGTCGGACTAGACAATATTCTGGTTAATTTTTCCCCCCATTTTTTAAGTAGCAGTGTTAGGGCCTGATTTACTAAAGGTTTACACGTGTAAAAATGTGCGCAAAGTTGACTGCTCACGCAAAAACACGTTGAAACTTATCTACTAACAGGACGCACCATGTTTGCGTCTCTCAAATGGTCAAAATAGCTCATGCAACCCATTTAGCGTGTTTGCCTTGATGAATATGCAATATGGCCATTTCTGCCAGAACGTGCAAAATTATTATTGGGAGGAGTAGATTCAAATATTTATTTAGCTCATGAAATGTGATTTACCAAACCTGAAACTGGTTGCAGTGGCTGATTTTCCATCTATATTTAGCACATCTGAAAGGCAGGTTTTAAGTGGTGGCAGTTGTTGTGATGAGGAGGTGGCATAGACAAAGACAACGGCATTGGCAACAAAAACAAACAAAACCATCAAGACCATATGGGTCATGACAGGAGTCAGACTGATCTGAGATCAGGATACCGGCTCTGAACCGGCCTGGAACTGGTGACAAAATGTAGTGAGATGCTAAATTCTAGATTTCCAAGTTACAAATAGTAAACGTACCACAAGCTACAGAATGCAGAGTGTGTGAGGTTCCTCAGGGCACTTTACTCTGCAGCATGGTTTTTCAGTTCCTCTTACCTGTTGGGGTCAGAGTATCTTTTGGTATTTAGATTTTCTTTTCAGAAACAAAAAATAAAAACTAGTGGTTAATTGATTTTCATTTTAAAATGCAAGAATTAAATTGAATTTCAAGGCGTTTTTCTTTTTCTGTCAAAACAGATAAAACAGACTGATTTTTGTTTTCTCTCTTTAATAACAAAAAAGAAAGTTACTACCTGACGGAAGTGGAAAAACAGGCCAAACATGCCCATTTTTTTTTCATTTTCTGAGACCAGATGTTGTCATTTTCAAGGAAAGAGCGCTAATGCCTAGGTCACAAAGATTCTTACAAACAATGAGTTTGTAAAAGTCTTCCAGTTTGTATGAAATCTGGAGTTCGTAGACATTTGTGGGGGTAGCGTGTCTACGATGTGACATGAAAATGACAACATCCGGTCTCAAAGTGAAAAAAATGGGCGTTTTTTGTCCGTTTTTTCATTCCTGTCAGGTAGTAACTTTCTGTTTTGTTATTAGAAAGAGAAAACGAAAATCAATCCGTTTTTTAAAATCTGGTCGATCTGTTTTGACACTGAAAAAGTAAAACATCTTGAAATTCAATGTAATTCTTGTATTTTAAAACTACAATCAATTAATGGCTAGTTTTTCTTTTGTTTTTTTGAAAAGAAAATCCAATTACCAACAGATACACTGGCCTGCTGGGTTCTACCATTCTGCTCTTCAAATTCTTTTGTATAAATAGTTTTTCTTTCAGGTTTCCAACACCATTTCATACACAAATCATGCCTACAAATCTATTCATCCACGCTGTCCTATTAGAGTGTATATTGACAAATGAGAAATTTATGAAGCAGATCATCCTTCTGCTCACTCAGTGATATTCCTTTATCTGATAATTGGAATATTCGTTTAAAAAAAAAAAAAGATAAAGAAAACTTCTCTCAGATAAAAAGCTATTTTTTCTTTGCCTCTGTGTTTTTTTTTCTTTTGGACTGTGCTTTGTTAAGTAGTGATAGATGGCTCTAATATTTAATACAGATGTCTGAACTTGCAAAGGGAGGATATTTGTTTTAAAGAACTGAAGGAAAGGCCTGTTTGAAGCCAGCAGTGAGGGCTTTCAGCTGACATTAACAAATGGTGGTGAAACAGCAATCTTTTATTGTACAGTATGTGGGGGAGAGGATAAGACTAATAAGGCTGCAGGCAGTGGGAGCTCAGGCAGCGTACGAGCTGATTTATAGTCTTCGACTGTCTTTTAGAGTCCAGCAGAGCAGTCACTCCATGTTGATTTACTCATTGTATGCAGTAAGAATATATGAGCTCATGGATGGAGCTTTTTTCTGTCAGGGCTTAGTATGTTTTCTAAATATAAACCATCATGCTTACAGTTTGTTTTTTCAGGAAGTACTTTCAGACGATAATGGGTACTTAATGGATGGAGGGATTCATCATTGAAAATAACATCGACTATAAAAAGGTCAAAAGAAGAAGAATGGGATGAAGTAGATTTCTGAGGAAGCCTTTGGTCATTCGGCAGATGTTTTTGTGAAATGAATATGAAGGACCAAACCGGACGGCACTGGGATGTAAAGGGGGATTTTTGGAAATAAAGGGTTTTTTTGAAGCCAGAAAATAAGAAAGTTCAATTTATGAAATCCAAAAATTCCGAGCTCATAAAAGATGACAGACTGAACTCTAACGCAAAGTAACCTAAAAAAAAAATTTAAAATTAAAAAATAAAAAATCAATGTGGCTGAACACAGAGATGTAACAGAACTCAACTGAACCACAGACATAGAACAAAGTGCACTTCATACACACTGGGTATCAGAGAAATAACAGGAACATTTACATTACATGAGCAGTTCATCTGAAATAAACTCATTGTTCAGATTGCCCTCGTGATTCCATCTTGTGCTTGCTCACTCTTTGCTTGGTATAACGTCCATCGAAATCTGGTCTTTTTTATCCATGTAACTCTGTTGCGGAAAAAATTCTGTCCATTGCAGTTTTGTGTGATATACCATTTGCGCTGTGCCTGAAAAACCAACTCTTGCCTGCGCAAAAACAAGAATTTTGGTGAAATTGTCATTTTTCCATTAGGTTAAATTTCATGTGCAAGTTATATTCGCACAATTTGAGAGTCAATGGAAAAGCGACTAATAACAGCTTTTGTCATTCATTTATTTGTTTATTTTGATCATTTACAGAATACGCGAAAGTTCAAAATTCCAAAATCCTTCATTTACACTCGAAATGAGGTCATAAAAGATTTCAAACTGAACTCTAATGCAAAGTAACCTAAAAAATAAATTAATGAATTAAAAAAAATCAAAGTGACTGAACACTTAACAGAACTCAACTGAACCACAGACATAGAACAAAGTGCACTTCATACACACTGGGTATCAGAGAAATAACAGGAACACTTACATTACATGAGCAGTTCATCTGAAATAAACTCATTGTACAGACTGGACTCGTGATTCCATCTTGTGCTTGCTCAGTCTTTGCTTGTTGTAACATCCGTCAAAATACGGTCTTTTTTATCCATGTAACTCTAGTTGCGGAAAAAGGTCTTTCCATTGCAGGTTTGTGTGATATACCATTGGCACTACACCCAAAAAACCACCTCTTGCCAGTGCAAACACAAGAGTTTTGCCGAAATTGTCGCTTTTCCATTAGGTTCATTTTTATGCGCAAGTTAAATTTGCGCAGTTTGAGAGTCAATGGAAAAGTGACTAATAACACCTTTTTTCATTAATTTTTCATTCATTTATTTGTTTATTTCAGGGGTCAAAAAATAATGACTCCATATTTTCTTCTTGGTTTGATGTGGAAAAAAACAATATAGCATTATGCTGATAAATATTGACGTCACATTTTTGTCTTTGTTTTAGTCCAAAAAATAACATTGAATTATGAAAATATTTACATTTACAAACTATCTTGTAACAATAAAATATGAATACCCTGAACAAATATGAACAACCTGAAATGTCTAAAGAAAATTAAGCACAATTTTAACAATTTCCTCCCTGTTACTCAGTGTTTAGTGTCTTTGTAGAACCGATCCATAATGCACATGTAGAAATGATAAGTTGAGGCAGAATATTGTTAAAATTGCATTTATTTTTCTTAATAAATTTTCGTTTTTTCAGGTTATTCACATCTTTTTTGTTTGAATAGTTTATACAAGTAAGTATTTTCATAATTTAATGGGTTTTTCTGCACTAAAACAAAGACAACAATTTGGAGTTGTCATCATTTATAGGTTATTCTGTTATTATTTTACTGGTCCGGTCCACTGGAGATCAGATTGGGCTGAATGTGGAACCTGAAAGAAAATGAGTTTAAGAGCCCTGGTTTATTTCGAGCATTTACAGAAAAGGAGTGGGAAGAGGAAAACTTATTTAATCCCACCCTCATTGTCATCATCAAATAACTTAACATATTAATGGTTTAAATACTCACTTAAGAATTTAATATGAGAAACCTGAATTATTTCAAAGTTGTCTATGAATATTGTGTTGTTTTCATTGTTATACTTCTTATTTTTGTTACAAAATACCATAAAATTAGATTTTGGGGTATTGTTGCACTGAATTGTTGTGTTCTTGCGTCTTCCTTTTTGCCAGATTGAACCCTGCTTCATCTACAAAATGTATTCATGGGGTCTTTCAGGGGAATCCAGTTGAAACCCTCAGTGTACAGATACAGTAGTGTGGATGGGATCTGCAAGCATCAGCACAAACCGTCCCCCTTTCTAAGTTGCGTTCAAAGACTGCACTTGTTTCATGTGAATCCTGTTGTGCTGGAGGACTCTGGTAGAAAGGCTGACACCACTGGTTTCATCCAACTTTCATTGTCTCGAACACTGCTGTATTTATCGTATTTTCTTCTGAATGAGTGTGTTCAGTTGTGTGTCCTTGCATCGAACTCGTGACAACAGCTGTGTATGTGTTTAACTTGTGCAGTCGGGGTTTTTTCACTATTTCGCAGCTCATGTGCATCACAGTGAGAAATGTGTTTTGGAGAAGGCCAATGTGTGTGTAGTGTTACAGAAAGTGTGCCACATATTTGCAGATTGTGCCTCAGTAAACTAGCCGAAGGTTGTGCCAAGAGTGTTTGATTTGATAAATGGGTTCAAGCGACTGAATAATGAGTTCAGAGAATGGGGTTGAGTGTTTTAGCAATACATAAAGACTGTAACAGATGGTTCTTCTTATATCTGAGTAGAACAGTTGGATGAGAACATGAGGAAGTGCATGATTTTTTTTTTTTTTTTATTCACAAAAATGTTAACAGAACACCAGATTTTTATACAGCTGTTGTAGAATATCCAATAGTGAACAAGGTCAAAACACCTGCTTCATTTATTTTCCCTTCATATCAAATGTATAAAAACTAGTGCTGTCAAACGATTAAAATTTTTAATCAGATTAATCACAGGGTTGCTGTGGATTAATTTCGATTAATCATGATTGAATTTTTTTTTTTTTTTTTTTTTGCCACTTAATTTTTATTAGTCATTATTGAGTTTTCTTAAGAAGGAAATATAAGGGTGAATCACATTGTTTTTATGCTTGGAAATGGATACTGTATGTCTGTTTGGAATGGGAGGACCCCAGGAAGAGTAGTTGATGTACTGCATCAGCTAATGGGGATCCTAATAAATAAAATAAAAATTAGTCATTTTACCTTTTTTTGGACAAAGCAAAGACAAAACAAAACAAACAACATTCAGCAATAAGTATTACTATTCGAAAGCAAAATTATCAATTGGTACAATGAGGTAGCTTCAAATTAAGCTATGCAACTTACATCTGAGCAGCAGTTCTCATGGTGTGGTAAGCCCCACACTAATTGTCTTTAAAAAAAAAAAAAAAACAGTCCATTTATTCCATCTTCTCACGTAGAGCTCTGCTTGCAGCCTCAACATGAGTGTAAATCTTTCTACTTTGTGAATTTCATCCACTATGTTCATCCAGTCCTCCAACTCCGGTGGCTCAGGCCAAAGCCATCTTCAGGTGATTGCTTTCTTTGCTGCAGCACCAAAAATCCTCAGGAGGTACCTGTCATTCACCGTCGAATCGTCGGGAAAATCTCCCAACAGAAGTGAAAGAGTGGGTTGTTGCAGTCCAAAACCCAAAATCTGTTCTATTTTTGTACCAACATCTTTCCAAAAAGTTGTAATTTTTGTACAGGACCAAAAAATACAAATATAATAAATTTTTTAATCTATATCAATCACGTTTCATTTTGCATGAGCAAACAGACTCAAGATAGAAGGGAATATATCTGCACTTAATGTGTTTGTCCAAGCTGGGCATCGTGTTAGCCAAAATGCTAGCAGAATCCGAGATTAATGTGTGCTTTGTGTTGATGTGGTATTTGAATCTGGAAGTGCTTCAGTGAATAGGAAACTCCTTCCTGCAGAGTGTGTCTAATACTTTATGTGGGTCGACTGTTCCATCTTGGGTTTTTTTTCCGTCCTCATATTTCTGTCCAGAGGTCCAACAGGCTGTTTAGCGTCTTCCATCTTTATGGTTTGGTTCTGCTGCCTGTCACTACCGGATCAACTCCCCATTTGCATATGCAAGACGCTAACTCTACTTTACAAACTGGCCAAAATGCGTTGACAGAGACGTTCGGAGTCGTTCTGCTGCAGATGGGTTAATTGCGTTAAAATTTTTAATCAGATTAATCGTGATGATGGATTCATCTCTGTTAATGTGTTAATTTTGACAGCCCTAAAAAAAAACTTATTTTCCAGAGATACAGTGTCAATGAACATGACTACAACAGTAATATTTATTAATAGTATGTTATCATTTGTTCTTTTTTTTTGGAATTTAATGACTGATCTATTCTTTGTTATAGACTGTATACATTAGCCGATTAGCCAAGTCATGTAAAATATTGGGTGGGACAATATAAACTCTGCTTCCTCCTACACCTTTTTGGACATTAAGTATTGTTAAAGAGCCACAATGAAATTAATATACATTTGTGTGATATTTTGGCTTTTTTTGGTTGATTTATTTCCATATATTGGAGTGTCCTTTTAAATTGGAATTTCTTTTGCCTAAGAAGTGTAAGAAAGTATCAAAATCAGATATGGCAGAGGTTCATGTTTTTGTTTTTTATTATTTTTTGGGGAATCCTGCAAGCTTTTATTTCTATATTCACATGGGTATGTTGCTCTGTTTGTACTAAAAAAGTACTATTTTGATATTGCAGGTCATGCATATAGTTTTTTTGTATCTGATAACACTGTTTTATTAAATAATGGCTATTTCAATCATCCTAAAAGCACTTAGGATCGCACAAAAATAATGTTATGATGTTGGATGATTCGGGGACTGTGCATTATGCATTCTGTTCACAACTAATAGAATATGAACATTTGAGCAGGATCTTAAACTGTAATGTCTGTTAAACATGATTTTATTTATTTATTTTGTGTATGTGTGTTTTTTGTACTTGGAATTTTATTTTTGTTTATCTCTTAAAATTTTACTTTTTACAGAGGAAAATTTTGTGATATAGTATTAAATCCTGTTCTGATCAAATAAAAATTTGTTTAGTATTTGTGCATACTTCTGGTATAATTACATTTTTCCAGGAAATAATCTCTTGGAAGAAGAAACAAAACAAACAAAAAAATATTGCCTTGTTAACAGTATCGTGATATATCGTATCATGGTCCTAGTATTGTGATTTGTATCACATTGCCAGATTCTTGCCAGTACACACTCCTATTCATAGACATTATAGGTGCAAACATTCAAGGGAAACTTATGTTCATTGTAAGAATGCGAGCTACTCTATCGTAGCACATTCTACATCATAGGTGCAAATTGGTGTCATTAAAATGGCCGCATCCCATTTAGCTGAAGAAGTTCAGGCCTTTTCATCGTGGATGCTGGTTCACTGCAGTGCCCTCCTGGGGAAACTAAATGGAACAGAGGTTTTGTTAATGTTATCAGTAACACCTGTACTCTGCCTGCTTTTACAAGCTAACGTTTCGGCTGTGAGAAATATCTATAATAGAGTCAGAAGACCTCCTGACTCCCATTAACAAAACGGACATGAAGTTTGGAAGTCAGTGCATGTTCCAAAATGCGGAGCTGTTCCTTTAAAACCTGCCCAGCGTCACATCACTTGGACTCACTTCTGCAGTCAGTCACTCATGGATGATGTTCAGCTGACACCAAACTGTTATGCTTGTCATCTATCCTTCTTTTCATCCAGTAATACTAGACTTGGCACAATGCCTAATCTTCTCCTGCCAGCGCTCCGACACTTTGGGTGACAAATGGACGGGAGGAAATGAAAAGTGATGGAGTAGCCATGACTTTTTTATAAGTATTTTTAACATTTAATGCCTGCAGACGGTAAAAACTATTTATCCCTCATCTGGTGCTGTCAGTCAGAGCCGCACGTTCACGTAAACAAATGGCAGTGAGTGACATGTGTGTGGACCTGGACACAGTGAAGTGATGTAGTAGACTGTCAGACCGCAGTGACTTACACACTGTTTTATATCGCAAATGAATGAAGCATCATTAGGGCTGAAAAACCAATTACAACAGTCTGTCGTCGTTGGACAATGTTTAAAGAGATACGAAACACCAAAGCGTGTTTAGAGCTGTAAACAGAACCATGACTCATTAATAAAGAAGCACATCAATGCTGGTGATAAAGCACATAAAAAAATTTTTAAAAAATCGACAAAATATGGAAAAAATCTGCATTTTGGGGGCAGAAATAGCTCAACTCTTCATTTCCTGGTTGAAAATAGTCATACAACTTCTTTTAGTATGGTTTTATTTTGCCTATACAGCAAAAAATTTGTATTAAAAGGAAAATCAGGTGTTCAGCCCACCTATCCTTCAGTCATTTTCTACCAAAATTCAGCCATTTTTTGGGCTTTTTACCGAAACTACTGGTTGGATTAATTTCAAACATTTATATGTAGTTTCCTTGATACAGTGTCTACAAACTTTGTTCATAAGGAATTTTGGTTTTTGAAATATTAAAAATTTGCCTTTACTTATTATGGTCCATATTTTGATGGTTCATAACATGGAAACGGTTACATACATCAGCATAGTTCGTACTGAGCACTGATAGGAAGTCTTTCAGTTTGTGGACTTTCAGTTTTTGTTTTTGTTTTTTTTTTCGTTTGGGTCAAATCACATTCTCATTGTACTTTTTGCTAGTGGACCAAACTTTGTAAACTTAAGCACACATGCGACAAACTGCACTGGCATTGGACAGAAAAGTCAGGGGCGGGGCGAATCGGAGATGGTGGGTGTTGATGAAAACAAACATGGAGGTCCTACGTGCAGTTATCGTTTTCGCAATATGTATTTTCTAAATTTATGCAAATAATGCTAACTGTCAAGAATAGCTCATTTGGAGCCAGTTTCGTAATATGGAGATCTGACTAAGGGTACGTTTACACGGCAACACTCCGCAAAGATTTCTCCTTTGCGTTATAAAATCATTCCGCGTTAAGACGAAGCCGCTATGATAACGATCTGCGTTAACATGAGTCCGCGAGGACGGCTGAATACGCTGTAGTGGCCATGCCAGACCAGTAGCTGGCGATGTAGAGCTGTAGTGAAACAGTGGCGGTAAAACACGCGCCTGCGCACAAACGATTTCCGGTTTAGACAGCCTTTAAATGAGGAGAAGAAGAAGAGGCGGACAAACACTATTTACAAACAACAATGGCGAGTGGTCGTACAAAGACGCAGGACTTCTTTGTCTGGACAGATGAGCTGAGCACAGTTAGCAGCACGTATGTTGTTCTGAAACCGGCCATTGTTGTTGTGGTTGTTCCTTCTTTTTCTGCAGCTTTATTGTGTCATAGAGGCTGGCAAACCAGCTTGGAGGTGCATTACTGCCACCAACTGGCCTGGAGTGGGTTAACTGGCGGTTCTTGGCTGCGCGCGCATGTGGTGACATCATATTTTACCCCGGCACGCTCCGATTCGCGTTAACACGGAGCTGAAATGCGGAGCGTATCGATAACATTCCACCCTGGACCCTGGTATCAAAAGTTTCCGGATTCAGGCACTCTAGGCACCGTTTCCATGTTAACAGAAGGCTAATCCGCGATGAAATCTTCCCGGAGTCGACTGAATCCTACGCCGTGTAAACGGCCCCTAAATGTCAGTAGTTCCTTTTCCACTGGACATCTGCACGAAACTTTACTGATATTTACTAAATGTCAAAAAAAAATCACAAATGCGATGATTTGTTTATTTATTATCACGAGATGACACGAGAAGCAACAAACATAAATATGGTTTTGATTTACAGATATATTCATTATTATTATATATTACCCCTCTATCTCATACTAAATTAAAAAATGATTGGGTTTCCTGGTGTGTCCACACATACCGCACCATGTTTCTTTTAAAACTCTTCTTCTTTGCTTGTTGTAACGTCCGTCAACATCTCTTTTTTTTTTTTTTTTTTTTGTTTTATTCACATGACTGTAGTTGTGGAAAACGGTTTTTCCATTGCAGTTTTGTGTGATACACCATTTGCGCTACACCCGAAAAACCACCTCTTGCCGGCGCATAAACTTTTAATCGAAAAATAAGAGTTTTGGTGAAATTGTCGTTTTTCCATTAGGTAAATTAAATTGCACAAGTTATATTCGCACAGTTTGAGGGTCAATGGAAAAGTTGTTTGATTCGAATTAGAGTTTGCATGTTTGTATTCACATCTAAAAAAAAAAAGACTTTGCAGGGAAACAAACTCTGGTCTGTTTTAAACGGACCAAATGAAGCAGGTGTGAATCCACTCTAATATAGCGGCAGAACCTGACAACCTCACAAATTCAAGTTGGTGAGATACAGGGCCATTGGTCCTATTTTAATTTACAGACCCAGACTCACAGGAAGGTGAATAGTTTGTAAAACCGTGGCCTTAATCAGTTAAATTTTTAGTTTTCTTTTGAGCCTGAAATAAAGTATTAAAAACACCACCGTGGCACAACAACACAGGTTGCAGAAGATGTCAAGAATGTACCGTGGAAATATTCTACATGTAGAATACACACAAACAGTGGTTTTAGGGGGGTCTTTCTCAGGTTTTAAAATAAGTACAAAAACTCAACCTCATGTGGTGCTGTGTGTGGATGTCCCTGAACTACTCTAATATCGTTTCCACTTCCAGACATTAGTGCATCACCTCCACCTCAGCCTCTTTTTGACTCGGTAGCTGTTTTTTCAGAATCCTGCAGTGGGTGGAGATCGACCAAGAACTGGGGTGACACAGAGACAGTTTTTTTATGATACTTTTTTTTCATTTTGCCCCATACAGGGAAACGGACATGAACGCGACTTCCTGGACGACAGACGAGTTTTCATCATGGATATGTATAATCGCCACATCTATCCAAGGGATGGATATGCCAAAAGTGAGTCAAAGTTCCGGAATTTTCCTCTCATTTGTTTTTTTCGTGCAGCATGTTTTCCATCGCAGTCAAGTAAATCCAATGTTTTACTAAACAGCGTCACATAATTCCTTTTAGGCAACATCCATACCAATACAGTCACATTTTAACCCATAAAGACCCAAACACCCACTGATCCACCGCTGATCCACTAATCCTATCAAACCATGTAAATAACTGGTATAAAATGCAGTTATTCATCTTTTTATGGTCATCAGATATGACCCATTTGGATGTTCAGAGGCTCCGTAGTTACCGTGGAAACACCGTCATCTTCTACAACATTGTCACTGATCCAACTCCATGGGTTTTACTGGTGAATCAGAGGATGGAGACACTTGTTTTTTTGTTAGGTCAATGATCGCTTTACTGAAAAAGTCACTTTTTCTTCCATTTTCTCTGTCTTTGATATAATAATAATAATAATTATTATTATTATTATAATATACATTATATAGACTAAATGTCCTCTAAAATTAATGTTTATTTGAAATATAGTATAGCAAATTATTACATAGATAGATAGATAGATAGATAGATAGATAGATAGATAGATAGATAGATAGATATTTTATTCATCCCATGGGGAAATTTGCAGGTTCCAGCAGTATCCACAAACTTAAAAAACTTAAAAACAACAATATTAAAAACACAACAGTAAACAAAAAAAAAAAAAAAAAACACTTTAAATTTCCATAAGGAAATCAAAACATCATCAAAAACAAATTAATTTTAGCAAAAAAATGTCTTCGCTTTGAATGTCTGGGGTCGCCACAAATTTGTGATGTTACAATGGGGACACGAGTAAAAAAAGGTTGGGAACCGCTGGTCTTGAGTTAATGGACAATTCGCTTAATTTTTCCAAAAAAATAGATGGATTTAGCCAAAATTAGGCCGTGAAAAGGTAAGAGAACAATATATACAGTAATACAGCTCTGTAAATTTCCCTATTGGATGAATAAAGTATCGATTATCTATCTATCTATCTATCTATCTATCTATCTATCTATCTATCTATCTATCTATCTATCTATCTATCTATCTATCTATCTATCTATCGTTCGATCATTCTATCGTTCTATCTATCTATCGTTCTATCGTTCTATCGTTCTATCTATCGTTCTATCGTTCTATCGTTCTATCGTTCTATCTATTGTTCTATCATCTATCTGTTCAATTGTTCTGTGGATCTTTCTTTCTTTCTTTCTTTCTTTCTGTCTTTGACCAAGCCGTGCACCATTTTTTTGGCCGTGCTTTTCAAAAATTAACTGTCGTGGGTGCGCGGCTCGCTGCCTAATACACTGGTGAGTGTCTCCACATTAGCACTCACTCAGTTTCCACCCTGAAGGAAATCTGCCATTCCAAGTCGGGCTAACGTCTTAATCATGGCTTGTACACAAATGAAATGTGCCAACACTTTAAAGTTTATCTCAGAGGGACCACTTTAGCAGCTTCCAGTCCTCTGTAGACATAATGTCACAGTCCTGCCATACAAAGTCTCCGTCCTTCAGCTATCTTTGCCTGGAAAATTAATTGAATATGACGTCTCGTAATCATCTCTCCCCTTAAGTCTAAGAAATAAATGTACATTCTGTTCTGTTTAAGATAAAAAAAAAACACACACACACACACATATAGTCATAGAACTGCACTGTGGCCTCTAGTGCTCATTCATTTAAACCTTTAAAGTCCAAGGTACATCAGGCCTTTAAAGACCAAAGCATGAACAGTTTGGACCTTTTCTTTCAGGTTTTCCATGCCTGGTTTTACATTGTTCTTTTCTGTTTCTTCAAGACTGAACTTGGAACATGAAGGTCTCCCAATTACCCATTTAATTATTTGTGCTAATTATTGTAAAAGCACTACTGCAAAATGCCATATCTTAAGTGAACTCCTCTATGGAGCCACCCCCCCACCCCCCCCCGAATGTTGTATTTATATTCATTTGTCCGCCTTCACTCTGCCGTTGCATGAAACACTGCAAATAATGCTGCGTTCCAGTCCACCCGTAACTTGTGTTTTTTCAACCTACCGGTGAAAATGCACTGGAATGTCAGTCAAACCTGTGACTTCCCACCCGTGAACTCGTACTAGATCCATATTCTCCCAGTTCCGAGTGCTGAACTGAATGGCGCCCCCCCATGGATGTGGTGTTTATGCAAATTGTTTATTAAAACAAGGTATTGCTCTGATATTATTCATCTGCAAATGTTCTGCATAATCAGCAGCTGCTCTAAGCGTTAGCTAGTTTTCAGTCCAATGAGTGCAAGAATAAACAAGTGTTCAGAGAACGCAAACCTCCGCCAAGCACCTCGAACGGTGTGCATGTGTGGCTCGACTATTTCTTTTTAAATTAAACAGTTTCCAGGTTGTTCCATACAGCAGAAAAAGTTGAAGCTTGGTACCAGTCATGTGTATGTCAAATTATATTAAATTCCAATCAATATTTGTTGAGTTATAATGAACGATGTGGCGTAAATGGGATTTTCAATGTTAAATGGAAATGTCCACAGAGTCCACATTCCACAGTGGATGTGGACAATTTTGTGCCAGATACAAGATATTGTTCTAAGCTACGGGTGGATCAAATTGGAGGCTAATTGGAGTGGTTTTGAATTTTTTTATGAATTTTCGAAAATTGCCCAATGATGAGAGATAGGAAAATTGTAGATGTTGTGACCTTGCTGTGACCTTGAACTTTGGTTTACTTGGCTTAAAATTTAATGGGTTGGTCCCAGGACCTAGGCCTATCTGTGGGTACAATTTGGTAAAGGTGGTTGGAATAGTTTTCCCATAAAGTTGCTAACAGACAAACAAACACACAAACAAACAAACACACAAAGCAAAGTGATCACAATACCTTCTGGCGGAGGTAATTACCAAATACATATCCAAATATACAAATAACATAACATAAAAGGTAGAACAGCTTCTCTTGCCTTATGCGCCGTTTTTCCTCCTCTGTTTCCCTCAAATAAGCAAAGAACAAACACTTCTGGGATAGAAATGATTGTAAATGAGCCTAATGAACAGTCCACCATGCTGGTTTGTTTACATCTAGCTCCCATAATTCCTTGCGCTCAGGCAGTTTGGTGTGACTTGCCTGAAACGCTACAAAGTCGTGAGTCGTGGTTTGAAGCCGTGACTTATGGGCTCAAAAAAACAGCCTGGAACGCAGCATAAAACACAGAGATATAGTGTGTAAGCCCTTTGAATTCTGCAGCTTCTACTTTATCGATGGCAGCTTTGCTCACTGATCCTGGTGCTAAATCTGTCTGAATCCCAGGAGCCATAAAGAGGAAGGTGGAGCTGGACTGGGGCACCGAGGACTCAGAATACCTCCAGAAAGTGGAGCTGCACTCAGAGGGAGCGCTCAACGAGATCCGACCCGACATCATCATTTACAACGCAGGGACAGACATCTTGGATGGGGACCCCCTCGGAGGACTCTCCATATCACCACATGTACCGTAGCTCCACCCATCTGATCTTTCTGAACCTAGAAACTTAATAGAATCGCTTTAAATCAGTTCTTTAGATCAGTAGATGGTTTTGGTCATCGGTGGAAGTTTGGGTCTTTATCGTTTAAGTATCAACAAGATGCTTTAATTACTGGCTCTGACTCCCATTCACAAAATGTCAACGTGTTTTCCAGAAGTCCTAGTCTTGGCTCTTTTTGTTGACTATGTTTGGGATAATTGTTAACTGATGGTAACATTTTTACCATTACCCAATTTCATTGATGGAGAAAGAGTTTTTTTTTTAAATTTTTTAAAATTGTTTTGGCTGTAAAAACAGTCGTCATATAAGTTTTTTAAGCATCAAATTGTAAATCAAAGTAGGACCCCCCCCCCCCCCCCCCCAAAAAAAAAAAAAAAAAACAACCCCACATAACATGACATTGCTTGGATTCATGCATCATAACAGAAGAGCATGCACCATCTTTTCCATTCCAATAACTGGGTGGAGGAGCAGATCTGATGTCTGATGGTAGATCTGCCAGGCTCAGCTCAGTTTGGTCACGTTAGCGCATGATGGCGCTAAGGACATGTTCTGGTCTCCTATAATTGCGGAAAAAAATTATTAGACCACCCCTTGTTTTCTTCAATTTGTTGTTCATTTTAGTGCCTGGTCCAACTAAAGGTACATTTGTTCAGACAAATATAATAATACCAACAAAAATAGCTCATAGTAGTTTAATTTCAGTGCTGATATCTATCAATTTAACATCTTTTCTTGATAATAACCAAAATCACTTCAGTTCTTCCATCAATATCTATGGCATTGTACTGATAAAAACAGTGCTTTTAGACATTCCAGGTTTTCTTTTCTGTCTGTTTCAAGGGGAAGACACACAAACCTGATTTTCAGCAGTCGGATGTCGTTAGGCAGTCTGGCAAGGTCGGTGATATGAGTCTGTTTGGTGTGTTCTCTGCGATCGGCCGTCGTTAATGTCGTCTGCTGTCTTTTTGGCCGATTCAACATGTGTAATCGTCCACTACCCGTCGTTCAGTCGGACCAATCTGATTGGTGGAGGGATAGGCGTAGACTAGTGAATCAATGAAGGAGAAGTTTCCATGTGAATCCAGCTCTGCCAAAGGTACTGCACACTATTATTGTCTTCTATAATACTGGTCAACAACAAATTTATTGTTTAAGTTTTTTAAGCTGATTTAGGATCATTTTGGTGTGCTGAATCCAAAATTCACATTAATTTTGCTCAATCAGGTCAACTTTCTGAACTATGCTACATATTGGCTTTTTAACATTTTTGCTTACATTTATGGGCATTTTCACGTCATATGACACAAAATTCTTTCATATTTCTTGCAATAAACGAGTTCTGAAGATTTTACTTTTGCCAATTTATGATTAATGTTTTTTTTAATATTACAGGTGAATGAAATGACTTCGACTAGAAGATCTTGCAAAAATAAGCCTGACGTATTCTGCTACATCTGCGGTGAATACACCATTGTACCTAACAGGAATCAAGTCTCAAGTTTCATAAAGTGTGCTTACTAATCTTATTTTGGTATTAGTTATTATATTTTGTGAGAAGATCAAATTTTTCAAAATCAAATTAGCAAAAAAACCTGACCTGATTGAGAAAAACAGATATCATTTTTGGATTTAGCGGTGCAAAATGGTGCTAATTCAGTTGAAAAAACCTAGACAACTTGCAAAAAACATTTTTTGTAACCCAGTGTAATAGTCCATTCACTGCTCAGATCGGATGTGAATGAGTGACAGTCAGTGTTGACTATGGACTTCATTCATTCCATGAAGTCAACACTGTTAGCATTGTTAGCATTGTGTGTTTTCTCCCCAGTTTTCACCTGTGACATCATTCTTCTTCCATCAGTAGAAGCCCTAGAGCTGACAGCACCAGTATCCTCTTATTACTAACCATCCGTTCAGCAAGTACAACAACAACAACAACTCTTCTGGATGACTCAACACTCTGACAACAATGACTGATGACAGCGAGCTCTGGGTTTAGAGAAATGTTCCGTCATTTTCTGGTTTTACGTCGTGCGTAAGCGCAGAATGTACTCTGTAGTCGGTAGTCGTTTTGGTGTGTTCTTCACACTTTTTTGACCATGTTGGGGAGATGGGAACCGACTGATATTCGGACCACTTTTTCTGGCAATGATCGGCAGTCGGGTTGGTGTGTCTTCGCCTTTAGTCACATGACACACAGGAGTTAGTACTTGATTGCACAACCATATTTTTTGATGACTCTTGATGGTCTAATAATTTTGTCTGCGACTGTATGGTATCAGAAGGTGGATCCTTGTAGGAATCAAAGATTCAACTATTTCTGAGTGAGTCTATGACAGTGGGGCAGGTAAGGACAGAAGGGAGACAAACCCTTTGTCAGGAAATCTGTAGGCACACTGAGACCCAAAACTACACAAATGTGGATTTATTACTTCCTGTGCAGATATTGTTCTACCACTGATCCTGCAAATTCCAGAAAATAATTGGAGCAAACAAGGCGAATGTGCAGAGTGTGTTAGTGAGCCTGGTACAGTGTTGTGTGTTGCAGAGCTAATTTGTGTTTCCAGCTGGTAAATGGCCTGAAAAAGAAAAAAAACTGTTGCTTAACGCAGCTTTAATAGTGATTATTTTAAGTTCTGGTGGAAACACGTGTCTGTGCCATGCTTAATAATATTTCAAATCAGTCCTTGTGTTACAAATTGCTCCGTAATAAATGAGATTTTTTTTTCTTTTTTTTGACACAAGCTGTTCCCACTGTCGAACAGGCATGTTTGTTTCTTTCCAGTCCCTCCCATATGTGTCATCCCGAGAGGCCGAGTGGAGCAGTGAGATATGGGAACGGGCTTCCAGGCCTCCCCTCCCTCCTCAGGGGACAATCACAACATAGACAGACACGTTCGCCCGAAGCCTGACAGAATCCACAGCAACAACAATTACCATCAGCAGCTTTCGTGGATTTACTCACAAACCGGCTTCTCTCTGCTCTTTGTCCACCAGGGCATTGTCAAGAGAGATGAGATAGTGTTCCGGGCTGCGAAGCGCCGCGGTATCCCTATACTGATGGTGACGTCCGGGGGGTATCAGAAGAAAACGGCGCGCATCATCGCAGACTCCATCCTTAACCTCCACCGGCAGGGCCTGATTGGACCGGAGGCGCTGGAGGGGGAGGGGTCGTCGTCGATGGTGACCAGTATGATGTGCGGCCCGGGTTCGTCTGGATCCACGTTCACTACTGTTTAATGTGTGGCCTCTGCAGCGAGTCAGCGCTTAAGTAACTCCACCCACCACAGTTCCTCATGATGGAAACGCATTCATTCACACACACTGGAAAAAATCTAAATCTGACCAAGTGTATTTTTCTCATTTCTAGCCCAAATATCTCATCACACTTAAAAGGAGACATAATCACCTAAAGAGGAACTTTTCAGTGAGATATAAGAGCTGATTTATAGGCAATAGCTCTGGAAAATCTGATTTCAGCAAATCTTACCAAGATCATTTTCACTTGTTCCATTGGTAGATTTTTTTTTTTTTTTTTTAATTCATACAAAAAAAAAAATCTGCCAGTGGAACAAGTACATGATTTTGGACGAGCCCCTAATAAGTTATTATTTTTTAAATCCAGAATTTTTTCTGCTGATTTGAGGTTGTTTTCAGTGTTTTCTTTGTTGTTTAACCCATAAAGACCCAGTGTTATTTTTATGGCAGTCCTCTCTAACCTTTCTTTAAGTGATTTATCACCATTTATCATAATATTCTATCCTGTATTGTGCTTTTTTACAGTGAAAATTATGTATTTTCCTATATTTAATTCACTGATCTGAATTAAATGAAAATTCTGGATTTAAAAAATAATAACTTATTAGGGGCTCGTCCAAAATCATGTACTTGTTCCACTGGCAGATTTTTTTTTTTTGTATGAATTAAAAAAAAAAAAAAAAAAATCTGCCAATGGAACAAGTGAAAATGATCTTGGTAAGATTTTTTGAAATCAGATTTTCCAGATCTGTTGTCTATAAATCTCACTGAAAAGTTCCTCTTTAGGTGATTGTCTTATTTTAAGTGTGATGAGATATTTGGACTAGAAATGAGCAAAATACACTTGGTAAGATTTAGATTTTTTCCAGTGAAAGGAAAAAGAAAATTAGACACCTTATCTTGTAATTATGAGGAACGATCCCAACAGTATGATAATTATGTGAAATATGTTGTAATTATGCCATCAGTAGGTCATAATTATGAGAAAAGCCTAATTACTAAGCAGGGTCTCTAATAACAGCCAGTGTTGAGGTCGACAAGAACAAATGAAAGCCAGTTCTAAATTACAGGCCGAGACGGAATTAATATGGATAAACGTTTTGTGTCTGTCATGTGATGAGCACCATGTTCCATTCTACAAGGATGATTTAAGACAATTAACAATATAACCCTCCTTTTAGATCAGATCACTCACATGAAGATTTGTTGTCTGATTTCAGTCACTGCAGGTGTGTGTTATTTGTAGAAACTAACAAACGCAACAGGAAGACAATGTTTACATAATAATTCTGGTTTCCATCCACTGAAACGTTCGACTTCGACAAACTTTATTGATCCACAAGAGAAATTACTTGGTCACAATAGCTCAGTTGCATATAAAAAAACAGTCCTGAAAAAACACTAGCCAAAATAAAAAAAACTTTTTTATTTTTTTTAAATTAATTAATTAATTAGAAAAGCACTCGGAGAGCGCAGACCTCCACCAAGACAGATCAGTTCTAAAAATAAGAATAAGAAAAATCAGCCACAACCTGAACAAAATTGAAGAAATATGTTGAAGTAATTGCTGTAAAATGCAGTTATTCATCTTTTCATGGTCATCAGATATGACCTATTTGGACATTCAGAGGCTCCGTAGTTACCGTGGAAACACTGTCATCTTCTACAACATTGATTTCACCAGTAAAACTCATGGAGTTGGATCAATGACAGTGGATGGACACACTGGGTTTATGATTATTATATTAAATAGTAAATAAAATGGGGAAAAAAAAGGTTTAAAAATAATTACAAACATGAAAAAATAAGTGAAAAAATGACTGAAATTAAGTAAAAAAAGAAAAAAAAAATACAATAAGTAAGAAAACAGTCAAAATGATCAATAAAATGAACAAAACTAATAAAAAAAATAACAAATAATAGGTAACAAGAGCAAAATAAGACACTGAATGAAATTGAAGAGAAAAAAATATGGAGTTGGATCAATGACAGTGGATAAAATGAACAAACATGAAGAAAAAAATGATAATGTGAAAAAATAAGCAAAAAACCGAGTAAAACAAAGTGGAAAATGAAATAAGCAACAAAATGAACAAAAGGAATAAATAAAAGGAATAAAAACATATAATAAATCAACAAAATAATAAGTAATAACAAAATAAGCCACAAACTGAACAAAACTGAAGAAATATGTTGAAATAATTGGTGTAAAATACAGTTCTTCATCTTTTCATGGTCATCAGATATGACCCATTTGGACGTTAAGAGGCTCCGTAGTTACCATGGTAACACCGTCATCTTCTACAACATCGATTCACCAGTAAAACCCATTGAGTTGGATCAATGACAGTGGATGGACACACTTGTTTTTATGTTCAGTTAATGAGAGATTTGCTGAAAAAGTCACTTTTTCTCGACTTTTCTCTGTTTTTGACATAATAACCCTCAACTTTACACAGAGCTTTAATGAGCATCTACATGATCAGCAAAATAAATATAGGAAAATACATGATTTACACTGAAAAAAATGCAAAATAAGGAAGATAATATTATATTCAATGCTGATAAATCACTTAGAAAAAGTTAAATATAGAGAAAAAATCATTTGGGAACCGACACAAAAGTAGCCCTGGGTCTGTATGGGTAAAAAAAAACCCGAAAAAAAGCAGGTTTTTCCATAAAAAATATTAATATAAAATAAGAAGCACCACAGTCTAATAAAGAGACGTCTTATTTGTCCAGTGTGTAATAATATCTGGTGTGGATTTGGAGTCAGCGGTTGTGTTTTTTATTGGATTTCGGTGCTTCTTCTGTTTTTATTTGAATAAAATACCTTCCACTGACTCCAGATCAGTGCTGAGCTTGACGAGGCTCAGCTTTTAACGACAGGATCACAGTCATAACGAGCAGATAAGGGGTCTAATTTTCTAATTTAGTGAATACCGTGCGCTTCTCTACGTGACAACGGTGGTGGTATGCTAAAGCTAATGCTGTCGTGCTTAGGGGCGGGGCTACACAACACTTTGCACCTAAAGAATATAACAAAAAAAGCACCTTTGTGATTTTTACTTTTTTTTTTTTTTTTTTTTTTTTTTTTATGAATAGATGTTATTCAAAGGGAATAATCAGTCAAACATAAAAAATCTACTGAAACAATAGATTCTTTGGCTTCATAAGCTCTTTAATGCCACTAAAAGCGTTTGTTAAATGTCAGTCCGTGGTGAAATCCTAGGTTTTCTGTGTAATGTTTGTACTAGAGACATATTGTTTCATCTCAGGAAATGTAATAATGCCATTTGTGAAATATGTGCTATATTTTAATAGTTAATGAAAACACTCAGATATATATTCCTTCTTTAAAAGTACATCACAGGTGTCAAACATGCGGCCCGGGGGCCAAAACCGGCCCACCAAAGGGTCCAATCTGGCCCCTGGGATGAGTTTGTGAAATGCGAAAATTACACTGAAGATACTAAAGATCAAGGATGTTGAATTCATTTTATGTCAATTCAATCTAAAGTGGGTCAGACCAGTAAAATACTATCATAATAATCTATAAATAATGAAAACTGCAAGTTTTTCTCTTTGTTTTAGTGTAAAAATAGTAAAATTACACAAAAACATTTACATTTACAGACTAGTCTTTTACAAAAAAAATGTAAACAACCCGAAATGTCTTAAGATTAAACTTAAGACTTTCCTTAAGTTCCATTTCTTTAGTTATTAAACTCAAGGAATTGATGTCTTTTAAGACATTCAAAGTCATTTTAAATGCACTACCTGCCAGAAATAGAAAAACAAACCAAAAATGGCAGTTTTTTTTCATTTTCTGACACCAGATGTTGTCATTTTCAA
The DNA here is from genome assembly GCF_902148855.1 of Sphaeramia orbicularis. Classification (NCBI taxonomy): domain Eukaryota; kingdom Metazoa; phylum Chordata; class Actinopteri; order Kurtiformes; family Apogonidae; genus Sphaeramia; species Sphaeramia orbicularis. The sequence goes on along the minus strand of NC_043961.1, from coordinate 6,010,061 downwards.
GGAAAGAGCATTAAGGCCATCGAGGTCACAAAGATTCTTATGATCACTGGCTTTGTACGAAATCTGGACATCGTAGCCATGCTCCCTCCACGAATGTCTACGAACTCCAGATTTCATATGAACTGGAAGATTCGTACAAACCCAACTTTCGTAAGAATATTTATGACCTCAATGGCATTAGCGATTTTTCCATGAAAATGACTACATCTGGTCTCAGAAAATGAAAAAAAAAACTGCCATTTTTGATCCATTTTTCCATTTCTGTCACTTTCTTTTTTGTTATTAGAAAGAGAAAAAGAAAATCAATTTTTAAAAAAAATTGTTTTATCTGTTTTGACACTGAAAAAGAAAAAACGAACGAAACAAACTAAAAACACCAGTTTTTTTCATTTTCTGAGACTGGATGTTATTTTCAAGAAAAGAGCGCTAATGACTCAGTTACAAAGATTCTTACGAATGATGGGTTTGTACAAAATCTGAATATCGTAGACATGCTCCCTCCACGAATGTCTACAAACTTTTCCATTTCTGTCAGGTAGTAACTTTCTTTTTTGTTGTTAGAAAGAGAAAACGAAAATCAATCCTTTTTTAAAATTTGGTTTATCTGTTTTGACACAGAAAAACAAAAACGCCTTGAAATTCAATTTAATTCTTCTATTTTAAAAACAAAAATCAGTTAAGCACTATTTTTTTATTTTGTTTGTTTCTGATAATAACAAAAAAGAAAGTTATTACCTGACAGAATTGGAAAACCAAACCAAAAATTCCAGGTTTTTTTGTTTTTTTTTTTCATTTTCTGAGACCGGACATTGTCATTATCATGGAAAAAGCGCTAATGCCATTGAGGTCACAAAGATTCTTACGAACGATGGGTTTGTACGAAATCCGGATATCGTAGACATGCTCCCTCCATGAGTGTCTACGAACTTTTCCATTTCTGTCAGGTTGTAACTTTGTTTTTTGTTATTAGAAAGAGAAAATGAAAATCAATCTGTTTTGTTTTTTAATTTAATATATCTGTTGTAACACAGAAAAACAAAAACAGCTTGAAATTCAATTTCAATTTGTCTGTTTCGAAAGGAAAATCAATTAACCACTATTTTTTTCTTTTTTTTCTGAAAAGAAAATCCAATTACCAACAGATCCACAGACGGAGGAGAAACACGACATAAACGCACATTGAGGATGTAACTATCAAACATAATCTAACAGGGATGATCATGTCTTTATTTTTCAGTAACTCTTAATCATTCCTCGTAATAATTGAGTGTTTTTATCATTATTGCACTTAGCATTTTCATTAATCAACCATCGTGCTTTAATCTGCTGTGATATCAGTGTTTACAAAAAGCCTGATGTGGATTCACCGCAGCTACCGAAGTGTTTTGTCGAACCGAAAACACTGAAATATACGACTGGGTGCACTTTAACTGTTCTGTGTAGTTTGCCAAATGTTCTCCAACTCTTAAAAATGGGTCTGTTCGTGTCATTTCTAGATGATCCGGCCTGTATCAGGGAGCTGTTTTTCATCCTTTGACTTCTACAAATCAGAAAAACAGAACTCTACTAATGATGTTTACACATACAGCAGCGTAGAAGGGGAAAAAATATGCGATCAAGAGGTTAATGTAAGCGCTGAAACAGACACTATAAACGCAAACTCTGTCAAAACTCAAGACTCCTAATGTTATTTTGGACTGACGCATGTTTGTGTGGAGTCAGTTTCTAGTAGATTGAGACAAAAAGTTTATTCAGATCAGTTAGTCCTTGAATACAGCAGTGGTTCTCGGTCTTTTTCTGTGTGGGCCCCCCTTTGGACGACAAAAAAACTCCAGTCCCTTCTCCCCAACCTCATTATAACAGTGGTGCAATTATAAATTTTATTGAAAGAAACATCAATATTATAACAATACTTTTTGCTTTTCCTTGAATAATTTGTTGTGCAAATTAAAAACAGGGTTCCCACGGGGTCTTTAAAAGTCTTGAATTTACAAATCTGCATTTAATACCTTCAAAAATCTTTAAAAGTTATTAACCCTATAACACCAAAGGTATCATATTTGATTCATGAGTTTTGAAGCCCTCTACATGATCAGTGAGATTTTTTTTTTTCTTGAAACACCTGATGTATACAATTAGATACATACAATACACAGATAATCCACCAGGGGGAGGAGTTCATTCACCAGAGGCCTTTCCAGTGACACTACAAGACTGACATTAATGAGGAAGGAGGAAGAACTGGGACCATTTAGAAAAGGAATTAATTTGTTAGACATGTTTTTGTTATATTATGTTTTTGTTTGTTCAGAAATAATAATATTTGAGCATTGAGACCTGATGGATCAAATATGATACAAAACTGAAACTCATACATGGAAATTGATATTTAAAAAAAAAAAATGTTGGCGTTGTTCAGAAGGACCAATAAGACTCCAGTTTCAAAGAACGGGAATTTTCTGTCGATGATTTAATGGTTCAGGCTTTACAGTTAGTCCAAACCGCAAAGAAAGTAACGTTGGTCAACTCAGTTCCACCCATTCCAACCTGACAATTTATGTTGAAATAGGAACTGATTATCGCTAACTTCGCAGCCCCCGGTGAGCATTGAGCACTGGGAATCAAGGTGTTGGAGTAAATAAATGCATTTGTCACAAATTTTTGCCATTATGGTGGTAAAATGGGCTTTAAATTCAGTCATATTTGTCTTAAAAAGTCTTAAATTAACTTGTAGAAATGTGTAGGAACCCTGTAAAAACAAATTTTTGTTTGAACACTACAAATAAACTCAGACTGCCCACTGAGATGATATTTTAACAAATAAAAAGAGGAAATGTGCAATTATTTTACAAAAGAAAAAAGTCAGAATTCAGACTTTTTTCTCATAATAATAACAAAAAAAAAAAAAATTGGACCTTGTAGAAGCCAATAATGTAATAACAGCTGATAACGTAATAAAGGTCCTGAACCGATAACATAATAACTTTTGGCCAATAACGTTATAACTTATTGGCTGGTTATTACGTTTTTGGAATGGTAAAAAAAAAATTATTTGCAAATGTAATAACTGAGCCAATAACGTAATAAGTTATAACGTTATTGGCCAAAAACTATTATGTTATCAGTTCAGGACTTTTATTACATTATTGGCCAGATATTACGTTTCTGGCCTATTATATTTTAAAAATGGCAAATTTATTACGTTATTGGCTGTGATTACATTATTGGCTTCTACAGACTTTTTTTTTTTTTATTTTCCAGTGGCCTTACTCCTCTTCCATACAAGACCCCCACAGCAAGCCTTTGCACCCCCTGGGGAGCCCACCCCACAGTTTGAGAAAGACTGATCTATGTAAAGACATCCCATCAGCTCTAAAACAAAAAAATTTGACAACATTTCTTACAACCTGGATATTATTTTCCTAGCGTTTCTGTATTAAAATGATCCAAATCTAAAAATGACACAGACAGTTTTGCATATTTTGTTTGTTTGTGTGGGTACATTACAACAGTGAACAATTCTAAAAGACATTAAATATTCTAATGATGTGTTTTTAGGGTACGAACCTTGTGTTTATCAGGACTTCATGCAGAAAGCGATGAATCGTCAAATGTTTCATGTACTTTTTCTTGCCGCTGCACATCACACATTTTCAACCGTTTATAAATTCATAGAAATGCATGTTTTTATTCATGTTCATTCTTAACCCCATTTTATCAGCGTTAATATTTAACATTACTTGCGACAGATTGGTTTGAATGCAATGTCATGTGAATAAAACTTTAATAAATGAACTAATCTGTAAATACAATGTCTGAGAAGTTTATATTGTCATAAGTGGTGAAAATAAGTCCTGTTATTCCATGTGGGGTCATTTATTTTGTACATTTTAAAGGAGAAGGACTATGTGCAAGTATGTTAAAGTGTAATACCACTGTCCGCCACTAGGTGCTCGCTCACATACAGCTGAACTGAACTTGTTTCTAAAAATACTGAATCATTTTGGTCTCATTTGTTTTATTTGGATCCTGTTATGGAAATGTTCAACTGATAACCCACACACAAAGAGGAGGAGAGAAAGTTAGAGTTAAAATAAATAAATGCATTTATTGAGAAGTCAATCACAGAGAAACTCTGTAAGTGAAGTCTGCTTAAACAAGAGAAAACTAAAGATTATATAGAACCAAATCCAACCCCCTCAAACTATGATGTCATTCCTTACGTACATCGTACCACCCCATACTACTCCTTCTCTGCTCCGTGAAGAGGTCATGATGACCTCTTCACTCTAACCTTGCTTGGATCCTATCTGGAGTGCAGGCACCATCCTCTATCTACACATTCAGACATTTAGGTGTTTGGGTTTTAACTCAAGGCAAGAACTCCGTTCCTGGGTTGGGGGTGTTACAGAGTGGTAAACATCACACATAATGAATAATGACTCAGCATTAAAAGAAGATATACTAACAGTATAAAATATAAAGAGTATAAAATATAAAAAGTAAATTTTTCCACCACAATCCGTTTAATACACATTCTGGGTGTACATGTATGCATTAATGCTCCGTTAATTAGATCTTAGGGTTAATATAAGGTACAGGTGTCAAACATGCGGCCCAGGGCCCAAATCCGGCCCACCAAAGGGTCCAGTCCGGCCCTTGGGATGAATTTGTGAAATGCAAAAATTACACTAAGATATTAACAATCCTTTTAGTTCAGGTTTCACATTCAGACCAAATCAATCTAAAGTGGGCAGGACCAGTCAAATACTATCATAATAAAATAAAAATAATGACAAAACCAAATGTTTCTCTTTGTAAATGTACATATTTTCATGCATTTGCACTAAAACAAAGTATAATTTTGGCTTAGAGTCTGGTTTTGACCAACTCTATATATAAAGTGTCATGAGATAACTTTTTTGTTGCGATCTGGCGCTATATAAATAAAATTTGATTGAGTGATTTGATTGGTTTTCCCCTGTAAGTCGCTTTGGAAAAAAGCATCTGCCAAATGCATAAACATAAACATAATTTCATAAAAAAGAGAATAACCTGGACAAATAAGAACAACCTGAAATGTCTTAAGAGAAGTAAGTAGAATGATAACAATATTCTGCCTGTTATTAAATGTTTCGTGTATTTGTAGCTCTACTGCGATCTGTAAGTTATAATGTGTGTCTGTGTTTTTATTTTTTTTATTCTATTTTATGGTAGTGTGATTGTGTCTGTGTTTTTACTTTCTTTATCTATTTATTATGCGAGTGTGATTGTGTATGTGTGTTTTTTTTATGTCAGGGAATTGTACCTTTTAGGATCACACTTTTTAATTTCGTGGTACAATGACAAAGTTATATTCTATTCTAATGTACATGTGTAAACGATAAACTGAGGCCGAATATTGTTAAAATTACACGTATTTTTTTCAGTTTGTTCATGTTATTCACATCTTTTGAAAGGATAGTTTGTAGATGTAAACCTTTTCAAAATGTAAATTTACTTTTTCACTCTAAAACATACAGAAAAGTTTGGAGTTGATATTATTTATATATTATTATATTATTATATTATTATTTTACTGCTTTGGCCCACTTCAGATCAAATTTAGCTGAATGTAGAACTGAACTAAAAGGACTTTGACACCCCTGATATAAGGCATAGATGTCTGCGATGTCTGTTCAGAGCTTCTTTTTATTGAATAAAACTGAATTTATTTATTTTATTCTTAACAGACATCCCCAGTGTTCAATCTTGGCCACAATTTTTGGCAGTGACACAAAGTGACCTTTTGCACAAATGTGATTTATTTGCCAATAAAAGTCTCAGAAATGTATAAAATGCTTGTAAATGTTTTTCAGTTTACCCCAAAAACACGAGGGAAAAAAAAAAGCCTCTGAAAACAAAACTTGTGTTACGGCCAAACATTTTGATGGTGACTGTCCAGACCATCGAATGGGTTATTTATGCAAAGTGTGGTAGCTCTGTCCACTTTTACAGTCTATGGTTTTATGAGAAATGAAATATATGCACATACTACTGCATATCTAAGACAGAACTGAATAGCATGAGTTTATCTGTTAATACAATAAATACAGTGTAAAACTGAACAGAGGAATAACTAATGAGATGGGAATGAAATGATGATCAGACATCACAGGTGTTCACAGGTTTGATTAGATTTTAAAGGAGTGATATTTTTCTTTTTTTAAAATGGAATTACGCATTTTTAAACGTTTCCCTGCAATCCATTTGGACGTTCAGAGGTTCCGTAGTTACCATGGAAACACTGTCATCTTCTACAACATTGATTCACCGGTAAAACCCATGGAGTTGGATCAATGACAGTGGATGGACACACTGGGTTTATAATTATATATTGAATAGTAAATAAAAGGAAGAACGGGTTTCCAAAATAATAAGAAATATGAAAAAATAGGCCAAAAAATGAGTGAAATTAAGTAAAAAAAAAAAAGAATACAATAAGTAAGAAAACAGTCAAAATGAACAAAACTAATAAAAAATTGACAAAAATAATAGGCAACGAGAGCAAAATAAGCCACAAACTGAATGAAATTGAAGAAGAAAAAAAAAAAACAAAAAACATGGAGTTGGATCAATGACAGTGGATAAAATGAACAAAAGTGAAGAAAAAATTATAAATAATGTGGAAAAAATAAGCAAAAAATTGAATAAAACAAAGTGAAAAATAACAATAATAAAAAAAGAACAGACAAACAGCCAAAGTAATGAATAAATGGAAAAAAAAAAATCAACAAAATAATAAGTCACAAAATAAGCCACAAACAAAAAATTGGAAGAAATATGTAGAAATAATTGGTGTAAAATACAGTTATTCATGTTTTCATGGTCATCAGATATGACCCATTTGGACGTTCAGAGGCTCCGTAGTTACCGTGGAAACACCATCATCTTCTACAACATTGATTCACCAGTAAAACCCATGGAGTTGGATCAATGACAGTGGATGAAGACACTGGGTTTTTAGGTCGTTTACTGATATCTTTGCTGAAAAAGTCACCTTTTCTTTCATTTTCCCTCAACATTAAAGGAGCGATATTTAGCTTTTTTTTTTTTTTTTTTCTTAAATGGAATGCTTCATTTTCCCACATTTCCCTGTGGTCTCCATAAACTGTAAATGCTCTGCTTGGGTCTGAATTCTTCATTCATTCAACTCCACAGGTCCATCTTCAACCCTATTTCTGAGTAATGACACCAGAAAGGTGGTTTGGAGCGCTGGCCCTTTAAATGCACATGAGACACTTCAGGCCCCGCCCCCTCCAGTTTCCCCTTCAACCAACAACTGAACATTTGAGGTAATGGGCGCTAATAGACTCAGTATTTGGCCTTTGTGCGTAAACCCTAAATGAAAGGAGAACTTCACAAAATGTTCCAAGTTCTCCATTAATCGATGAGTGGGTACGACTTTATTCTCATTATATTATGACTTTAATCTTGAAATATTACTACTTTATTCTCATTAAATAATGATTTTTTTTAAACTATGACTTTATTCTCATTATATTATATGACTTTATTCTTGAAATATTACAACTTTATTCTTGGTAAATGAGTTTAACTATACCTTTATTCTCATTATATTATATGACTTTAATCTCAAAATTTTACTACTTTATTCTCGTTAAATTTTTTTTTTTTCTAACTATGACTTTATTCTCATTATATTATATGACTTTATTCTCAAAATATTACAACGTTATTCTCGTTAAATAAGGTTTTTTTTAAACTATGACTTTATTCTCATTATATTACATGACTTTTTTCTTGAAATATGACAACTTTATTCTTGTTGAATAATGATTTTTTTTAACTACGACTTTATTCTCATTATATTATGACTGTATTCTCGAAATATGACAACTTTATTCTCGTTAAATAATGATTTTTTTTTAACTACGACTTTATTCTCATTATATTATGACTGTATTCTCGAAATATTACAACTTTATTCTCGTTAAATAATGATTTTTTTTTTTAAACTATGACTTTATTCTCATTATATTATGACTGTATTTTCGAAATATTACAACTTTATTCTCGTTAAAGATTTTTTTTTAAACTACGACTTTATTCTCATTATATTATATGACTGTATTCTCGAAATATTACAACTTTATTCTCGTTAAATAATGATTTTTTTTTAACTACGACTTTATTCTCATTATATTATGACTGTATTCTCGAAATATTACAACTTTATTCTCGTTAAATAATGATTTTTTTTTTTTACTACGACTTTATTCTCATTATATTATGACTTTATTCTCGAAATATTAAAACTTAATTCTCATTAAATAATGATTTTTTTTTTTAACTACGACTTTATTCACATCATATAATGACTTTAATCTCAAAATACTACAACTTTATTCTCGTAGTGACCAGCGTTTTTATTTTCGTATGTGGCCCTAATACACAGTCGTAATAATTAAACCACGTTATGGATTTCAGTTTTTGTTCCGTCCTTTTTTTTCCTCTTCATTTGAACGGACCTGCCATAATGATTTATTTTTTAACGTACTTTCACCTTCATTATTTTCTACTTCTGTGACTTCATCCTACAGCGTACGAGCAGGAAAATGTTGAAAGGTTTGGGCGACGCCTCCAAACCTGTGATTGACGAGGACCTGTAAAGGCCCGTTTGAGCGGCGGTGTTGGGCGTCTTATCCAGGAAACCGTTTGGACACGTTCGTTATAAAAGTATGAAAGAACATGAACGACAGCGGCGCTAATTAGCAGAAGGGTTTGATCTGGTTTTACTTTTAATGTGGATGTTTTAGCGTAGCCTACCTTTAATTAGGACTGGACTTATTGTATGTTCCACGTTCATCACCTGTCGTTTAGACATTTCAGCTGAATTTTACATATTTGTGGTTTAAAATGGAAGATCACTCTGCATTCATAATGGCACTCAAGAATTCCTCTAATAACGTTGACATTTTGATTTTTTTTTTTTTTTTTTTTTTTAACTACCCATGAGTCCACACTGAGGGACGATATGAGGATATAGCTTTAATATTAGGGGGAAAAGAAAATCAATTTTAGAATAAAGTTCTAACCTTTCAACAACACAGTGTAATATAAAAGCAGTCAAGAAATAATCATATAAGAATAAAACGATATGTGGAATGCTGACTATGCTGACTGCAAGTCTGTATTTCATTTATTTATTTATTTATTTTTATCTATTTTTATTTTCTTACAGTGATGCTGAGCAGTTTTGTTTTCTGTTTTTAAAAAATGAACATTTAATAAATATATTCTTTAAAAATAATAGCCAAGTGGTTCCAGGCACAACAAACCCCGCCCCTCACACGTATTTGTAGCTTATTTTGGCATCGATCCAGCTGATGTCATCATGTATATGCGTGTGCGTATTTATTTATTTTATTGGTTTATTTAACTACGCACATTTATGAACATTGCTGTATAAACAATACACCCATGTAAATATGCCAGATTTAGTAAAAAATTATTACTTTTCATTTGGAGTCCCTAGGCAGGTGACAGAAACAAGACATAAAACAGCCAACATTAGTACGTCACTCGTTCGCTATAAATTAAAAAAAAAAATAAATAAATAAATAATGATGACATAGGCATCATCAAAACAAACAAATACACAAAAAATAATCAGACATAGTATGATCACAGGGGCATTAGCATATGCCAGTGTTTTTCAACGTTGGGGTCGGGACCCCATGTGGGGTCGCCTGGAATTCTAATGGGGTCGTCTGAAATTTCTAGTAATTGATAAAAATAAAGACTAGCTAATAAAAAACATATGGTGAGTTGACAGAGTCAATCCCAATCCATAACAGACATGACAAACTGTGAGTGTGAAACTGCAGCACTGTGGTCAAATGTTCATTGTGGTCCGTTTCAGATGCTGCAGCTCTTTCATAATTCATAGTTTCAGTTCTTGTTTGTTCAGTATTAATTGTCCTCCTTGTAAATCCAAGCTGGACTGACTGTACATATCCTGACCAAGGAAAATAAAATTCTCACTTTGTGCAGTAATCTACACCTGGATTTACTACTTTCCGTCCATAATAATATACATTATATAGACTAAATGTGTCTAAAATTCATGTTTATTTGCAACATAGTACACCAAACTATTACATGATCAAAAATAAATTAATTTTAGCAAAAAAAAAAAAAGTCTCTGTTTTAAATATCTGGGGCTGCCAGAAATTTGTGATGTTAAAATGGGGTCATGAGACAAAAAACACTGGGACTAGCCTATGCTGATGTCAGCATAGCAATTGCCTCCCTATATGTGCCAAGTTTGAAGTAAATAGTAACAAAATTGATGTTTTTATAGACATTTGGTTAACCCTTTCATGCGTAAGTCACTCCAGTGGACAGTTCTTCTCCAGCTGTTCTCTTGTATATTAATGGGTTTAGTTGTTTTAGTTCCACATCAGCCAACACAGTGGACACTTACGCATCATCTCATATCCTGACATTCATACCATTACTATAACTTTGCTGTTCTTAATAAACCTGATCTGCAGTAACATGTTTGAGTGTAAATCAGTTGTTATTTGTTAGACAAGACATTTTTTTTTTTGTACATTATCTCGATGAAGTGAGGAATTACTAGCATTAGAATATGTTAAAATGTGAGACGACATCAGATTAGCAGCATTAAACATGTTTTTATTTCATTGTTTTCATATCCCTCTCTGATATTGGGTTTTAAACACGTTTCTGTCACAACGGGGAAAAAAGAGAACTCAAATGCACAGTACTGAAGGGAAAAAATAACACAAGTTTATTTAACAAAAATTAAAACACAACGGGAAAAAAAATACACAAAAACCTGAGTCAGAGTCCGTAGAAAAGATGAACAAATGTCCGGGTTATGGAGAAAAATGAGGAGAAATGGACCAGCGCTGCATGGCTGCAAACCAAAGCCTTAAATAGGCTAGAGGTAATTGGCTGCAGCCACGCAGCGCCAGCAGGTGAGTCTGATGAGGATGATTAGGAAACTGAGGAACTGAGGGTCACACCGGCACAGACCATGACCAAAAGGGAGGAGCAGAGAGTCACACAGGCACAGATCCTGACAGGACCCCCCCCCTCAAGGGCCGGCATCCTGACGTCCCCAGAGATGCGAAAAAGCCCCCCACGAAGACCAGGGCATCCTGGAATGTAGAAGGGATCCTGGCAAAGGGGCATGAAGAACCACAGGGCAGACAGGCTGAAGCACCTCCCGGTGGGACGGCGTGAAGAGCCTCCGGGCAGACTGGCTGAAGAACCTCAGGCCAAACAGGCTGACGCACCTCCCGGTGAAACGGCGTGAAGAGCCTCCGGGCGAAGAGGCTGAAGCACCTCCCGGTGAAACGGGGTGAAGAGCCTCCGGGCAGACTGGCTGCAGAACCTCAGGGCGAACAGGCTGAAGCACCTCCCAGTGAAACGGCGTGAAGAGCCTCCGGGAAGACGGCCGAAGCACCTCAGGACAGACCTCCGGACCAGGACGTGGAAAACCTCCAGACCAGGACATAGAAAAATCCCCTGGTTCGTGGACCTCCAGGGCTGTGGCAGACAGGACTCTAGCTGGATTTAGGACATTGACTGGACCTGAATATGGCTGGACTAGTGACTCTAACTGAGACAAGACAGACCGGACAATGACTGGACTACAGACATCGACTGGAATTGGACTATGGCTGAACCCATGACTCGGGCTGACTGAGACTGGACAGACAGGACTACGGACTCTGAGACTGGACAGACAGGACTACGGACTCTGAGACTGGACAGACAGGACTATGGACTCTGAGACTGGACAGACAGGACTACGGACTCTGAGACTGGACAGACAGGACTATGGACTCTGAGACTGGACAGACAGGACTACGGACTCTGAGACTGGACAGACAGGACTACGGACTCTGAGACTGGCCAGACAGGACTATGGAGAGGGAGACAGAGACGGGGAAACAAAGAGTGAGGCCGAGACGGGGAAACAGGAATGCTGCGCGGATGGAACTGGACTTCAGGAACGCTGCCGGACGGAACCGGACTTCAGGAACGCTGCCGGACGGAACCGGACTTCAGGAACAGACAGGAACAGACTTTAAAAAAATGCAGCGCGAACAGACAAACAGATTTCAGGAACGCTGCACGGACAAACTGAATCAGACTTCAAAAAACGCTGTGCGGCCGGAACCGGACTTCAAGGAGGGGAGACTACCAGACGGTGTACTAGCCTCCAGGTAGTACTAAGGAAAAGGGAACTGGGCCAAGCAGAGAAACACGGACAGACAGACACAGAGACACGAACAGGCAGAGGGACAATCTACAGAACTGAACAGATGAGAACGATAAAATGGAACTGAAGAACATGAACTGCAAGAAACAGAGCTGAAGGACAAACAGGGAAAAGACAAACAGGATCGAACAGAAATACAGGAAAAATTCTAAATAGAAATGAAGGACAAAAAGGAATGACTGATTGGAAACATAAAGAACAAAAGTTCCATGACAGAGGACAAAATAGAACGAGGGAAGGAAGAAATGAAACAAAAAAAGCACACACAAACTTGGAAATTCACACATAGACTAAGAAACAGACTGAAAAATACACAAAGAGACAAATACACACAGACTGAGGAATACACTCGAAAACGGCACACAGGGACAGAAAGAGACAGGGAGGAACGAATAAAACAGGCAGAACAGACAAACTAACATGAACAGGCAGATCAGAGCAAATAAACTCACTCAAATCATTAGACACACGAAGGAAAAGACACAAGAGAAGAACCCGGACCCCACGAAGGCCCAGGTCCCCACAAGGAATAGGACGCTGGAAACACGAGGCAGGAAACAAACAGGGAACAGAGATACCCCGGGAGAAAAAAACCGGGGTGTGCACCCGACGGCTCCGGGACCCCCCGAACCAACCGGCACGGAGGAGACCGAGCCGCCAGAGCTGAGGACAAGGGAAAGTCTCAGAAAAACCGGATATGGGGCAGGGAAGCGCGGAGCGACGGTACAGAGGAGAACTAAGAAGGGCGAACGAAACCAGGGATAAACAACTAAAACACGGAAAAACGAAAAAACGGGTCCCTTCAGTACCGGCTGAGTCCAGGTATGGCTGGTCCATTCTGTCACAACGGGGAAAAAAGAGGACTCAAATGCACAGTACTGAAGGGAAAAAATAACACAAGTTTATTTAACAAAAATTAAAACAACACAACGGGGAAAAAAATACACAAAAACCTGAGTCAGAGTCCGTAGAAAAGATGAACAAATGTCCGGGTTATGGAGAAAAATGAGGAGAAATGGACCAGCGCTGCATGGCTGCAAACCAAAGCCTTAAATAGGCTAGAGGTAATTGGCTGCAGCCACGCAGCGCCAGCAGGTGAGTCTGATGAGGATGATTAGGAAACTGAGGAACTGAGGGTCACACCGGCACAGACCATGACCAAAAGGGAGGAGCAGAGAGTCACACAGGCACAGATCCTGACAGTTTCCATACTTCAAAAATTAAATGCATGGATATTTTTGTAACTCCACAGAAAAAAAAACTCGATCGCATTGTTTTTTTCATGCCTAAGGAGGAATAAAAATACTGAAGAAAAGAATCTTGACTAAGGTTCTCACAATTAATGCATGAAAAGGTCAAATATGTTCAATAAAGATAATTTGGGAAAATTTAACATGGTGTTGTCTCCCTTTTTATTTTGACCTGTTGAGCCGGGTCATGACAATATTGTAAATTCAACAGTGTAATTCAGCTCATTCATGTCCTAAATGTGAGGGGAGGTTCAGCTTCTCTTTCTGTCTCAAACCAGTCGCCTCTGATTGTATCATATTTCCTTCTATCCTCTACGTCACAGGTGTCAAACATGCGGCCCGGGGGCCAAATCCGGCCCGCCAAAGGATCCAATCCGACCCGTGGGATGAATTTGTGAAAAACTGCAAAAATTACACTGAAGATATTAACAATCAATGGAGTCAAAATCATTTTAATTCAGGTTCCACATACAGTCCAATTAGATTTCAAGTGGGTCAAAACCAGTAAAAATATTATCATAACTTATAAATAATGACAACCCCAAATTTTATCTTTGTTTTTTTGGTGTAAAAAAGTAAAATTGCATGAAAATGTTTTACATTACCAAACTATACATTTACAAAAAATGTGAATAACCTGAACAAATATGAACAAACGGAAATATCTCAAGAAAAGTAAATGCAATTTTATCAATATTTTGCCTGTTACTAAATGTGCTGTGCCTTTTTTAGATCTCATCTGTAATGCATGTGTAGAAATGATAAGTTGAGGCATAATATTGATAAAATTGTTCCTATATTTCTTAACAAATTTCATGTTTTTCAGGTTATTCACATCCTTTTTGTTTGGATAGTTTGTAAACGTAAATACTGGCATAACTGAATGTTATTTTTTGCACTAAAACAATTTGGAGTTGTCATTATTTATTGGCTATCCTGCTGTTATTTTACTGGTCCGACCCACTTCAGATTAAATTGGGCTGAATGTGGCCCCCGCAAGAAAATGAGTTTGACACCCCTGCTCTACGTGGTCTAGTGTGGTGTGATTCCATCTGCCGTCATTTGCCTGGAGTTCCTCAAAGGAGGTCAGGATGAGAGTCTTTTACTGAATGATCAGATGTTCACTTTACTTCATGTCTACAGCTGGATCAGTCGGACACATTCTACAGTACATGTGTGACGGAAAAAACAAATGTCACCGCATCCTACACATCCCATCCATCCCATCCATCCTGCTGTTTCCCAGCAACCACCTCACCGAGCTTCACCGACCAAGCCGTAAAACTCTGGCAACCGGACCTGATCTCATTCAGCATGTGGCCACGTCTGATGATCTGGAATAAACAGATCCATTTAGAGCAGGGGTGTCACACTCATTTTCTTCCGGGGGGCCACATTCAGCCCAATTTAATCTGAAGTGGGCCGGACCAGTCAAATAATAGCATGATAGCCAATAAATAATGACAACCCCAAATTGTTTTAGTGCAAAAAATAAAGTAAAGTAAATTATTTATTTATTATTTATAGAGCACTTTTCACAGACAGAGTCACAAAGTGCTTTATCAATTCAAATCAGAATCAAATTAAGTTTACAAATAACAAATAACATTCAGTTATGCCAATATTTACATTTACAAACTATCCAAACAAAAAGGACGTGAATAAATTGAAACAAATGGAATTTGTTAAGAAATATAAGTACAGTTTTATCAATACTATGCCTCGATTTATCATTTATACATGTGCGTTACATATGAGGTCGACAACGGCACAATACACTTATTAACAGGCAGAATATTGTTAAAATTCCACTTAATTTTCTTTAGACATTTCTGGTTGTTCATATTTGTTCAGGTTATTCACATTCTATTGTTAAAGGATTGTTTGTTAATGCAACTATTTTCATAATTTAATGTTTTTTTTGCACTAAATCAAAGAGAAAAAAATAGGACCAATGGCCCTGTATCTTACTGGCCAAATTAAAAGCTTTGGGAAATGTATCCAGATGCCATTTATTCTCACCCAGTTCTGTGTATTTATTCTATTACAGAAATAGCCCATGTTTTGGTCATATTCCAATCAGATCTGTAAAAAATTCAAATTCCAACTTGATATCATTGATACTGATTTATTGGATCAATCCACTTCCTATCTGTTATAATGGGAAAATATGTCAAAGTCGCACCAAATCCAGAATCAGATCTGGATCCAAATAATTTCACTAACTTTTGTTGACATCATCATAAAGAAGCTGTATACCAAGTTTGAAGTCAATCGGAATTGTAGTTTCGGAGAAAAAGACGATTGAAATTTTTGTAATGGACGACAGACGGCGGCGGCGGACAATGACGGACGCCGCATGACAACAATAGCTTACGGCCTGTCGGCTGGTAAGCTATTGCATAGATATAATTATTAGAAACTTAAATTGACTGCTAATACAACAGTCACATCATATATAAGTAAAGGTTAGTTCAAAGGCTGGCATATTCTACCTAAACACAACCAGTGAATTTACATAAACTTAACATGAGCCTGCATAAAGAATTAGCAACCCATCTGCGACTGCTAGCATAAACGAATTAGCTTAAACATGTTAATAACACATTGTAATAAACACATCCAAAATAACATCATAAACATTTTTTTAACGGCACGTTTGCATGTGAAATTATTTAGTAAACAACAGAATGATTGATACATACAGCAGGAGTTAAAGTTTGATTCAGCATTACTTGGAAAGTTCGGGGCTTTTCTAGCTGGCTTTTCGTACACAGAGCACCGGCGCTAAAAATATGAGTTTCAAAATAAGAGTTCGTATGTATAAATGAACTAAGACTTGCTTGAAAGGCAGAACAATAATAAAACGGCGTTAACGTGAGATTAAAAAAAAAAATTGTCTGCGTTATTTAATGAATGCGGTAATAACGCGTTAACTTGCCCAGCCCTAAAAAATACACAATAACATACAGTTTTAAAATACAAATAAAATGCGATAAATACATAAAGTGCAGTCAGTTCGTAGCAGTTGTTTACCTTTCATGGGGCCCACAGTTGCTAGCACCGCCTTAGGCCCTGCAATGAACTGGCAACTCGTCCAGGCTGAACCCCGCCTTCACCCATAGGTAGCTGAGATAGGCTCCACCCCCCACAACTCTAGTGAGGATTAAGCAGTTTATATATATATGGTATACCATGCATTTCATCCCATCCATGCAGTGTCCTTATGGAACATCCAGAGGAAAACAAAGTGCTCAAACAATAAAAGATAGAAATATTAAGACCGTGCATGAAATCCCAGGATATTTTTTAGGCTCCATCTTTGTATAACACAAGATATTATTACACTGCTCTTGTCAAAACAAACTATTACAAGCGAATTATTAAAAAAAAAAAAAAAAAAAAAACACCACAGACTGGACTTTTCTTTTTTTAATATCAGCAACATTCAAGTGTTTCTCTCAGACTGTGGTCAACAACTGGAGGAAAAAAAAAAAAGTTCAGGAAAGTTTTAATGACTGAAAAAAGATGGCGTCTGAGATGAGTGGACATTAAAGCCTGCATTCATTCTTCTCGTATTGATCTCTGAGAGGCCGGCGGACCTCATTTGGTCTGAGTCTGTCACAGTTGTCGAAAGTGGAAATATTAAATGTCATTATGAAGCTTCACGCAGACGCCGAGAAATAAATGAACTCAGCCCAGTTTCAAGGAAAGTGTGAATAATGGACGAATATAATGAATGCAGAAGTACAATAACGCTTCCATCTGTACATTTGTGTTGGGAATGCATTCATTTCAGTCATTCAGAAAATGTTATACTTTACTGAATAAATGTATGAACTGATTTGGTCTGAAAAAAGCATGATGGTCTGGAGTCCTGCTAATAGATATAGATTCAGGTTACTTTACAGTCGCGGAAAACTTTTTGATGACAAGAATAAAAATAGGACCGATGGCCCTGTAGCTTAGCAGCCAAATGAAAAGCTTTGGGAAATGCATCCAGATGTCATTTATTATCACCTAGTTCTGTGTATTCATTCTATTACAGAAATAGCCCATGTTTTGGTCATATTCCAATCAGATCTGGCAAAAATTCAAATTCCAACTTGATATCATTGTCAGGATCTGTGCCTGTGTGACCCTCAGCTCCTCCTTCTCATAATCATCATTATCATCATCAGACTCACCTGCTGGCGCTGCGTGGCTGCAGCCAATTACCTCTGGCCTATTTAAGGATTAGGTTTGCAGCCATGCAGCGCTGGTCCATTTCTCCTCATTTCTTTCCATAGCCCGGACATTTTTTTCCATATTCATCTACGGACTCAGATTCTGGTTTTGGTATGTTGTTTTTTTTTTTCCTATGGACTTTGATTTAGTTCTTGTGTTCTTGTGTCCGTTCCAAATGCCCTACATACAGGATTAATTCATGACGTGACCCCAACAGCCCGCGGACACATCGGAAAACACTGCACAGCATGTTCTCTGACGACTATCTGACTACGCCTTCCGCACTTTAAAGACAGAAAAGACCACATGCTGTGAAGAAGACCAGTATCAGAGCATAGACACGGTCCTCAGGTCTGGGTTTACCGATACACTGTCCAGATTTATTTGAGAAAACAGGCCAGGACGGAGAATATCAACATGTGTACTGACGGCAAAAGTTATTATTATTTAATATTATATGTGTTTGCTCTGATATTAGTTCCTTGTACACATAAAAAAGTTTTGTTTTTTCTTCTGCTCAAAACAAATCAATGAATGAAATGAAGTTATTCCGTTATCAAAGTGAGTGTTTTTCACTTTGTACCTGATCTGTTGCAAAAAATTCCATCTTTTCATGTCAGGTTGTTTCAAACACTTCCACATACTTGTAAGAATTTGCAACATTTCCTCAAAACTTCTGACATTTATATCTGTAATTCTCTGTATCTGGTGCACTATTCCCCATCTTTCACTACAGTTGCTTTGCTGTTTTTCAATAATGGATTTAACTGCTCGGTTTTAGGTATCACATCTGAACATTACTTTCAGAAAGACGTTTTCACACCTGGTTACGTGTCTATTTAATGCTGACATTTTTTAAACTTTGTCTCAACTTCATCTGTACCCCATTTCTAATTTTTTTTTTTATTTTTTTTTTTTATTTTATTTTATCTATTTGCACATCACAAACAGCAAGAAAAAAAAAAATCATGCAAGTAACACCATGGTACAGGAGAGTGGAGGCCAAAAACAGGCTTATGTAAATCATTAATTTAACGTAAAAAAAAAAAAAAAATACGGATACAAATGAAATGATATACAGCCTTACATTTTTTCATAAATTAGAGCCCTTTTTAGATCATTTTTAAATAATGATAAAGAAGATGTTGATTGAAGTTCAGGTTGTAGATTATTCCAAGGATGCGGCCCGCGATATTTTAGAGAATACTGACTGACAGAAGTTCGGCAGAAAGGAAGATAACATTTTCTCAAAAATCGTGTAGGATCATTGTGAATAACAGAAGACAACATAAAAAAGTTCTGGAAAACTTTAGGAAGAACATGAGTTAAGTGAACATATTTGTACGTGAAGACACAGGTCTGGTAAATGTTCACATCAAAAACTGAGAGAAGTTTGAATTTTTTGAAAAGAGGAGCAGATGAGTCGAGTCTCTCAGAAAAGCTGATCCTTCTTGGAAATTTCTTTTGAATTAGGAAAATCTGATTGAGATAAGTGGGACAGGTTGCCGCCCAAACTGTATTGCAATAAATAATGTAAGGATAAATTAAGCAATAATAATCATCTTTTAAATCACTTCTTAAAACACATTTTTATAGACTTGCTTTTATGTGATGTCTGTCCCTTTTTAATTTCTAATTAAAATTTTTTAAATTTGATTTTTATCGTGTTTGATTATTAACCCTTTCATGCATTAATTATGAGAACCTTAGTTAAGATTTTTTTCTTGAGTGTTTTTATTCCTCCATAGGCATGGGAAAAAAAAACCCAATGTGATCAATTTTTTTTTTTTTTTTTTTTTCATGGAGTTACAAAAATGTCCATGCATTTAATTTTTTAAGTAAAGAAACGTGTTTAAAACCCAATATCAGAAATTGATATTAAAACAATGAAATAAAATCTGATGTTTTCTCATATTTTAACATATTCTAAGGCTAATTATTACTCTTTTCATGGAGATAATATGAAAAAAAAAACAAAACAAAAAACTTTTTTTTCTAACAAATAATTGATTTACACTTAAACATGTTAGTGCAGATCAGGTTTATCAAGAACAGCAAAGTTACAGTAATGGTAGGAATTGCAGTGTATTATGGGATGGTGCATAAGCGTCCACTGTGTTGGCTGATAGGGAATTAAAACAACAAAACCCATGAATATACAAGAGAACAGCTGGAGAATAAGTGTCCACTGTAGTGACCAGAACGCATGAAAGGGTTAATTTACATTCTCATACATGATGTTGTTTTATCTCATTATTTCATTTTTACATTGATTTGACAGCATCATGTTACGTTATCCATGCCCTCTTTACTCCGATTCACTTAATTTATTCAAAGTGTCATGTTTTGTGCATTTGTCGTACACGTCTCTCTTTTATTGTGTTGCTTCTGTTTGTGTTTTTGCTTGCTTCTTGTATCCTGCTGTTGTGCCCTCTGCTTTGTCTGTCAAAGCACTTTGTAAACTTTGTTTTTAAAGGTGCTATTTAAATAAAGCTATTATTATTATTATTATTATTATTATTATTATTACACTGGGTTACAAAAAAATGTTTTTTGCAAGTTGTCTAGGTTTTTTCAACTGAATTAGGACCATTTTGCACCGCTAAATCCAAAAATGACATCTGTTTTTCTCAATCAGGTCAGGTTTTTTTGCTAATTTGATTTTGAAAAATTTGATCTTCTCACAAAATTGATTACATTTTTGTGACTTTATCAGTTGATTTTTTATATAGTTCTCACCCAAAAAAGGTTTTAAGAGAAAAAAAAAATCATTTGGACGTGACGTGGGTGATTTGGACATGACGTGGAACAGGTGGACGTGATGTGGAACATGGTGGTGACGTAGAATCTGAGAGACAGCGAGACGGCAGATTAAAAAAGGCGCGCTTACAAATATTTAATGTATTGACCTATTTAACTGTTTTCTTTTGCCAATTCTTTTGCTAAATTACACCTAAAAGTAGAGAAAGTAGAGAAATAGAGTATCTAACTCATGCTGGAGCACAGCGAGGAAGACCTGGCCAGTCTGACGGAGTACATCGACCGGTGCTACGACAACATCGTGATGGGTAAAACCAACACCACCACTCCCAAAGCGGCGGCGAAAAAATCCTTTTCTAACAGGATGTATTTATTATTTATTATGTATTCACCGCAGATGTAGCAGAATACGTCAGGCTTATTTTTGCAAGATCTTCTAGTCGAAGCCATTTCATTCACCTGTAATATTAAAAAAAAACATTAATCATAAATTGGCAAAAGTAAAATCTTCAGAACTCGTTTATTGCAAGAAATATGAAAGAATTTTGTATCATATGATGTGAAAATGCCCATAAATGTAAGCAAAAATGTTAAAAAGCCAATATGTAGCATAGTTCATAAAGTTGACCTGATTGAGCAAAATTAATGTGATTTTTGGATTCAGCACACCAAAATTATCCTAAATCAGCTCAAAAAACTTAAACAATAAATTTGTTGTTGACCAGTGTTACTATTATTATTATTATTATTATTATTATTATTATTATTATTATTATCATCAATAAAAAATCAAGAAACTGGAATGAAATTAACCAAGCGTTCACAACTATGTACATACTCTGCTACTCTGTACATACCATGCTATATGTACACATTTTCATCCTTTCGCATGCTATTTAACACCATTTGATGGTGTGTCAATGCTTCTAGCCGCTAATCACGCTAGCCGCTAACCGCGCTAATTGCTAACCCTAAACCTAACCCTAACCTTGACCCTAACCGCTAATTGTGCTAGCCACTAATTATGCTAATGGCGTGCTATTTTATGTAAATATATAGGCTGAAAACTTTTAATTAGCTTTTAATGTGTACATATAACACGCCAATTAAAAGTCACTTACATAAAACTCACACTGAAGACTGGTTGGAGAGGTTTCTATAGCCTACACCAATGTACAACTGTGGCTTTAAGAATGATATTTTTACGCTTTTCCATTTTTCCTCTTGAGGTAAGACTTACTGGTAGTGATGTTATTGCAGTTTTGTTTGCTTAAGTTTATTGTTTCCCTATTATCCCAGGTGCTTTTACATTCATTGGTCTTTTCCACCAGGAACTCCTTACCCGTTTATACATTTCTGGCTTTCTGTATTCTAGGATTTCTTTTGTAAATACATGTTTTTGCCTATTTGACATTTTATGTTGAACTTGTCATTATTAGTACAATCTATCTATCTACAATGTCGCTACCCAGATAGCAAATATTTTGGCAGTATTATGGCATACATTTGGCTTTTTTGGCTTTCTTTTGGCATTATGAAAACCTTTAGGCTCAACTGTGGTATGATTAAGGTTATCCATAATAGATATGGAGGCACCAGCAGTATATGGCTGAGTTCTGGCATATGTGTGGTTAACCAAAAGACTGGGCAAAGAGCGGGATCAAATATAGGCATGGTATGGCATGTTTGTGGCAAGCCAGAAGATTGACTAAAGAGCAGCAACATCTTATTCCATATATGGATGTTTTTTGGTTGTGTTTTGGCATATTTATGTAAAGCCAAAACACTGCGCAAAGAGCGGGAATTTCTACCCAGAAGAAAACCGCACTTCATTTTAAAAGCATGACCGACACAAATTTTGGGTGAATTTTGGCCTCTCTTTGGGTCAGTTTTGGCTACTTTTTGGCTGGATTATGAGGATTTGGGGCCTTTCTGGGACAATTATGGCTATATTTGGAAGTCCGCAATTACTTTAGGGTGAATTTTGGCCTCCTTTTGGCCTCTCTTTGGGTCAGTTTTGGCTACTTTTTGGCTGGATTATAGGGTTTTCTGGGACAGTTACGGCTATATTTTGGAAGTCCGTAATTACTTTTGGGTGAATTTTGGCCTCCTTTTGGCCTCTCTTTGGGTCAGTTTTGGCTACTTTTTGGCTGGATTATGGGGATTATAAGATTTTCCGCGACAATTATGGCTATATTTTGGAAGTCCGCAATTACTTTTGGGTGAATTTTGGCCTCCTTTTGGCCTCTCTTTGGGTCAGTTTTGGCTACTTTTTGGCTGGATTATGGGGATTACGGTCTTTTCTGGGACAATTATGGCTATATTTGGAAGTCCACAATTAGTTTTGGGTGAATTTTGGCCTCCTTTTGGCCTCTCTTTGGGTCAGTTTTGGCTACTTTTTGGGGGGATTATGGGTTTTTCTGGGACAATTATGGCTATATTTTGGAAGTCTGCAATTACTTTCGGGGGAATTTTGGCCTCCTTCTGGTTTGTGTAAAATCTCTTTAGGACACACTGACTCTATTAAGTAGTAGAGTCTAAGTATATTTGGCCAATTGCCATTTGCTTTAAAAGACATATATATGCAACCCATGTTATCTGTATGCAATTCATGATATCACGTTGGTAGCCGAGAACTCCCTCTAAGCATGTGCACATAATGACAATAAACAGACTTGAATCTTGAATCTGGATTCCGAAAACATCCTGAAAGCATCTGTCAAAACAGGACAGGTGTGAAGGGACTGAATCATCTGGATGTTTATTTTGGTTTTCATTCCCTTGCTGACTATCAAACTATATTTTATGGGCAGCTCCGTGGAAGGGTCCAGCCTGTGGAAAGAAAAAATATAAATAAATTAAAAAAAACAGAATCGATGTTGAGAAGCAGCGGCGCAGACATACACAGCTGCTTCTCCTGCAACCAGAGGAACATCTCTCATAGTGTCTGTCAGCGGCTGATGCATGTGTGGTGTTATTTTCCTCTTCATCCGATTTTCTGTCTTTTTTTTTTTTTTTTTTTACAATTTATTAAACAAATATACGGCATATCATCTGAAACATATGTACTGGGGTGTGTTACAAGCTTCCAACAAGAATCCCCCGATACCCTATAATCGCCGTGATGTATTAAGACAAGAGAGGTGATCTTAATGGGCTCATTAATAATGCCTGTCAGAGTATTAATTAGCACATATTTGAGTAACATCATACTTATCCTGACATACTGTAACACATGGGTTGTATTATTATGAAGTGTGGGAGACATTAAGGAGGAGTCTGGAAATCTAATTACAGACGGGTTTGTAATAGTTCTGTATTCCCTGGAGTGTCTGCCCACAGACAGTCACAGCCCATCACAACATCATTTCATGCAGACCGTGTTCTGCGCTGCTGCCACAAAGAAACTTTGCAGTAAGCTTCATTAAACATGATTCCCTGGCCGCTTGCCCAACTCCTGGACGGCGTCTTACCTCGGATGAACCGCTCCGAAGGTTGAGTTCGACAGAGGCCCGAGGGTGCACGAGGACTGGTTTTGGTTTTGGATGTTTTCACCTCTTGCAGACGAAGCAACTCCACATTTGGCAGCCATGAACAAAGCAGGTGTGAAAACAACATTAGGGGGAAAAAAAAGTTAATGAAAGCTCAGCTCAATATGTTTTGCTTTCACAGGACGGCGCTAATGAGAGTTTTATGGTTCGGGTAGAACCTCTTTTTCGCTCGCAGCACAATCTGTACATCAACGATCTTTAGTCTCAGTCCAATAAAGGTTTGTGAATATTCCAAAAAGGAAATTAAAGATTTGAAAGGAAAACAATAGATCCTCAGGCTGAGGTTTTTATCTGTTTTTCAGTGGAAGGAATGTTCCTGTAGAGACATAATAGACAGATTATCAAAATGTACACATCAGTTATGTAATTTAACATGTGTTGGATTAGTTTTTCGAAAGGCCAAACAGTCCTTAACCCTATAACGCCGAACATATCATATGAGATACATGAGTTTTGAAGACCTCTACAAGATCAATGGGATTTTTTTTTTTCTTGAAAAACCTGATGTATACAATTAGATACATGCAATACACAGATTATGGCGGCTGTGGCTCAGGTGGTAGAGCGGGTCGTCCAATAACCGAAGGGTTGGCGGTTCAAATCCCGCTCTGTCTAGTCAGTCCGTTGTGTCCTTGGGCAAGACACCTCACCCTCCCTGCCTCCAGCGCCACCCACACTGGTGTATGAATGTTTGGTGGTGGTGGTCGGAGGGGCGTAAATTGGCAGCCACGCTTCTGTCAGTCTGCCCCAGGGCAACTGTGGCTACAAATGTAGTTTACCACCACCAGAGTGTGCATGTGAGAGCAAATGAACAATGGGTCAATAATGTAAAGCGCTTTGGGTATCTAGAAAAGCGCTATAAAAATCCAATCCATTATTATTATTATCATTAGTTACATACGTGGGGTTGCGGTCCATAACTAATGTAACTAACGCTGGTGTGAAGTGAAAGTGAAACTTAACATACTTTCAACGTCCAACTTCCAGGTTCTGTTCCTCTGTTACACAGCAGCTCTTCCACAAAATTTTCACTACTTCTAACCTGTATCCACTGGACACACAAATGCTGGGCCCCATGAATTTATCAGTTTTCCACCCCCTTTACAGCGCCCTAGTGTATGGGAACATTTGCGAATTCAGAGACTGTCGACAGTTTGGTTCAGGTGAAGGTTAGCGCCAATAATGTAGGATATAGGTGGAAGAAAACTGTCACAACAACCTGGCTGTTATTTCAATTGGGTGGTGTGCCCCCCCCCCCCCCCCCTCATGGTTTAAATCTCATGGCCCTAAGATGGACTTTGACGCTGGTATCAACACTTGCAGATGTTGTTTTGACCTAGATGGAGCACACGTTAAACACAAACGGTTTTTTCAAAATGTCCTCTTTCCATTAACTTTTTTAAAGCCCACTTGTATTGTCTTTGTTAAATTAAACATAAATACATTTCTGATTAGCTGTTAGCGATTACAACTGTCACTTGTCACTGACGGTGGTCTGAAAATGACTATAATACGCAAAAATCAACAAAACAGGTAGCTTTACTATAGCCAGAATCCACAGGGAAGGACTAGATGCAGAAGTCCCATCATCTTTCAGATCACATGAATTCACATCAACTGAAAGATAACACTGGGTCACAAAAATTTTTTTTTGCAAGTTGTCTAGGTTTTTTCAACTGAATTAGGACCGTTTTGCACCGCTAAATCCAAAAATGACATCTGATTTTTTTCAATCAGGTCAGCTTTTTTTGCTAATTTGATTTTGAAAAATTTGATCTTCTCACAAAATTGATTACATTTTTGTGACTTTATCAGTTGATTTTTTATATAGGTCTCACCCAAAATAGGTTTGAAGAGAAAAAAAATCATTTTCTAACAGGATTCCTGTTAGGTACAATGGTGTATTCACCGCAGATGTAGCAGAATACGTCAGGTTTATTTTTGCAAGATCTTCTAGTCATAAATTGGCAAAAGTAAAATCTTCAGGACTCGTTTATTGCAAGAAATATGAAAGAATTTTGTATCATATGATGTGAAAATGCCCATAAATGTAAGCAAAAATGTTAAAAAGCCAATATGTAGCGTAGTTCAGAAAGTTGACCTGATTGAGCAAAATTAATGTGATTTTTGGATTCAGCACACCAGAATTATCCTAAATCAGCTCAAAAAACTTCAACAATAAATTTGTTGTTGACCAGTGTAAGATGGAATATTTGCTTAATGATGGTCGACAACCATCAAGTACTGCAGCTTTAATCACACAATAATATCATTACATGTGACTTGTTAGTACCCAGTGCCGGTCTTTAGCAGGTCTTATTTTGTGCCTGTTCCAGAATAAATAACAAATCACCTTCGGTTCCGGGTTACAGCAGCAAATGTTCTTTTTATAGAAACTGGTGGGAAATCAATAGAGCAGACGAAGCATCAAGATTCAGTGAGTCTGAGCTCAGAGATCCAAGCAACATCATTAAAATGGCCTCCTGGCTGCGCTGTCAGAGTAAATGGGCCAGACCTGCCGAACGGAAAGGCGTTGTAATCTCGATGGAAATGTGATCAGACAGTCATATTAGAGTTTGCTCAGGTGTTTAAACTAAGTCAGCAATTACTGGCACACTTAGCATAATGGAGGTCTGGATTCGTTTCCGATCCAAGGCCTTCACAGCAGCGTTGTTTCAGCCTATCCATCATGTGGAAAATCACAACAATGTCGGCCCTTCTTATTGTTTTCCAAACCGCATGTGCTGATCTTGAGAAATGCGATCTTTGAAGAAAAACACAGAGCTGATGGTATTGACCGAAAGCCCTGGGGTTTGTGGAGTCTTTGTCGAGCCTCCGGTAACAAAGTCGTACTCTGCAAAGATAGTTTGACTAAGTGATTTTAATGAGAGCATTGATCCAAGGGCTTTTTCTGGCAGCGTTGCACAATATCTAAGAACAAATTCTGCATGAAAGCACCTAATTTTCAGGGTTACTGGCCAGACTAAACGTGGTGGTAGAGGTATTGGTTGTTGGTCCAGCTCCGAGTGTGAGAATGATGTTGGAAGAGATTCAAAGTGACTCAGAAATCACCTAGTTTAAGCAGAATTAAACCGACCACTCTGGCTTTTTCAGCTCTGCCTTCGTCCTCTGAGATGGGATTATGATGAGCTTGTATAATGTACTTATTATGACAGTTGGTGCCAGTGTTTTAACAATAATCCACTCTTTTTCATTTGTACTGAATCCAAACTCTCATTGAATTTCAACCAGAAGTTTAAATTCACACTAGTTGACATTTCTCCTTGTTTATGTACTTTAATTATTCCGAATGTCCTGTTATGTTCGTTATCAATGGCCGCTTTTCCATTGACCCTCAAATTGCATAAAAATTTACCTAATGAAAAAAATGACAATTTCACCAAAACTCAAACTCAAAACAGCAATTCAGCACAACGATACCCAAAAATCTAATGTTATGGTATTTTGTAAAAAAAATAAGAAGTACAATATTGAAAACAACAAAATATTCATAGGCAATTTTGAAATAATTCAGGTTTCTCATATTAAATTCTTAGCTGAGTATTTAAAACATCACTATGTTAAGGTATTTGATGATGAGAATGGGGGTGGGATTAAATAACTTTTCTTCTTCCCATTCCTTTTCGAGTGTAAATGAATGATTTTGGAATTTTGAATTTGCATGTATTCTGTAAATGTTTGAAATAAACAAATAAATGAATGAAAAAAGGTGTTATTAGTAGCTTTTCCACGGAAAAAAAAAGACAATTTCACCAAAACTCAAACTCAAAACAGCAATTCAGCACAACGATACCCAAAAATCCAATGTTATGGTATTTTGTAATAAAAATAAGAAGTACAATATTGAAAACAACAAAATATTCATAGGCAATTTTGAAATAATTCAGGTTTCTCATATTAAATTCTAAGGTGAGTATTTAAAACTTCACTATGTTAAGTATTTGATGATGAGAATGGGGGTGGGATTAAATAACTTTTCTTCTTCCCATTCCTTTTCGAGTGTAAATGAATGATTTTGGAATTTTGAATTTGCATGTATTCTGTAAATGTTTGAAATAAACAAATAAATGAATGAAAAAAGGTGTTATTAGTAGCTTTTCCACGGAAAAAAAATGACAATTTCACCAAAACTCAAACTCAAAACAGCAATTCAGCACAACAATACCCAAAAATCCAATGTTATGGTATTTTGTAATAAAAATAAGAAGTACAATATTGAAAACAACAAAATATTCATAGGCAATTTTGAAATAATTCAGGTTTCTCATATTAAATTCTAAGGTGAGTATTTAAAACTTCACTATGTTAAGTATTTGATGATGAGAATGGGGGTGGGATTAAATAACTTTTCTTCTTCCCATTCCTTTTCGAGTGTAAATGAATGATTTTGGAATTTTGAATTTGCATGTATTCTGTAAATGTTTGAAATAAACAAATAAATGAATGAAAAAAGGTGTTATTAGTAGCTTTTCCACGGAAAAAAAATGACAATTTCACCAAAACTCAAACTCAAAACAGCAATTCAGCACAACAATACCCAAAAATCTAATGTTATGGTATTTTGTAATAAAAATAAGAAGTACAATATTGAAAACAACAAAATATTCATAGGCAATTTTGAAATAATTAAGGTTTCTCATATTAAATTCTTAGCTGAGTATTTAAAACATCACTATGATGAGGTATTTGATGACGAGAATGGGAGTGGGGTTAAAAAAACTTTTCTTCTTCCCATTCCTTTTCGAGTGTAAATGAATGATTTTGGAATTTTGAATTTGCATGTATTCTGTAAATGTTTGAAATAAACAAATAAATGAGTGAAAAAAGGTGTTATTAGTAGCTTTTCCACGGAAAAAACGACAATTTCGCCAAAACTCTCATTTTTCAATTAAAAGTTTTTGCACTGGCAAGAGGTGGTTTTTCAGGTGTAGCACAAATGGTATATCACACAAAACTGCAATGGAAAGACCTTTTTCTGCAACTAGAGTCACCTGAATAAAAAAAAAAAAAAAAACGGATGTTGACGGACGTTACAGTCTACTTATCCGGGCTTACAGTGTACCATGCACTTGAGTAATCTCATTTCCACCCTTGTGACATTATGTTTGTGACATTGCACTTTGAATGTTGACAGATGTCTGTGGTAAGCTGCCAATGAATTGCCCGTACGGGATGAATAAAGTTATTTGAATCTGTTTCAACCTGCTAGATCTCGACTGCTCCATATCCACCAAAACCATCCACCGCCAACACCTATACTAAAACAGACTCTTTGTACGGTAGGATCATTAAAAGTTTGGTTGGAACCCACTTCATGCTGTCATTGTCAGGATGTAGTTTACTAATATTATCACCATTAGCTTGGATACCGTCCTACCGTCCTTCCTTGCTCTTCTTTTTGTGCTCTATCGACTCACAAACCATGTAACATACTGATTCGTGTTGCTCATTATCTGGGCTTGTCTGGTGGTATTTGTTCTCTGGCTTTGCTCAGGGACACAATGTGGAGCAGCTCCATATGTGGCAGCGAACAAGTTTGATTTATTTGTAAGAGAATAAATTGGATATTAAGTTGACACATTTCAGCACCATTGAGAAATCACAGCGAGGCGTAGTGTTTCTGGGCGTGTTCCGACGCTGCTACCGCTACTTTCATGTTTCTCCACCAGCGTGTGACCACCACCATCTCAAAATAAAGTCTTGTTTTCAATAATACCCGTCTGCTTATCATTAGTCTGTGTGATTCTGACGCCTGTGACTGCCGAACACAGCGACAGTGAGATATCTGCGGCAGAAAAAGCTCCTGGCGTGACCGACAGGGACTTGTTTTTTCTCATTGTTTCCCTCCAATTCCGCGAATACCTCGCAGTGGAAATTGTTTACAGCCTAATGTATGATAGATTATGTAATTTCTTCCCTGCACTGCAGTGGGAATATTAAGTTGTTTCACTCACCTTGTCATTTTGGTGTTGCTAGACAGATGCCTGCATATCTGCTGGGTGTCTTTTCATTGTTTTCTTTCGATGGGTTGGAATATAATCTGAATGACTTTGGAGCGACCTCTGTAGACTTTAACCCTTTATCGGGCAAGTGACTACTTTTGGTAATTGTCCGCATGCATTGAAAGACAGTGACAGCAACAGTTCCAGTGAGGACAGTGAGTCAACAATCTGAGGTCCAATGTGGTCCACAGGGTCTGTAAGGTCCAATGTGGTCTCCAGGGTCTGTAAGGTCCAATGTGGTCTCCAGGGTCTGTCAGGTCCAATGTGGTCTACAGGGTCTGTAAGTTTGTTCGGTGCCACAAAGAAATGAATACTAATGTAAGGAATGATGTTCAAAAGGGAAAATGCGCAAAATGTGTTTCCATTACACTTTTACACTACACTTCTACATCGAAACATCTCAAAAACCACCTCATGAGAGCGTAAAAACTTTTTTGCGATGTTTGACAGTTTTTTTGACATTTCGGTGTTTCCATTACGAGTTTTCTTTTGCGCAATTTATTTTTTGCGCATTTCTGAGGTTAATGGAAACCCAGCTAGTGACAACAACAGTTCCAGTGAGGACAGTGAGTCTTCAATCTGAGGTCCAATGTGGTCTTCAGGGTCTGTCAGGTCCAATGTGGTCTCCGGGGTCTGTAAGGTCCAATGTGGTCTGCAGGGTCTGTCAGGTCCATTATGGTCTCCGGGGTCTGTAAGGTCCAATGTGGTCTCCAGGGTCTGTCAGGTCCATTATGGTCTCCGGGGTCTGTAAGGTCCAATGTGGTCTCCAGGGTCTGTCAGGTCCAATGTGGTCTGCAGGGTCTGTCAGGTCCAATGTGGTCTGCAGGGTCTGTCAGGTCCAATGTGGTCTCCAGGGTCTGTCAGGTACAATGTGGTCTGCAGGGTCTGTCAGGTCCAATGTGGTCTGCAGGGTCTGTCAGGTCCAATGTGGTCTGCAGGGTCTGTCAGGTCCAATGTGGTCTGCAGGGTCTGTCAGGTCCAATGTGGTCTGCAGGGTCTGTCAGGTACAATGTGGTCTGCAGGGTCTGTCAGGTCCAGTGTGGTCTCCGGGGTCTGTAAGGTCCAATGTGGTCTGCAGGGTCTGTCAGGTCCATTATGGTCTCCGGGGTCTGTAAGGTCCAATGTGGTCTCCAGGGTCTGTCAGGTCCATTATGGTCTCCGGGGTCTGTAAGGTCCAATGTGGTCTCCAGGGTCTGTCAGGTCCAATGTGGTCTGCAGGGTCTGTCAGGTCCAATGTGGTCTGCAGGGTCTGTCAGGTCCAATGTGGTCTGCAGGGTCTGTCAGGTCCAATGTGGTCTGCAGGGTCTGTCAGGTCCAATGTGGTCTGCAGGGTCTGTCAGGTCCAATGTGGTCTCCAGGGTCTGTCAGGTCCAATGTGGTCTGCAGGGTCTGTCAGGTCCAATGTGGTCTCCAGGGTCTGTCAGGTACAATGTGGTCTGCAGGGTCTGTCAGGTCCAGTGTGGTCTCCAGGGTCTGTAAGGTCCAATGTGGTCTCCGGGGTCTGTAAGGTCCAATGTGGTCTGCAGGGTCTGTCAGGTCCATTATGGCCTCCGGGGTCTGTAAGGTCCAATGTGGTCTCCAGGGTCTGTCAGGTCCATTATGGTCTCCGGGGTCTGTAAGGTCCAATGTGGTCTCCAGGGTCTGTCAGGTACAATGTGGTCTGCAGGGTCTGTCAGGTCCAATGTGGTCTGCAGGGTCTGTCAGGTCCAATGTGGTCTGCAGGGTCTGTCAGGTACAATGTGGTCTGCAGGGTCTGTCAGGTACAATGTGGTCTACAGGGTCTGTAAGTTTGTTCGGTACCACGAAGAAATTAATACTAATTGTAAGGAATGATGTTCAAAAGGGAAAATGAGCAAAATGTGTTTCCATTACACTTTTACACTACACTTCTACATCGAAACATCTCAAAAACCACCTCATGAGAGCGTAAAAACTTTTTTGCGATGTTTGACAGTTTTTTTGACATTTCGGTGTTTCCATTACGAGTTTTCTTTTGCGCAATTTATTTTTTGCACATTTCTGAGGTTAATGGAAACCCAGCTAGTGACAACAACAGTTCCAGTGAGGACAGTGAGTCTTCAATCTGAGGTCCAATGTGGTCTTCAGGGTCTGTCAGGTCCAATGTGGTCTCCGGGGTCTGAAAGGTCTAATGTGGTCTCCGGGGTCTGAAAGGTCTAATGTGGTCTCCGGGGTCTGTCAGGTCCAGTGTGGTCTCCAGGGTCTGTAAGGTCCAATGTGGTCTGCAGGGTCTGTCAGGTCCAATGTGGTCTGCAGGGTCTGTCAGGTCCAATGTGGTCTACAGGGTCTGTAAGTTTGTTCGGTACCACGAAGAAATTAATACTAATGTAAGGAATGATGTTCAAAAGGGAAAATGAGCAAAATGTGTTTCCATTACACTTTTACACTACACTTCTACATCGAAACATCTCAAAAACCACCTCATGAGAGCGTAAAAACTTTTTTGCGATGTTTGACAGTTTTTTTGACATTTCGGTGTTTCCATTACGAGTTTTCTTTTGCGCAATTTATTTGGTCTGTAAGGTCCAATGTGGTCTCCAGGGTCTGTCAGGTCCAATGTGGTCTCCAGGGTCTGTCAGGTCCAATGTGGTCTCCAGGGTCTGTCAGGTCCACCTCTGCATGAACAGTGAGTGGACCTGCTTTGTTCGGCACAACAAGCAGCACTTTTCAGGATGTACATGATGGTCTAGACATGATATAACAAGGGCGCTGATTGGCTCTGCATGTGGTAATAGACAAACTGATATTTCGTGCCACAGTACTGTGTCAGTAGCCACTTCGATTTTTTTTTTTTTTATAATAATAATGGATTGGATTTATATAGCGCTTTTCTAGACACCCAAAGCGCTTTACATTATTGACCCATTATTCATTCGCTCTCACATTCTCCCTCTGGTGGTGGTAAACTACATCTGTAGCCACAGCTGCTCTGGGACGGGCTGACAGAAGCGTGGCTGACAATTCGCACCTACGGCCCCAGTGTGGGTGGCACTGGAGGCAGGGAGGGTGAAGTGTCTTGCCCAAGGACACAACGGACTGACTGGGACAGAGTGGGATTTGAACCGCCAACCCATCGGTTATTGGACGACCCGTTCTACCACCTGAGCCACAGCCGCCTTTTTATGTAAAAAAAGGGAAAACTTTAAATTTCCTGGGTCTTAACCAAGGTTCTAATAGTTTTGGATTTTTCATGCTAGTTTAGTTTTGTTTAGTTTTAACTGTTTTTTCTCTAATTCAGTTAGTTTTAATTAGTTTTTAGTGCAGGTTTGTTAGTGTTTTATTAGTTTTCATTTTTTTTCTAAATGCTGTTTTACTTCAGTTTTAGTATTAATTTCAGTTTTGTCGTATCTTTTCTCTTCTTCTCTGTCGTCATATTCAAATAAATCCCAGACAGGACTCTGCTGCTTTCTCCCAACTTTAGTCTCCATATTTGCAGGTAGAGTGGGGACCAGAAGACGACTGGAAACCACAAGTGACGGACCGTTAAATATCACATGGTGCCAGCAGCTAAAATTGCTTGAAGGAAATAAATCGATTTCATATCAATCCCACACTGACAAAGACGAAAACGAAGGGATTTTTATCCATAAATTTTAAATGTTTTAGTTAGTTTTATAAGCACACAATACAGTTTCAGTTAGTTATCATTTTTCTTTTTAATTATAGTTTTTTTTTTATTTCAGTTAATGAAAATGTTTTTTCAATTCTAGTTTTCATCATTTCATTAGTTTTCATTAACGATAATAACCTTGGTGTGTGCTACTAAATTTTTCTTTGAGCTACTAAAATTTTTTACTTGCTAGCACCAGAGTGGGGACCAGAAGACGACTGGAAACCACAAGTGAACACAAGTGACGGACCCTTAAATATCATATGGTGCCAGTAGTTAAAATTGCTTGAGGGAAATAAATCGATTTCATATCAATCCGACACTGACAAAGACGAAAACGAAGGGATTTTTATCCATAATTTGTATCCATTTTAATTAGTTTTGTAAGCACACAATACAGTTACAGTTGTTTTGGGTTTTTTTTCTTTAAATTATAGTTTTTATTTATTTCAGTTAACGAAAATGTTTTTACAATTCTAGCTTTCGTCATTTCGTTAGTTTTCGTTAACGATAATAACCTTGGTCTTAACAGATTTAGGCAACCAGGAAGTCTGGTTCATTTACAGGAGTGTATGGGTTACAAACCAAGAATGAA
Organism: Sphaeramia orbicularis; assembly: GCF_902148855.1. Classification (NCBI taxonomy): domain Eukaryota; kingdom Metazoa; phylum Chordata; class Actinopteri; order Kurtiformes; family Apogonidae; genus Sphaeramia; species Sphaeramia orbicularis. Next base: position 5,975,705 of record NC_043961.1, on the reverse strand, counting down.
CAGGAGTCAAGCTTCACATAAACCCATAAAGACACAAACATCCACCTGTGACTAAAACCTAAATAGTTTCTCACTCAGGGTGAATGGCAGTAGTGATACAATAACACAGACAGAACATTTTGCCAATTTCCCCTCAAAAAATAAATAAATTAAAAAAAAACAAAAAAAGATCCCTGTGCATCTCCGTATCTTATTTTATGGATATGGATATGGAGATTGACTTCTGTTGGCAGGTTTGTTTTTTTTTTTGCCAGGATGTGCATTGTGATCCATTATGTCAAACCAAGAGTGGAGCTGGCAGCTGTGTGTGTGATTTGTTGATGTTGTGAACGGTATGACTCAGACTGTCTCTTCTATTTTTCTGGTTTCCCACCTTACAGATGGCCATGAATTATTCATTGTTTCAGCTTGTAATTCTGGCCCCCGACCAGCAGGTGGCCCTGTGAAGAAGAAGAGGAGGAGGAGGAGGAGGAATAGGGGGGTAACTCCTGTTTCTGTAAGCCGCTCACACACTGGGACAGAACAGACTTCCTCATTAATGTCAAACGTTTCAGAGGAAAGTCCTGAAAACAATTTGGGCTATGCAAGTTCTGTGATCTGAACAATAACACAGCCAGCGTTATGAATAATGGATCACATCCCACTACACAAACACACGGCAATTAAGCCTCCTCATTTCTATTAACTTGTTTACACTGATCATTAACCACACTTTCTCTCAAAAAGATCCCATTATGTCTGTGATGGAAACATAAGAAGACTTTTTTCCAACCGTGGACATCAAAAACATGCAAAGGAATGAAACTACAGGAGGTATATGAGAGCCAAGGGGAAAAACACTGTTGTCCTTGGCTCCTACCATGATGTCAGTCCGTCAGGGTCACCTCCTCTTGGAGATTAATAGACCATATGGTTTAGGATGGTTGTAGACCTTCCAGAGCTTTAACCTTTAATCATCCACCGTTTTCATGGAACCATAAACATCAGATCTGAGTCAAACAGAGGAGCTGGAGTGTGTTATTAGACCGGATTCAAAAGGGAATATGTTCTGCGTTCTTCTGAGATACAATCTAAACTACTACAGCAGGTTTCCTCAGACCCCAGACCACGGTGCTGGTGAAGATCTGAGTTTGGTCCGAGACTGGCTTCAGTGGTAGCTCATTGCTCCTAATGCAGTGTTTTTCAACCACCTGGAATTTCTAGTAATTGATAAAAATTTCCAAAAAACTCACAAATAAATGTATATGGTGTTATATCATCTCTTTACCAACATTTAATAAGGAAGAGAGGTTGGAACACTTTGGATGTGAAACAGAAATGGGAAAAAAAAAAGAACTAGGAATATGTGTCTCAGAGGAGGAATGGATCAATATGTGGAGAACTCAGCAGTCAGCCACTTCTTCAAGAACATGGAGGGAACATAGCTGGAAAAATGTAATTAGATTTTTCATAACTCCTAAAATTACAGCTGAATATGTGTCCAGAGTTCAGCCTTGTTGGAGAGAATGTGGAGAAATCAGTGTAAATCATGCACATGTCTTTTGGGTTTATCCTAAACTTGCATCATTCTGGGATAATATATATTCGACAGTTGTTCAGATATTGGGTTATGCAATTCCTAAAACATGTTTGGTGATGTATTTTGGATGTATTAGTGGTAATAATGTAAGAAAAAATGACAGATATTTGTTTAAAATACTATTAGCAGCCTGTAAAAAGGCTATTACCAAAAAATGGTGCAGATTAGAACCACCTACAACTAACGACTGGATGCAAACTGTGATTGGAATATTTGAGATGGAGATTCTGATGCATAGACTGAGGACTGAAGAACTGATTGATTGATTGATGTATTTATTTCGAACATGAATGTCAAACGGAAGAAAATAAATAAACAAAACACTTAAACATAAGACATATAATACATATTCAAAAAGGAGAGAGAAGAAGTACAACTTATAAACTCCACCCCTTCTCCTTATATAATTAATAACAATAATAACCTTCCTCGTCTAATCATATCGATACACTATGCCATAATATGACTGATACTTACGAGTAAATAATTAGGTTTCTGGCTTTATATTATTATGAACAAATATAATATAATTTACATAAACACATAATACAATAACACATATATGTAAATACAAATTCATTCACAGATCTATACACACATATACACCTACATATATACACACACACACATACACACCTATACATACATTTACACACACTTACCACGTACTTGTACATCTTTATCACACCCAGTGATCCACAAGCCCTCCCTCATCCCTATACCTCTGAAAAATTGTGTCTTTGTACCTCTTTTTAAATTCTTTCAAGAAGAACAGAGTCAGGATAACTGGAAGAAATGGACAATTTTCATTTCAACGTCACACTTCTAAAAACAATTGTTAGTCACAAGGTTTACTGTAGTCAATGTCTCCCATATGTCCCCTATGTTTGTCTTGTTTTGTAATGTACATAAAATAAACAATAAATATAAAGTTTAAAAAAATAAATAATAAAAAAAAAAAAAAAAAATATATATATATATATATATATATATATATATATATATATATATATATATATATATATATATATATATATATATATGGTGAGTTGAGAGAGCCAATCCTAATCCATAAAAGACATGACAAACTATGAGTCTGAAACTGCAGCACTGTGGTTCTGTTTATCTGTCAAATGTTCATTGTGGTCGGTTTCAGATGCTGCAGCTCTTTCATAATTCATAGTTTGAGTTCTTGTTTGTTCAGTATTAATTGTCAGCCTTGTAAATCCAAGCTGGACTGACTGTACATATCCTGACCAAGAAAAATAAAATAAAAAAAATAAAAAAAATAAAAAATAAATTTTAAAAAAAGAAAAAAGAGAAAAAAAGAAAGAAAAGAAAAAATAAAATAAAAATCCAATTCTCCCTTTGTGCAGTAATCTACACCTGGATTTACTGCCTCTGTCCATAATAATATACATTATACACACTAAATGTCATCTGAAATTAATGTTTATTTGTAACATAGTATAGAAAACTATTACATGATCAAAAACAAATTAATTTTAGCAAAAAAAAAAAAGTCTCTATTTTGAATGTCTGGGGTCGCCAGAAGTGTATGATGTTAAAATGGGGTCATGAGTAAAAAAAGGTTGGAAACCACTGTACTAATGTGTGCTAATGCTAGCTGCACTAGAAAAAATGTAAATCTTACCAAGTGTATTTTTCTCATTTCTAGTCAAAAATACATCATCACACTTAAAATCAGACATAATCACCTAAAGAGTAACTTTTCTGTGGGATATAAGAACTGATTTTTAGACAATAGATCTGGAAAATGTTATTTCAAGAAATCTTACCAACATCATTTTCACTTGTTTGCTTAATTCAAGATTTTTTGCTGTATTCAATACAATTAAAAAATAATACCAAAGGATGGAAGATGGAAATGAAAGTATATGATATATAACAAAAGTATTTTAGATATTTTTATTGTTCAACTGGACTAGTTTTGCTTCAAAAGAGCAAAACTAGTCTAGCTGAACCTAAATAAAAAAAAAATGGAGTTGTCACTGTTTATAGGTTTTTCTGCTATTATTTTACTTTAGATCATATTGGTCTGTATGTGGAACCTGAACTAAAATGAGTTTCACACCCTTGATTGTAAATGTCTTCAGTGTAATATTTGCACTTAAATTCATCCCACGGGCCAGATTGGACCTTTTGGCGGAACGGTTTTGGCCCCCGGACCACATGTTTGAGATCTTTGCAGGAGTTCTTGCATGAAAACATGATGTGAAATGTGCAGCGTTGTTAAGCAATTTAGTAGGAGAGCTGAAAAGAGAAGTTCTGCTCACGGGATGTTGTTTCTTTTCCCTCTGGAGTCCAGTTCACCGCTGGAGCAGGAGTTTTCCTTAAGGCTCATATGATCTTACTGTAAAAATCAAGAGTTATATCCAAACATTCCTGGATGGCTTATTGTGATTACTGGCGCTGTTGCTCCAGCAAAGGTCTATTTCCCAAGGCTGCAAATTAAGAAGATAAAATATACAACAAAAAGATCCTTTTAAAGGTCTGCAATTTAGTTCATTTCCAAATGCCAGACTGCAAAAAATGTCCTTTACTTCACAGTAAAAGATTAACCCTTTATAGTTCACTGATAGAAATACTCTGAAATTCAAAATTTCAATCTTAGTGTGTTATTGGAGGACAGAACAAGACTTATTTATGTTTGTGAAACTAAAATGAAAAAAAAAAAAGTATTGTCATGAAGAAAATCAAGGTTAATGAAGTTACCATATTTGGTTCCTTACACATAAGTGGCAAAAAAAAAAAAAAAACAACATAAAAAACTCAATTAGTGTGTATAAAAAATACAAGAAAAATACATGTAAGGCAGTGTTTTTCAACCTTGGGGTGGGGACCCCAAGAGGCGTCGCCTGGAATTCAAATGGGGTCACCTAAAATTTCTAGTAATTGATACAAATAAAAAAAAATTGCTAAAAAAGAAAATATATATGGTGAGTCGACACCAACTGACTGTACATATCCTGACCAAGGGAAATCCAATTCTCCCTTTGTGCAGTAATCTACACCTGGATTTACTGCCTCTGTCCACAATAATATACATTATATAGACTAAATGTCCTCTAAAATTAACATGTATTTGCAACATAGTATAGAAAACTATTACATGATCAAAAACAAATTAATCTTAGCAAAAAATTTCTCTGTTTTGAACGTCTGGGGTCGCCAGAAATTTGTGAATGGGGTCACAGGGCAAAAAAGGTTGGAAACCACTGATGTAAGGTGAAATCAACATATATTTTAGAACATTAGACCCCCATAAGTGCTGATCCAGACTCCTGTCCACATCCACATGATCCCTTTGAACATCATGGAAGAGGTGTCCCTCTTCCTGTTCCAGTTGTGTGAGTGGCCTGTTCCTGTTGGAGTATGTTTTGTGTTGATGCTTGATTTTTGGAAACTTCTAGACTAACTGACTACTGATTTTGGATTACAGACACCAGAGTTAATTGGCGTGCACACCATAATACCGCCGAAAAAAAGCCCAACACCAGAGGAGTTTGAGGACATTAAAAATTCCTTGATTGAGGAAGTGGCCGCGGTTGGAGAGCAGCAGAAACAGCTTCTGGGGTTGCTGGAGGAGGTCAAGCAACTATGTCTCCAGAATGTGACGAAAGACCGGTGCATCGCAGAGCTAGAGAAGCGGGTCGACAAGCTGGAACAATATTCCCGCCTAAATAATGTGGTTATCACCAGCATCAAAATCCAGCCGCGCTCCTATGCGCGTGATAGTTGCAGATGGCAGGGAGCCCAGCGAGCACGAGACACACTTGGTGGAGCAACAGGTGGCATCCTACCTCCAGAACAAGGGGATAGTGTTGGACCTGGAATACATCGAGGCCTGTCATCCACTGTCCACAAAGAACAGCAGACCACCGGCCGTCATAATGAGATTTATCAGTCAGAGAAACAAGACAGCACTTCTGAAACAAGGACGCAAACTAAAAGGGACAGATGTTTACATGAATGACCACTTGACCTGAAGGAACGCCAACATCGCTAAAAAGGCAAGATATCTAAAAAACAACGCAAGATTAAACACACCTGGGTAACAAACTGTAAAATAAACACTATATTGCCAAAAGTATTCCCTCACCTGCCTTGACTCACAAATGAATTTCAGGTCCATCCCATTCCTAGTCTATGGGGTTCAGTCTGACGTGGGTCCACCCTTTGCAGCTATAACAGCTTCAACTCTTCTGGGAAGGCTGTCCACGAGGTTTAGGAGTGTGTTCATGGGAATTTTGGACCATTCTTCCAGAAGCGCATTTGTGAGGTCACACACTGATGTTGGACAGAAGGCCTGGCTCTCAGTCTTCGCTCTAATTCATCCCAAAGGTGTTCTATGGGGTTGAGGTCAGGACTGTGTGCAGGCCAGTCCAGTTCATCCACACCAGACTCTGTCATCCATGTCCAAATGGACCTTGCTTTGTGCACTGGTGCACAGTCATGTTGGAAGAGGAAGGGGCCAGCTCCAAACTGTTCCCACAAAGTTGGGAGCATGGAATTGTCCAAAATGTCTTGGTCTGCTGAAGCATTCCCAGTTCCTTTCACTGGAACTAAGGGGCCAAGCCCAGCTCCTGAAAAACAACCCCACACCATAATCCCCCCTCCACCAAACTTTACACTTGGCACAATGCGGTCCGACAAGTATCGTTCTCCTGGCAACTGCCAAACCCAGACCCCTCCATCAGATTGCCAGATGGAGAAGCGTGATTGGTCACTCCAGAGAAGGCGCCTCCACTGCTCTACAGTCCAGTGGCGGCATGCTTTACACCACTGCATCCGGCGCTTTGCATTGCACTTGGTGATGTATGGCTTGGATGCAGCTGCTCGGCCATGGAAACCCATTCCATGAAGCTCTCTGCGCACTGTTCTGGAGCTAATCTGAAGGACACATGAAGTTTGGAGGTCTGTAGCCATTGACTCTGCAGAAAGTTGGCCACCTCTTCGCACTCTGCGCCTCAGCATCTGCTGACCCCGCTCCGTCAGTTTACGTGGCCTACCACTTCGTGGCTGAGTTGCTGTCGTTCCACTTTCTTATAATACAGCTGACAGCTGACTGTGGAATATTTAGGAGCCAGGAAATTTCACGACTGGATTTGTTGCACAGGTGGCATCCTATCACAGTTCCACGCTGGAATTCACTGAGCTCCTGAGAGCGACCCATTCTGTCACAAATGTTTGTAAAAGCAGTCTGCATGCCTAGGGCTGGATTTAATACACCTGTGGCCATGGAAGTGATTGGAACACCTGATTCTGATTATTTGGATGGGGGAGACAATACTTTTGGCAATATAGTGTACATCAAGCTGAATGGAACTCCAGAGGAAGCCAAAGTGATGATGGTGAGGAATATTGAAGATCTGGATAAATACTGATTCCAGCGGTCAAGGTAACAACTACCATGAACAACACACCTAACACACAGACTGCACCAAGGAACAACAGTGACATGGACGAACAACAGAGAACCCTCTAGCACAAACAAATGGAACTGGACACTTTTGAAATTAAGGAGCACAACGCAACAGATCCCAATACAGAAATAGATCCTGACAACAACTTTTTCTCTTCTATTGTTACAGATTGCAATTATCTCACACAACAGCAGTATGAAAAGAGTATTAATTCAGTAGGTAAACTGTCAATAATACATTTTAACAGCAGAAGCATGTACAAAAATTTCAATTCCATCAAAGAGTACTTGCAACAATTCACTCATCCCTTCAGTATCATTGCCATCACAGGAAACAGTAGATGAAATGACACTACAGTGGCAACGCCGTGGAGGTTTAGAATGAAACTCAGTGCCTGGATCTTCTTTAAACCAGCATTTTACGAGAACTATACAGTATTTTACGAGAATTACGACATGTCAGGAAACAGGACTTTACAGAAGTCAAACACTGTTCATTGAAAACACCTACAAAAGCAATTGTACTTTCTTGAAAATGTAAAAAATATTGCTTTTAAATTGTGGAAAACTAATGTCAACCCTAGCTACTGTCTTGTAATGAATGTGAATTTACCAAAAACAGTCACTCACTTGATAAAGGGTTAACTTCAGGAGGAAGGTAGGTGTGTTGAAGGCAGAGGTGGTTGCCAGAGCAGAGGCCTCTGGAGCTGCAGGACCACACAGGGCTCCAGACTGGGCTTTCATCCTTCAATCCACCAACAGCCGCAGAGACGTGGCCCTCTGCCTGGATGCGAACTCAACGATAATCAATCAAGCTGCCGACTTATCGCGCCCAGACACACTGCAGTCTTTCAGTGTCTCCAGAGAAAGGGATGATTTTGTGTCCTACGCTCTTACAGTGTTATCTGGGAATCTGTTATGTTGGGAGATTTGGCTTCAGCGATGACTTAGCAGGTGGAAAAAAGCGCTTTTATCGTTGGATGACTTAACTTGGCATTTTACAAGTCACACGTCAGCTGGAAGTGTGTGTGGAAAGAGCGACTTTAAATCAGAGGAAAATGCTGCCAATTTCATAGACTACCAGTGAGCTATGAGGCTTTTTTGACTCCAACTTCCTTTGGCCACGGAGAGTGAAAGATGTGTTCCCCCTGACATACAGTAGCTCAGAAAGTTAATCCAAAATGTGTTGTTTATTGATCCTCCCTAAAGACACACATTCAATACATATTCCACATGTTCACTGAAAATGGACTGTTAACCCATGAAGACCTAGAGCGACTTTTATGTCCTAAATGACATTTTCTCTCTATCTAACTTAAGTTTAAGTTTATTTATAATATTATCTGCTGTATTTTGTATTTTATGAATACGTATCAGATATTTTCCAATATTTAATTGACCATACCATACCATACCAACTTTATTTATAAAGCACTTTAAGAACTTTACAGCTGGCCAAAGTGCTGTACACCAAACATAAAACAAGGAATGAAATAAGTAAATACAACTAGTGAAAACACAGGGTGTTAAGTGGGCTAAGAACAACACAACACAAACATAAAAACAAAGACAAGTTAAAATCTGTTAAAAACAGCATTAAAAAAAAAAATTTAAAAAAATTGACTGATCATTAGGGTGCATCAAACCCCCCTTTTGTCAGGTTTTTTCCTGTCCCTAGTATAAAAAGTTTCCATTTGAGTAGAAAACACAACCTGTAAAATATTAATCGATTTTGACCATGTTTAGGTGGGCCACCGTGCATTTGAAAATTTGAACTGCAAGGTTGTGGAATTCGGCAAACTCAGAAAGTAAATATACCATTTAATACACTTAAGTCAAGTAAAACTTCTTAAGTTGCTCAAATATGCTTTATAAACCTTACTATCAATAGTTTAGTAAGTAAGTAAATTTTATTTATAGAGCACTTTTCACAGACAGAGTCACAAAATGCTTTATCAATTCAAATCAGAATCAAATCAAGTTTACAGAGACCCAACAGAATCCTCCAGGAGTAAACACTTGTGATTGGTGACAGTGGCGAGGAAAAACTTCCCTTTAAAAGCAGAAACCTGGAGCAGACCCAGACTCCTGGAGGATAGACGACTGCCTGGACCAATTGGGGTTAAAGAGAGAGAGTAAAGGAGGAGAAAAGAGAGAGAGATAGAGATATAGAGAGACTGGGGGGGACACATGGAGTACGTTATGATGAATGCATAAAGTGTAATCAGTCTGTGGTGGTCCTGGGTCAGGTGGGAGACTAAAAAGCCTTTTTGAACAGGAGGGTTTTGAGGTGTTTTTTAAAGCTCTCTACAGAGTCCATGGACCGTAGGTGTAGAGGCAGGTCATTCCATAGACGTGGTGCCACAGCTTTAAAAGACCTGTCACCACATGTGCTAAAACAGGTGCGTGGAACCATCAGCAGGTGCTGTCCTGAAGACCTCAAGCTACGAGTCGAGCTGTAGGGCTGGATCAGGGAAGCAATGTATGCAGGGGCCTGGCCATGTAGGGCCCGGAAAGTTAGCACAAGAATTTTGAAATGAAAACGATATAAAACAGGGAGCCAGTGGAGAGATTTAAGAATGGGAGTGATGTGGGTTCTCCTGTTTGTGCGGGTCAGAAGCCTTCAGCAGAGTTCTGGACAAACTGTAGATGGGCCAGCTCCTTCTGTTTAAGCATGTAAACAGGCTGTTGCAGTAGTCTAAGCGAGAAGACACAGAAGCGTGAACGATCATCTCGAGCTCAATGATGGACACCATAGACCTGAGTTTGGAGATGTTGTGGAGTTGGAAGAAACAGTTTTTCACTAGGTTTTTGGAGTAGAATTCTAAAGACATGTCCTGGTCAAAGATGACACCCAGATTCCTCAGTTTGGTCTTTACCAAAGAACTCAGGTCTCCAAGGTGGTGTTTGATCCCTGGGATTGCACTGTCCGGGGCAATGAGGGTCTCTGTTTAAGCCCTAATTAAAATATAAATTAAAAAAAAAATACAATAAATTTGATCCTAGATTACCCATCTGGTGCCCTCCCTTTTCTTCAGTTCAGCAGGTACCAGATTTCTTTTTCCAGACAAGGGTGGGTGGCTGTGCTTCAGTTGGTAGAGCGAGTCACCCAATGACCAAAGGGTTGGCGGTTCGAATCCTGGCTCCGACTGTCCACATGTCGAAGTGTGAACCCTGAACTCTAAACCCTTTCTCCAAGGGTACGCCTTGCATAAATTCAGTCTGTTTACGTAACACATTTTCAGTGTAAATATGCCAAATATGCTAAAGGCAAACCACCCAAGAGTAGTGAAGAGACGAAGGTGAAGCACCCTGGGGGTCCTTTGAAGAGAGAAGGTGGCCCTGCAGATGAATGGGAGGAAGTTATTGGCTCTTCACTGAATGCTGTTCCAACCACTCAGCTTCCTTTGGTCAGAACAGTCCTTCAAAGGTACAGATCACTGCCAGTAGAAGACAGCAAAACCATAGCAAAAGTTGAGGCAATATGTTCCACCAAAGGCCCACCATAACTGTGTTCTAGCTGTGTGTGATGTGATCAGCCTCTGGAAAGACTGTCAGAACCCTGGCTGATCAAAAACCTTACCATTTTTTGTTTATTTACTTCTTATGATTTTATAGCAAACAGGAATGAAAAAACAAACCAGTCAAAACTTTGGATTTTTGAACCTGCCGAATTCAGCAGCCTTGCAAGTCAAGTTTTCAAACGCCCGGTGGCCCACCTAAACAAAAACAAATTTAGCTAAAATTTTGCAGGAATTACTTTTTCACTAAATGGAAAAAAGTTACACTGGGGACAAGTAAAAAGCAAACACTTTGCAAAAAAAATGGGGGGTTTGATGTACCCTACTGATCATGTAGATCACAGGGGTCAAACATGTGGCCCAGGGACCAAATCTGGCCCACGGGATGAATTTGTGAAATGCAAAAATTACACTGAAGATATTAACAATCAATAGTGTCGAAATCATTTTAATTCAGGTTCCATACATACACATATAAACCAATTAGATCTCAACTGGGTCAGACCAGAAAAATACTGTCATATTAACCTATAAATAATGACAGCTGCAGATTTTATCTTTGTTTTAGTGTAAAAAAAAATAAATAAAAAAAAAAAAAGTAAAATTACATGAAAATGTTTACATTAACTGACTATCCTTTCACAAAAAATGTGAATAACCTGAAAAAATATGAACAACGTGAAATGTCTTGTAAATGCAATTTTATCAGTATTACACCTGTTACTATATGTTTTGTGTATTTGTAATTGTAATGTAAGTTGTAATGCACATGCGTAAATGATAAACTGATAAACTCAGGCAGAATATTGTTAAAATTGCACTTGTTTTTCTTAAGACATTTCAAATTGTTCATGTTTTTCAGATTTTTAAGGAAACGATGTAGATATAAACATTATCATAATATAATTTTACTTTTTTCAGTGTTATTATTTTACTGGTCCGGCCCACTGGAGATCACACTAGGGTGAATGTGGAACTGAATTAACCCTTTCATGCATAGGTCACTACAGTGGACAGTTCTTCTCCAGCTGTTCTCTTGTATATTAATGTGTTTTGTTGTTTTAGTTCCATACCAGCCAACACAGTGGACACTTATGCACCATCCCATACACTGACATTCAGACCATTACTGTAACTTTGCTGTTCTTGATAAACCTGATCTGCAGTGACATGTTTAAGTGTAAATCAACTGTTATTTATTAGACAAAAAGTTTTTTTTTTTTTTTTTTGCATATTATCTCCATGAAGTGAGTAATAACTAGCATTAGAATATGTTAAAATGTGAAAAGACATCAGATTAGCAGCATTAAACATGTTTTTATTTCATTGTTTTCATTTCACTTTCTGATATTGGGTTTTAAACACATGTTTCTTTACTTCAAAAATTAAATGCATGGATATTTTTGTAACTCCATAGAAAAAACCCCTCAATCACATTGTTTTTTTTTGCATGGCTAAGGAGGAATAAAAACACTGAAAAAATAAATCTTGACTCAGGTTCTCACAATTCATGCATGAAAGGGTTAAAATTAGTTTGACAGCCTTGATGTAGATGTTCATAAAAGTTCAGGTTAAAGTTGAGTGTTATGTTATTGTCTTGATTGGAAACTGCATAATGCAACAGGTTTTTCAGATCCTTTTTTTTTTTTTTTAAGTTATTCTTATTTATTTATTTATCTGTTTGTTTGGTTGTTTGGTTGTTTATTTATTTATTTATGTATGGAATGTCCTTTGCAAAAGACAGCATTTTTTATTTTATTTTTTTTTAAAGAGACAAAAAAGACAGCTTTTTTAAGTGAAACTGTCAAACTTTTGTCCCCTACAGAGGACAAAAATGCATTGCTGGGTCTCAGGAGGATATAATGTGATAATACAATAAACAGTCCAATCAGAAGTGCGAATGGCAGATCAAATCCACAACAGTTTGTCTTTAAAGCAGGAAATTAAGCACTGCTGTAGCTGTCGAAAATCATTAAAGTGACAAATTTGAGCAAATAATCCCCCAAAAAACAGTACCATGTATAAACAGGATCACGTTTTCAGCCTCACATGCAAGAGGATTTCAGACTCTGTGACTGGACGTTTATTTACTAAATGCTTCTTTTGAGGGAGTATTGGCTTGAAACAGAAGCTAATGTTTAACCCATAAAGACCCAGTGCTATTTTTATGGCTGTTTCAAAATATTTTTTTCTTTATATTTAACTTTTCTTAAGGGATTTATCACCATTTATTATGGCATTATCCTCTGTATTTTGCATTTTTCAGTGAACATCATGTATTTAATTACCTCCACCAAGGAGGTTATGTTTTTGCCAGGGTTTGTTTGTTTGTCTGTCTGTCTGTCTGTCTGTTTGTTTGTCTGTCCGTTAGTGTGCAACATAACTCAAAAAGTTATGGACAGATTTGGATGAAATTTTCAGGGTTTGTTGGAAATGGGATAAGGAAGAAATGATTAAATTTTGGTGGTGATCGGGGGTCACTCACTGTCATTCACTGATCATGAATATGTTCCTAAAAATTCAGATTAAAATTGAGGATTATTAAGTCAAAAACATAGAAAACTGCATAAAAAATGTGACTTTTTCAGTAAAAATCTCTCATTAATTGAACATAAACCCAGTGTGTCCATCCACTGTCATTGATCCAACTCCATGGGTTTGACTGGTGAATCAATGTTATAGAAGATGACGGTGTTTCCATGGTAACTACGGAGCCTCTGAACGTCCAAATGGGTCATATCTGATGACCATGAAAAGATGAAGAACTGTATTTTACACCAATTATTTACATAGATTGACAAGATTAGTGGATCATCAGGTATTAACCCTATAACGCCAAACCTATCATATTTGATGCATGAATTTTGAAGCCCTCTACATGATCAGTGTGATATTTTTTTTATTCTTGAAAAACCTGATGTTTACAATTAGATACATGCAATACACAGATAATCCACCAGGGGGAGGAGTTCATTTACCAGAGGCCTTTCCAGTGACACTACAAGACTGACATTAATGAGGAAGGAGGAAGAACTGGGACCAATTAGAAAAGGAATTAACAATTTGTTAGACATGTTTGTGTTATATTATGTTTTTGTTTGTTCAAAAATAATAATATTTGAGCATTGAGACCCGATGTATCAAATATGATACAAAATTGAAACTCACACATGGAAACTGATATTTGAAAAAACATTTTTTTGGTTGTTCAGAAGGACCAATAAAGGCTCCAGTTTCAAAGAACTGGAATTTTCTGTCAGTTATTTAATGATCGTCAGTGGCTGTTTGGGTCATTATGGTTTCATGCAGGGGTGTCACACTCATTTTCTTCTGGGGGCCACATTCAGCCCAATTTAATCTGAAGTGGGTCGGACCAGTCAAATAATAGCATGATAGCCAATAAATAATGACAACTCCAAATTGTTTTAGTGCAAAAAATAACATTAAATTATGCCAATATTTATGTTTACAAACTATTCAAAGAAAAAGGACGGGAATAACCTGAAAAAAATGAAATTTGTTAAGAAATATAAGTACAATTTTATCAATATTATGCCTCGACTTATCATTTATACATATGCATTACACTGGGTTACAAAAAAATGTTTTTTGCAAGTTGTCTAGGTTTTTTCAACTGAATTAGGACCATTTTGCACCGCTAAATCCAAAAATGACATCTGTTTTTCTCAATCAGGTCAGGTTTTTTTTGCTAATTTGATTTTGAAAAATTTGATCTTCTCACAAAATATAATAATTAATACCAAAATAAGATTGGTAAGCACACTTTATGAAACTTGTGACTTGATTCCTGTTAGGTACAATGGTGTATTCACCGCAGATGTAGCAGAATACGTCAGGCTTATTTTTGCAAGATCTTCTAGTCGAAGTTATTTCATTCACCTGTAATATTAAAAAAAACATTAATCATAAATTGGCAAATGTAAAATCTTCAGAACTCGTTTATTGCAAGAAATATGAAAGAATTTTGTATCATATGATGTGAAAATGCCCATAAATGTAAGCAAAAATGTTAAAAAGCCAATATGTAGCATAGTTCAGAAAGTTGACCTGATTGAGCAAAATTAACGTGATTTTTGGATTCAGCACACCAAAATTATCCTAAATCAGCTCAAAAAACTTAAACAATAAATTTGTTGTTGACCAGTGTTATAGATCAGATCTAAAAAGGCACAAAACATTTATTAACAGGCAGAATATTGTTAAAATTGCACTTAATTTTCTTTAGACATTTCAGGTTGTCCATATTTGCTCAGGTTATTCACATTTCATTGTTAAAGGATAGTTTGTTAATGTAAATATTTTCATAATTTAATGTTTTTTGCACTGAATCAAAGAGAAAAAAAACTGTTTTTGTCATTATTTATAGGTTTTATGATATTATTTTTGAGTTTGATGCCCTAACTTGCACTTTGCAAATTCATCCGGTGGGCCCGATTGGAAACTTTGGTGGGTCGGTTTTGGCCCCCGGGCCGCATGTTTGACACCTGTGGTTTAATGAGTAAAAGTCCAACATCCTGTGAAAGTTTTTTTGTTTACCGCAAGATCATTTGGAGATAAAAGAGAACATTTCACACAGTCATGAATTCCTGAATATGCAGGAAAGCCAAAGTGTGAATCCAAAGGCGTCTGAATGTGGGCATGTGATGTTGTTTTTACGGCAGACGAACAGGAGGGTTTGTGCAGAGGCTGATTACCTGACCCATTAAAGGCCTTTCCTCTGGGGGGAACCGGCTGCTCTTGCTGGGTAGACGGCAAAGAAGTCATGTTGTAGCCCTCATTTGATGGGCCTGCCGGTGGGCCTCGGACCGGAGCCAGCCATTTTTATTCATCTGCCCCAGACGAAGCTGTCAGGAAAACCTCTGAAACCAACATGAGCAAGTGGTGAAACCGCCGTCCACATCCAAGCTGCCACAGTCGATTAGGACCGAGGATGGAGGAAAACAATAAGGCTTTCATAATGAGGCATAGTTTAATAAGGCGTCTGAATGGTCCTAGTACTACCATTCTATTCTACATGAACACTGTAAAAAATTACCATTGTTTTTATGGAAAAAAAAGTGGCAGCTGCACTGTAAAAAAAAAAAAAAATCTGTAATTTAACAGAAAATTTTCACTGTTTATTTCACAAATTTTACCTGTATTTTCAAGATACAGGAAAATATCAATGAAATGACAAAAATAGACTGTGATTTTACATGTCAAATGTAAAATAACACAAAAAAACTGTAACTGTGAATAACCAAAAAATTTCAGGTTTTTTAAAAGAATTTTTTTTTCTTTTTTCAGAGAAAAATACAGTTAAAATACATTTGCAAATGTATCATGAGTTCACAAATATACAAATACTTCTTTTCTCTTTATGAGATTAAACTGTTAATTTAAAGTTTAATACTGTAAAAAAAAAAAAAAAAAAAAAACAAGATAAAATTACTGATAATTAACCGTAAAAGAAGTATTTGTTCTGTAAGTTTAACAAGATTTGTTTGTTAATTGACAAATATAGTGTGAAATTACAGGAGGTTTCACAACAAAAATGTTGAATAAATATATTTTTGTGAATGTATAACACGTATAAGCACTGATAAACTGTCCAAATACACTTTTTATCAGTGGATTGGACAACTGAGTCTCACTGAAAATTATTTATATATGTATTTATAGGTAATTTGATTGTTTTAATACAAGTAAATATTCTTTATTAAACATTAAAAAGTCAAAAATATAAAAAAAATCTCATGTAAAGTTAAGGCAAAAAAAAAAAAAAAAAAAAAAAAATAATATATATATATATATATATATATATATATATAACCATTGCACTACATCATATCAAACCATATTTGCACTCTCCTTTTTAAACACTTTTTTTCTTCAAATTTATATGACTGTTTGTTTTACGTGTATGTGTATGTTTATGTGTATGTTTTATGCTGCTGACAACACTGTGAATTTCCCCATTGTGGGATCAATAAAGGAATATCTTATCTTATCTTATCTTACCTTATCTTATATCTAGACTATATTGCAATTTTACAACTTTTTGATGTTAATTCTACAGTCATTTTTTACAGTGTATCTACAAAAAACTCAGTGTCCTTTGGCTTTAAAGGTTTAACCACTGCAAAAGCATATTAAGTTGATAACAACCAGCAACTAAAATGTGTTTTTCATATTCACAGATGGTTACAGTACGCGAATTTGACTGATTCACTTGCAAAAAAAAAAAAAAAAATCCTATTTCCAATGTGTGATGTTATTTTTTACAGCGAACCTCAGTGTTTTGTGTTGGTTCAGGTATGAGCCAAATACATCCAGATGTCTCCGCTTCGAGTCTCCTCCACGTTTCTGCCGCGGCTGCTGATGTAAAACTTCCATCTCTGTCTGATATTGTCAAAGACGAAGCAGGATTCTTGGCAGCGCTACATAAACGTCTGACAAAAACAGGCCTGTGATGAATTCAAGCTACACACTGTCCAGACTTAAAAGCGAACCGTGGGTTTACACATAGTTTTTGGTTTATAGTTGGAAACATATGGGCCGTCGGCGAAGTATAGTAATTTCTCACGTTTTTTTTTTTAATCAAAGTCATGTATGAATGGAACCTACAATAAATGCTAATGGTCTGGGTTGGAGTACGTGGATCAAGATTGGACCGGATTCAAGTCCAAACATCCATCTGGAGTCACAGAGGAGGGGATTTGTGCTCGTACTAGACAGCTCTCTCAGAACAACTTTATTTTTCTGCCTGACATAAAAAAAATATGACTGTATTTTCAGGATGGTGTCACTCGTCCTCCCCAGAGTGCCGTAAAAAGCATGTGGCAAAAAAACCCAAGCCATATATTTGATGCGAGGCTGCTCTGGTTGAAGGGTTTTCATCACTTTAGTTTAGGGAACAATTACAGTCCTGGTTGAAAGAAACCATGACCGTCTTCCATAAGTGTGTTTTCACAGACGCACTCAGCGAACCTCATATCTAATATTTATTTCAACGCATAGAAGCGCTTATATTTATACTGGAGAGTTTGGGTCATGATCATTTAACTGCAGGTTGTGGTTTATTGTAGTCGTACTGTGTGAAGCAGTGAACGACAGCTGATCTGGAAAGGACTCATCAGCACCGTATGTGTTCGAGCCATGTTTTTGTTTTATTTTATTTTATTTTATTTTATTTTAATCAAGACAGGAAAAACAATACATGGCACATTTTAGATACAGTGTCTTGAAATGTTTTTCTCAGTTTAATCAACCTAATCCCCTCCCACCCTACCCACATACATATAAACACAATAATATACGAAAGGGTATAAATTAAGGGAAATGACAAATTTTAAGATACAAAGATGTCGAACTATGAAGAAAAGATTCTGTTTATCAAATAATGGTGTAAGACTAACAGTTTAAAAACAAATACAAACAAATGATTTTTACAAAATACAGAGAGGAAAGGGCTTGACGGGGGGCAATCCGGTTGTTTTTCATAGTGGGGCTTCACCATATATGTGTTGATAATATCTATTTTAAATATGAATATATGAATATATTATTACTATATAGGACAATATAGAATATTATATGTATTCATATTATATATGTATATGTTTTTGTTTTGTTTTTTGTTTTGTTTTATATATCTGGTATTAATATCTTGTAGGATAAGTTGTAAATGGGTATTATCATATTAGTGTATAGGAAAAAGGATGTATGATATTTTATTGTTGTTATTATTATTATTATTATTATTATTATTATTATTATTATTATTATTATTATATTGATATTCATACAAAAGAATAATTGCTATATAGTGATCACAAGGAATTTTATTTATTTACTATTACTATTATGTATTTATTTGTTTATTTTGTTGTTTGTTTGCTTATCAATCATTTATGTACCAGTACGTATATTTTGTTGGTTGATTTTTGTTTTGATTTCACTGTTGACACGTTCGAAATAAAGATTTCATTCATTCATTCATATACACAATATACACAATAATATAAATCAGAGTCATGTTTCTTGTTTCAGTAGAAAATTCAGATTTATATTTGGATTTGATATCTTATTAACCCCCCCCCCCCCCCCCCAAAAAAAAAAAAAACCAAAAAAAACCCCAAAAAAACGGGGAGGCAAGGGTTATTGTTGTTGGTTCAGTTTATTTATTTGTTAACACTTTAGCATTTGAGCTAATCTGTGTCCTGTCCTGACCTGACCTGTGACCCCGGACCTCCTCCCCCCACCCTCACCTGTCTCATCTGACAACATGGACCCCCTCATGTGTACAGATGAAGGATGGCTA
The DNA here is from genome assembly GCF_902148855.1 of Sphaeramia orbicularis. NCBI lineage: Eukaryota > Metazoa > Chordata > Actinopteri > Kurtiformes > Apogonidae > Sphaeramia > Sphaeramia orbicularis. Next base: position 5,956,836 of record NC_043961.1, on the reverse strand, counting down.
CTTCATCTTTACAGACTGGAGCTACATCATCAAATGGACGTCCATCAGTCCTAGTCCTGATCTGCCTTGGAGTGCTTTTCTAGTTAACTACTAGTATTTCCTTCTGGTTTAGGATCTTGTCCACAGGTCGTTGGGGAGTTTCCCAGTACACCTGTCAGATTTCCCTCACCTGGCTGCAATTAGTCAGGTAGGCTTTAAAAGGAGCTGGAGTTTCGTAGGTCAGTGGGCTGTGTGCTGTTCAGACCTCAACAGTCCCACGTGGTTTTCTGGCATTGGAAAACACCCCACCCCACTCTTTAGTTTTCACTTGGCCACTTCCCCATCCTGACCAGTGACTCCCATTCCCACACTATAGTTAAAGAACTCAGTGGTGTTGCCCGGAGCTTCGACTGCCACTTCCATCTGCCTCACCCAGCTGAGGAAACTCAAAGGGAGCAGGCAGATCCACAATCACTCTGTCTCTGTAGGGTGATAGTCCAGGGGAAGCCCTCCAGTAGGTTTAAAGGGGTCTTCATCACCGTACCACATGATGACAATTCTTTTTTTCCACGCCGCTAAGCACAGCAGACACGCAGACTAACTATACTGAGAAGCTACGCTAACCATGGTAATAACTATAAACAGCGGTCGGCAGAACAGAACCACGGCTGCCACCAACGGAACCCAGCGGTTTGTATGCAGAACTTAAAACACTGGTCAACAACAAATTTATTGTTTCAGTTTTTTGAGCTGCTTTAGGATAATTTTGGTGTGCTGAATCCAAAAATCACATTAATTTTGCTCGATCAGGTCAACTTTCTGAACTATGCTACATATTGGCTTTTTAACATTTTTGCTTACATTTATGGGCATTTTCACATCATATTGTGACAACCTGGAAGTTGCCCCAAACACACACACACCCCCCATAACATACTTGTTAGCCTCTGGATCCACCCCGGAAATCGTCACCAGGATGTCGTAATCACATCCGCTCGGAGTTGGCGGCAGTTTTTAAATACCACCCCCCCCCCCCCCATATCCGCATTCGGCGGTGCGTTCGTGGACAAATCGGCACGGAAGCGTCGGAGCGACAGCTCGTTAGTAGAAGAAAAGTATGGCAGTTAATCCCGTTACCAACTCTATTCATCTCCGTCCGTTTTCTCCCTCTGGTTCATCACAATCATCCAGCCACTGCAGCAAGACAGTCATCCTCTCATCCCAGCAAACCAGCAGCAATAATCCGGACCGGATTACCGATTGACTGGACTGGACTGGACTGGACTGGACTGACTGTGACCCTTGGAGGGCTGTGAGTAAATTAAGTTTTTTTTTCTGCTCTCTTGTTTTTTAAAAAGGCCTTGAACTGAAATGAACTGAATTATTTTTTTTTTTCCTTTTTGATAAACTGAAGACCCGGAGTGGAATTTTTTGTTTAAATGGACTGAACTGTTTTTTTTTTTTTTTTTTTTTTTTGTTACTTTCTTCTTTCAAGAGACTGTTAAATGGTGGAAGATTTAAGTTTGAATTTTTGCTTGGTTGGTGGATTTTGTTGAGTTTGGACTTTGGGGGGGGGGCAACTGTGGGTTTGAATTTGTGTGAATTTTTTTTATAATCATTGTTTAATACATGATTTTGAATTTTAAATGGTTTAAAGGTGTGATTTCTTTTCTTTGTCATTTAATGTGTGGGGTGTGAGTTTAATTAAAACTCACATCCTTTGTGTGGTTTGAGACTCAAGCAAAAGACTGACTTAAACTGACTAACCTAACATCTTATATGTCAGGAGAGAGACCTGGCTGGCACCCCTAAAAATCGATATAATAAAATAATATAAAATAAATAAATTAAAGCATCAAACTCAAACTGTCACAATATGATACAAAATTCTTTCATATATCTTGCAGTAAACAAGTTCTGAAGATTTTACTTTTGCCAATTTATGATTAATGTTTTTTTTAATATTACAGGTGAATGAAATGGCTTCGACTAGAAGATCTTGCAAAAATAAACCTGACGTATTCTGCTCCATCTGCGGTGAATACACCATTGTACCTAACAGGAATCCTGTTAGAAAATGATTTTTTTTCTCTTAAAACCTATTTTGGGTGAGAACTATATAAAAAATCAACTGATAAAGTCACAAAAATGTAATTAATGTTGTGAGAAGATCAAATTTTTCAAAATCAAATTAGCAAAAAAACCTGACCTGATTGAGAAAAACAGATGTCATTTTTGGATTTAGCGGTGCAAAATGGTCCTAATTCAGTTGAAAAAACCTAGACAACTTGCAAAAATATTTTTTTGTAACCCAGTGTAATTGGTGAAAGTTAAGGAATGAACGGCACACAGGAGTTTAGCAGGTCCATCCTTTAACAGACTACGAACTCAGCGTGACTTCCACCTCCAAGACTTAATGTATGCATACGTCACATGAAACTCATCTTTTGCAACTGACTGCAACACATGTGGTTACCATGACCACACTACTTAAAGCTTTGTTATTGTACAGGGGTTGGACAAAATAATGGAAACACCTTCACCTCAAGATGATAATGCCCCAATCCATACAGCTAGAATTGTTAAAGAATGGCATGAGGAACATTCTAATGAAGTTGAACATCTCGTATGGCCGGCACAGTCCCCAGACCTCAACATTATTGAGCATTTATGGTCAGTTTTAGAGATTCAAGTAAGACGTCGATTTCCACCGCCATCGTCTCTAAAAGAGTTGGAGGGTATTCTAACTGAAGAATGGCTTAAAATTCCTTTGGAAACAATTCACAAGTTGTATGAATCAATACCTCGGAGAATTGAGGCTGTAATTACCGCAAAAGGTGGACCTACACCATATTAAATTATATTTTGTTGATTTTTTAAGGTGTTTCCATTATTTAGTCCAACCCCTGTAGATCCACTCAGGACAAAGACAAATATCACCAACAATGGTATGATCCAAGGAAAGCTTGCCTACCAATATGGCGTCGTAAACAGAAAACCACATGATCAGGTAACGTATGTGCAAAACCTGAATATGTTCAGCCCTGTGATGAACCGGAGACATGTCCAGGGTGTACCCCGCCTTCACCCATAAGTAGCTGGGATAGGCTCCAGCGAACCCCGTGACCCTAGTGAGGATAAAGCGGGTTCAGAAAATGAATGAGTAGTCGGTAACTGAAAGTTTTGCTTTGAAACTGTTAGAAATGCCCCAGTCAGTCTGCCAGTCAGTCTGCCCCAGGACAGCTGTGGCTACAGATGTAGTTTACCACCACCAGAGGGAGAACGTGAGAGTGAATGAATAATGGGTCAATAATGGAAAGCGCTTTGGGTGTCTAGAAAAGCGCTATTTAAATCCAATCCATTATTATTATTATTATTATTATTATTATTATTATTATTATTATTATTATTATTTATTATAAATCTTTAAAAGGGCCTTTTTTACGGTTTTACGTCTTTTTTGTGCAGTTTTCTTGGTAGTTTCCCAATTTGCGACCCTGTTGGATTTTGTTTTAGGGGGAAATGTAACAATCATAAAATAGATAAAAAGATAAAAATTGAGTAAAATTTTTTGCTTTCTTACACATTTTATTATGTTTAGCATTTATACTTTATTAGAGCAACAATGTCTAACAGCGAGAAACTTCTTGCATGTATTTTTGTACTTGACAAATAAAGACGATTATGTTTTACCCCCCCCCCCCCCAAAGGGGAGGCAAGTTCGGTTTGTTTTTTTGTTGGTTATCACTCTAGCAGCAAAACTATTGGTTGAATTCATATCAGATTGGGTTTATAGATTGCCAGTGACCCAGAGCTGATGTCATTACATTTTGGGAAAAGTAGCTCAAAGTTAAACTTTTTAGGAATTTTTAGTCTTTTTTTTCCCCATTTACTTAGAATGGGCAAAATTTCACATGTCTATAGCAGCAAAACTATTGGGTTAATTCATACCAAATTTGATTTATAGATTACCAGTGACCCAGAATAGATGTCATTACATTTTGGGAAAACTAGGTCAAATTTTTCATGAATTTTAAAAAAATCTTACCATTTATTTATAATGGGTGAAATATGTGGGAGGGGCGGAGCTTGTTGTGCCTGACACCACTTGTTGACAGTACTTTGTTGCTGGATCCTGGTCAGGCAGACTCTTTGGTAACTCTTATTTGAGCTCCCTCTGATGCTCCATCTTTCTTTAAGTGTTTCATACTTTACTCTTTATTTCGTACCTCACACGTGTCTGAGTTTGGAATAATAATTGAGGCTTAAATAATAAAGTGAAGTTTAATGATATCTGCATGAGGCAACTGATTGAATAACTGGCTTTTAAAGGTCAGGAAGTCTTTATGTTTTTCTCCATCACTGTGGGAGCGAAAAAGAAACACTTCAGAAACATTAAAATATAAAATAATAGTCTTATTGCTCTTCATTTGAATTCCTCCTGAAGACACGATCAAACAACAGGGGAGGGGGGGGCAAATAGCTGTTGAGTTTGATAGACATATCACCGTTCAATCATTTCGATTGGGCGCTCAAAATGATTGGATGGTGTTTTTTCAGTCCTGTCTGTTCCACAGTTGATTAATTTTTTTTAATTTTTGTGTTAGAGCATTTAATTAATTGGTCGTAATCGGGGTGTGAAGGGGATTTTAAGCAATATAGTAAAAAATGCTCCAGGAAAACATCTCAGACCCCACCCTAAAAATGTAGTAGTTTTCGTCATGTGGTTAGTTTTCATTAACGATAATGACCTTGACATGAATGCCCATGAATCAAATGGAAGAGATCAAATGTGAAAGCATGTGTTCACTTTAATAAATCCCCTTTAGCCCTATCAGCCCGTGGGCCAAAAAAAATTATATTAATATTCATCTACTATAAAAATGTACTAAATCAGGACAATGGATGTTTTTTTCAACTTTTGCTCAAAGTTTAGACCCTAATGTTAATAAAAGTACATCAAAAGTGTATTTCAGTGCAAACTTGAATGTTCAAACATGATTTTTAATCTTTATGGGGTGAAATATACGCTATTAAAAATCTCTGGCACAAACAATTAATTTATGCATATCATCGTCAATCCAAAAAAAACAGGCGAGGACAAAAAATTCTAATTTCTCTTTTAGTTTGGTACAGGTTCCTCAGGCAGAGTAATAGATACAATATTTTAGACAATGGGAATAGATTCTGTGAGGTCTCTAAATGTCCATAGACACCAAGAACATCCATATGAACCTTATTATAATAGTATTATAAGTAACACTGGTCAACAACAAATTTATTGTTTAAGTTTTTTGAGCTGATTTAGGATAATTTTGGTGTGCTGAATCCAAAAATCACATTCATTTTGCTCAATCAGGTCAACTTTCTGAACTATGCTACATATTGGCTTTTGAACATTTTTGCTTACATTTATGGGCATTTTCACATCATATGATACAAAATTCTTTCATATTTCTTGCAATAAACGAGTTCTGAAGATTTTACTTTTGCCAATTTATGATTAATGGGTTTTTTTCATATTATAGGTGACTGAAATGGCTTCGACTAAAAGATCTTGCAAAAATAAACCTGACGTATTCTGCTCCATCTGCGGTGAATACACCATTGTACCTAACAGGAATCAAGTCACAAGTTTCATAAAGTGTGCTTACCAATCTTATTTTGGTATTAATTATTATATTTTGTGAGAAGATCAAATTTTTCAAAATCAAATTAGCAAAAAAACCTGACCTGATTGAGAAAAACAGATGTCATTTTTGGGTTTAGCGGTGCAAAATGGTCCTAATTCAGTTGAAAAAACCTGGACAACTTGCAAAAAACATTTTTTGTAAGCCAGTGTAATTCTTCATTTACTTTGGGTACGTCTTTTTAGGCGTTTTTCCCCTGAAAATATGGTCAGGGTTAAACAGGTTAAGCACTTTAGTTATTCCGCGGCGTATCCTCATGGGTGTTTGAACTCGCCTCCATCATGCATCCACAACAGACGCCGAGGAGAGGTTAAACATCAACGGAATCGAGCTTTAGTTCAAGAAAGAGTCGCAGATGGCCTTTAAGCGGAAGCAGATGCCATCAGGAAACAACACATCTCTGCGGGGACGACAACACCTTGACAGAAGAGGAGCTTCTAAAGACTTCCTGTACGCTTTCAACTGACGAAAAGAAAAAGCGCTCGATCTGCTGAGAGCGCAGGAAGTTATGGGACGGTGATTAGCTGTTGAGACAGATGGAATCGGCCTTGTTTCCAGTGAAACCCCGCAGACTGCCCACAGCCTCGGCCCCCCCGGGAGGCCTCAGCGGGGCTCTGGATCATTTGAGATGCGCCCAGAGAACAAGCTACGAGGCGGACTCTTTCAAGATGGGAAGGACTTCAGAGAAAAGTCTCTGCAACACCACCAATACCTTCCTCATCCCACGCTTTGAGAGTTAAAAGCTGCTTTTATCCAGGCCGTCTTCAGCAAATTTTCTATATCAAACTAAATCCGGCACAGACGGCACTACCTCAGGTGATGAATTCCCTTTACATATGTTTTGCCACGGTCAACTATTCTGATGGGGGGAAAAATCTGGGGACTTTAAAGTCTCTGGAAACGTGGCGTGGAATCAGAATTCGTTCACAGTATCAAAGTAGAGAATCTTATTGAGCATCCGTGAAAATATGAGTGATAGTAAACGTCCCTCAAGACCTCATTTTGCCATTTTAGTCCATTTCTGTGGTATGGTAGATGATATTTTGATTGACAGTGTCTCATGGCAACAGTTCCAGACAAAGGCCCCAAATAACAGCAGAACAATGTTGAGCCATCTGTTTGAGAATTGGAGGACAAAGCAGATGCCCTGCAATCTGAATATTATTATTATTTATATATATGTTTTTTTACTGGTCACTAGATGGCAAGTTGCAATTTACTTTGCAACTCATATTACTCCAGAGAAGAAGAGTTTTCATGCACATGGGCCAGATCAAGCAAAAATTAAAGTTTCACCTCTCATTTCTCAAATAGGATGATTTTTTTTTTTTTTTTTTTTTTTTTTTTTTTAAAGCTTAAGATCTCTAGAATAGATAGAATGCTTTTATTGTCATTATACAGGGGTTGGACCAAATAATGGAAACACCTTCACCTCAAGATGATAATGCCCCAATCCATACAGCTAGAATTGTTAAAGAATGGCATGAGGCACATTCTAATGAAGTTGAGCATCTCGTATGGCCGGCACAGTCCCCAGACCTCAACATTATTGAGCATTTATGGTCAGTTTTAGAGATTCAAGTAAGACGTCGATTTCCACCGCCATCGTCTCTAAAAGAGTTGGAGGGTATTCTAACTGAAGAATGGCTTAAAATTCCTTTGGAAACAATTCACAAGTTGTATGAATCAATACCGCGGAGAATTGAGGCTGTAATTGCCGCAAAAGGCGGACCTACACCATATGAAATTATATTTTGTTGATTTTTTAAGGTGTTTCCATTATTTTGTCCAACCCCTGTGTGTGTGTGTGTGTGTATATATATGTGTGTGTGTGTGTATGGATATGTATATATGTGCATATATATATATATATATGTGTGTGTGTATATGTGTGTGTATATGTTTGTACAATGAAAAGGAGACAACTCTGTAGTGGTGCGTAGTGCAAAACAGTTTAAAAGAAGAAGAAAAGAAAAGTGTAAATATTAGTGATGCACCAATACCACTTTTTTCCAGACCGAGTACAAGTACGAGTACTTACATTCGAGTACTTGCCGATACTGAGTACCGATACTAGTACTTAATAATCCCATTCCAGTTGTTAGTTCCTTTTGTAAATGTGCTTTATTGTCATTGTCATTAGTCTGACTGGAACAAAGTGCTGCTACTGACATTTAATGTGTTGGAATGAGTGTTTGTCAGTTAATCCACCAGGGGGCGCCGCTCTGAATTAACCATACTGGACAAATACCACGAAGAAGAGGAAAGTTTTTTGAGAAGAAGAAGAAGAAAGTCAGTAATAACAAACATGGAGACGACAGAGGGAACACTAATGTGATACTAATATTGGAGCATTTTCACTGGTAAGGTTTAACAGCTTAGCTTCAGCAGGAAGAGAAAAGAGAAATGAGCGATAAGTTTCATTTTCACTTCTGCTGGCGGTGGTCCACACCGCTACATACTCCTGCTGGTATTCTCATTCTGTTTACGCATCCGCCAGCACCTGGAAAACAGATGGAATGTACGCAGAGGACGGACAGAGCACTGCGTCTGTATCTGTCTGTGTCTGGAACGTTACTGTCAGTCAGCGTTACTTTTATCACCGTCATTTATTTTGAAAAATCTCCACACTCCACACACATTATTCCACCGCCGCGTACCTGCTGCACTGAACTGGGAATGTCAAACGGCTGTAAGTGGTATTGGTGCATTTGTATCGGATATCTTTTACGAGTACGAGTATGAGTACACACACTGAGTATCGGTATCGGTGCATCCCTAGTAAATACATATACAGAATAAAAACAAGCATGTCAACCAACCAAGAAACAGTAGAGATAAATATATACTGCACTTTGACCCTGGCTGGACACTAAGGATATGTGTTAAATATATATCCTTATTTGAGGTATTGTATTCTCTACTATTGTACTCTATTTTATGGAACTGTTTACAAAATTTCAGTATCACTTGTAGAAAAATAAAGATATAATCAATATAAAATGAACCCGAAAATATGTAAATGCAGTGTTAACTTTAATAATAATAATTTTATTGCTTGTATAAGTGATATTTTAAAGGGCACATATTTCTCTAAACCCACTTTTATTAGTCTGTGGTTCATTTATTTGTGTATTTGGACCCTAATAGTTCATACAGTTTGAATTTCAACCCTCCAGCTGCTGCAAAACTATCTTTATATTCATTTTGGGCAAAAATCCAGTGGATTTCTACAACCTGTTTGAATTCCTGCTAAATTTGTTACATTCATAACTAGTTTTGTCATGACATTTGCACATATAAGGTCCAGACTTCAAACGAACATTTCTCCGAGTACGACATAATTGTTTGTCAGTAGCAGCGGTTGTAGTAAAAACTTAAAATATGTGCAAAGTTATGTTCAATACCCGTTGATCCAGTAATCCTATCAGTCCTTGTAAATAATTGGTGTAAAATACAGTTCTTCATCTTTTCATGGTCATCAGATATGACCCATTTGGACATTCAGAGGCTCCGTAGTTACCGTGGAAACACTGTCATCTTATATAACGTTGATTCACCAGTAAAACCCATGGAGTTGGATCACTGACAGTGGATGGACACACTGGGTTTATGTTCAGTTAATGAGGGATTTTGATTTAAAAGTCAGTTTTTCTTCAGTTTTCTCTGTTTTTGATGTAATAACCCTCAATTTTACTCTTTAATGAACATCTATATAATAAGTAAATAATGTTTTTGTTTTTTTTAACTGCTGTCGTAAACAATTTCCTGCAAAGGATCAATAAAGTATCTAAATTAAATATGGAAATAATACACAATTTACACTGAAAAAAATGTGAAATACAGGGGATAATATTACAATAAATGGTTATAAATTACTTAACCTGTTTAACCCTGACCATATTTTCAGGGGTAAAACGCCTAAAAAGACATACCCAAAGTAAAAGAAGAATTACTTATAATACTTAAATAATAAGGTTCATATGGATGTTCTTGGTGTCTATGGACATTTAGAGACCTCACAGAATCTATTCCCATTGTCTAAAATATTGTATCTATTACTATGCCTGAGTAAACTGTAACAAACTAAAAGAGAAATTAGAATTTTTTATCCTCGCCTGTTTTTTTTTTTTTCAGCTGGATTGATGATGATATGCATAAATTAATTGTTCGTGTCGGAGATTTTTAATAGCTTATATTTCACCCCTCAAAGATTAAAAATCATGTTTGAACATTAAAGTTTGCACTAAAATACACTTTTGATGTACTATTATTAACATTAGGGTCTAAACTTTGAGCAAAAATTGAAAAAAAACATCCATTGTCCTGATTTATTATATTTTTATAGTAGATGAATATTAATATAATTGTTTTTGGCCCACGGGTGGGCTGATAGGGCTAAAGAGGTTAAGAAAGGTTAAATATAGGGAAAAATTCATTTGGGAACTGTCATAAAAGTAGCACTGGGTCTTATGGGTTGATAGTTATGTAGAAATAAAGATTTTATATCCAACCCTTTACAGAGAATCCCATGATATCTCATGATGTTATTGACCAATACGTCTTCTGTTATTGCATTGAAATGTACAGACTGTGCTTTTAAAAGGTGATCAAACAGAATGTGACAACACGAATGATAAGATAATGCCTTTTATTTTTCCCGCATTAGGGAAGTTTATGTCTTGCAACAGCAGAACAGTACGGAGCAGAATCTAAAATCTGTCGTTTGTATAGCCTACATCATATGAATGAATGAATGAATGAATTCATTAATTAATTTTTTTAATTTATTTATTTATTTATTTATTTTTGGTTTTCCATCAGTCATTGTACTCAGTACATCAATTGTAATAAACATAAAAACAAAAAGGAATAGACTAGAAGCAAAAGCTTATTTTTTTGCTTATCCTTTTCAACTAATACACTAATAACAAATAAACAAATAAACTAATAAAAAAATTAAAAAGTCAAAAAAAAAAAAAAAAGTCAACAACAAAAACACATCTGCCATCTCAATTCAATATTTCTGAATAATTTCACACCCACAATCCCAATTCATGTAGACTTCACATCTGCCACCACTCTAATCCACTCACACAGATCAGAATCTCTGAAATTGGAATTACTTGCTCTTAATTCCAAGAAACCACACCTGAACTTTGCAACAATACTATTTTTATCCTTCATGTTCCCTATACCTATTTAGAATCAATTCTTTATACCTCTTTTTAAATACATTTATATTTATACTTTCCTTTATCTCCTGTTCTAGATTGTTCCACAAAGTCACTCCACAGCTTGTTCTGCACATACTTTTTATTGTTGTTCTTACTTTATGCTTTTTAAAATTTAGCTCCCCCCTTAGATTGGAGCCTCCTTCTCTCTCAGTGAACATTCCCCAAATATTTTTTGGCAGTAAATCATTTCTTGCTCTGTACATTATCTGCGCTGTTTTAAATTTAACCAAATCCATGAATTTCAATGTGTGTGATTTTATAAATAGTGGGTTTGTGTGTTCTCTGTATCCTGCTTTGTTTATTATCCTTATTGCTCTTCTCTGTATTATTTGGGGAATACATGGGGAAGTGTGGACATTATTCATTCATATTCATGAACTGATGCAGTGCAGGACACAGTAAAGTGCATTTGCAGTGAGACATGGTAAAAATCTGTAATTTGGAAGCATGTTTTTGTTTTTAGAGTATGGTAGCTATAGTCACTGACACCTCCCTCATTAGGCGTGAATAGTCTGGACACATTTCCATTCATTTTCATACATTAGCTCATCCAGTCAACATCCAGACGTTACTGGGCAGCAGGCGGAACAATTTAGCCACCATGTATGTTCACTCACACCACTGCTTCCCACAATATCTGGACAACATCTACAGTTTAGACCCAGTGTGTTACTGTACTTTCTCCAGTGTTTTCTCTGTTAAGTTTCATTGTTGGGGGGGTGGGGGGTGTCCTGACCTTCAAAATACTCCTAATTACTTTTAAAGCCCTGCACAACCTCAACCCCAGTTACATTTCTGACCTCCTAGTTTCCTATTCACCCTCACGACCACTCCATTCATCAAACCTTCACCTCCTATCCATCCCCCGCTCCAACTTCCCTTATGCAAAGAAAATATATTTCTCTATGTATTGACTGTCAATATATTACTGACTGAAAAATATATTACTGTATAATATATATTTATATTTAAAATATACAGAATAATATATTGTGTCAATATATTTTGTATTATATTACAATATATTGAAAAATACATAAGGAATTGCCGCTTTCCATACATTGAAACATATATGACAATATATTCACTTATATATGTAAATATATGTCATTATATATTTAGTAATACACTTCATAATGCATGTATGCATATATACAGACATATATTGTCTAGTGTATTGCTAAATATATGTAATTATATATTTAGTAATACACTTCAAAAAATATCCATGTATATATATATATATGTACATCTTTTTCATCCTATGTTGCCAAAATGACAAAGAAGGCATCTTTTTTCAGTTAACACTTTTTTCATATATATCACAATGCAGATTTTCATGAAATATGTTATTATGCATACCAAGTAATGTAAGTGTTGATAAATATCTGGTTTATGTAAACTTGTGTCAATGGAAAGAAATTGAGTTTCAATAAAACTATATGTAAAAAATATAGGGCAGTTTTTGTCTTCATTGCAATATATGTTTTATATGTATCAATATATGATTAAAGTATATATTGCAGTATATTGGAAAATATATGCACTACTTTTCCATATATGGAAATGTATTTCTTAATATAATGCATTATATTTTTCAATATATTGCCATATATTTTTGTTTCATAAGGGTTCTCAACAAAAGGTGACCGTGCTTTCGCAATTCTGGCCCCAACCCTCATGGAATAGTCTTCCCCATTACATCAGATCATCAGATTCTATAGACACCTTCAAGTGACTCTTAAAAACTCAATTTTATGAACAAGCATTTCATTAGATCTCTTCTGTTTACGTCCCAGTGAATTCATGTTACTGACTTGACTTCTTCCCTGGAGTCTCTGTGCTTTATCGCCTCACAGGTTTTCCCTGGATCATCACAGGTTTTCCTAGGATCATCTCTGGACCTGCTGCTATGGTCCTGCCTCTCTCCACCTTCATCGTCATCACTCACTTATCCATATAGTTACAATAGTGTTTATTACACTGTTCCATAGATGTTCTAGTTCAGTTATCTGTGCATTAGCTGCATCCATGTGTTTCCCCCTACCTCCCCCCTCTCCCTCTCTCCCCCAGTCTCTCTCTATCGCTCTCTCTTTTCTCCTCCTTTACTTTCTCCCTTTATGTTTATGTTTATGCATTTGGCAGACGCTTTTTTCCATAGCAACTTACAGGGGAAAACCAATCAAATCACTCAATCAATCAAATTTTATTTATATAGCACCAGATCACAACAAAAAAGTTATCTCATGACACTTTATATATAGAGTTGGTCAAAACCAGACTCTAAGCCAATTTACAGAAACCCAACAGAATCCTGCAGGAGCAAACACTTCTGGAGACCCACACTCAGACTCCTGGAGGATGGCTGTCTGCCTTGACCAGTTGGGGTTAAAGAGAGAGAGTAAAGGAAGAGAAAAAGAGAGAGTGATAGAGATAGAGACTGGGGGAGAAGGGGGGAAGTAGGGGGAGACACATGGAGGCAGTTGAGGATAAGTGAGTGATGATGATGAAGGCAGGAGAGAGGCAGGACCACCGCAGCAGGTCCAGAGATAATCCTGGGAAAATCTGTGATAATCCTGGGAAAAACCTTATTAAAATATTTAACCCTTTCATGCATGAATTATGAGAACCTTAGTCAAGATTTTTTTTTTTTTACCAGATTGTTTTTATTCCTCTTTAGGCATGAAAAAAAACCCAAAAAAAACCCAATGCGATTGAAATTTTTTAAATGAACGTATTTTTCGTAGAGTTAGAAAAACCATGAAACAAAGAAACATGTATATCAGAAAGTGATGTACTGTGTGACAGTTATAAAATAAGACATTTTCAATGCAGCTCATCTTATGTGACTAGTTGTTACTCACTTCATGGAGATAATATGCCAAAAAAAACCTTTTAAAAAACTTAAAAAAAACTGTTTTTCTTATAGTCTAATTGCAATTAGCAAATGATTTACACTAAAACATGTTATTGTAGATCAGGTTTATCAAAAACAGCAAAATTACAGTAATGGTATGAATGTCAGTGTATGGGATGGTGCATAAGCGTCCACTGTGTTGGCTGAAACGGAACCAAAACAGCAAAACCTGTGAATATACAAGAGAACAGCTGGAGAAGAACTGTCCACTGTAGTGACCAGTATGCATGAAAGGGTTATAATGGAATGTCTGGAGGTGCTAGGACAGGAGGTGCTCTCGGAAGAGCTGGGTCTTCAGGAGCTTCTTGAAGATAGGCAGGGACACCTCAGTTCTCGTAGTGCTCGGTACAACGTTCCACCAACGTGGAATGACCCATGAAAAGAGCCTGGATTGTCTTGTACAAGGTCTGGGGACCACCAGACAACGTTCCCCAGACGAACGGAGTGGTCTGGGGAACGTTTAAAGCTCCCTTTAACCCCAACTGGTCAAGGCAGACGGCCATCCTCCAGGAGTCTGGGTCTGCTCCAGGTTTCTGCTGTTAAAGGGAAGTTTTTCCTCGCCACTGTCACCAGTCACAAGTGTTTGCTCCTGGGGGATTCTGTTGGGTCTCTGTAAACTTGATTTGATTCTGATTTGAATTGATAAAGCACTTTGTGACTCTGTCTGTGAAAAGTGCTCTATAAATAAAATTTACTTACTTACTTACTTAATTAGTTATAAATGACAAAAATGACAAAAAAAGACCCCAAAAAATAGAAATATCCTGATCTGCAATAACATGTTTTAGTGTAAATCATTTGCTAATTGCAATTAGACTATAAGAAAAACAGTTTTCTTAAAGTTTTTTTTTTTTTTTGCATATTATCTCCATGAAGTGAGTAACAATTAGTCACGTAAGATTAGAAACAATCGGGTAAAAAAATCTTGACTAAGGTTCTCATAATTCATGCATGAAAGGGTTAAATATTTTAATAAGGTTTTTCCCAGGATTATCACAGATTTTCCCAGGATTATCTCTGGACCTGCTGCGGTGGTCCTGCCTCTCTCCTGCCTTCATCATCATCACTCACTTATCCTCAACTGCCTCCATGTGTCTCCCCCTACTTCCCCCCTTCTCCCCCAGTCTCTATCTCTATCACTCTCTCTTTTCTCTTCCTTTACTCTCTCTCTTTAACCCCAGCTGGTCAAGGCAGACAGCCATCCTCCAGGAGTCTGGGTGTGGGTCTCCAGAAGTGTTTGCTCCTGGAGGATTCTGTTGGGTTTCTGTAAATTGGCTTAAGATTTGATTTGATCTATCTCTCCTTTATGTGAAGCACTTTGTAACATGTTGTTTTAAAAAGTGCTATATAAATAAAGTTTTACTTACTTACTGACCTCAGATCACTACAGGATCCTGCAGAAAGAGCCAAAGCAACATTTTTCAAACTATGGGGCAGGTACCCTGGGGGAGGGCACGAGATCACTCCTAGGTGTTTTGTTTTTTTCCCTAAAGTCACAACACATAGTAGGCGGAGCTAATTTTTTAAAATCTCAGAGCCCAAACTCCTTTTACGGACATACAACAAACAAATCTACCGCCACTGTGATCTGTCACCTGACCAGACAGAGAGTGTAAGTTTGGAAAAATGAACAAGTGAAAAGAAAAACGTGTGATGCTTCTGTTTTTACAGTTTCCACCTTTTACACCTGAGAATCTGTGCAATGTAAATGGGCTCATTGCAGCCACTGACAGGGTTAAAATATCCATCTTTGTTACCAAAAACACTGGTCTACAATTTTTTTTAGAAATGATTTGCTTCAGAGATTAAATGTGCTAAATGTTATGTATTTTAATAAGATTAATTGGAAAATAAATGACAAAAGTGCCGGTTTGCTAATGTTTTCAAGGTATATGACTAAGTGTTATTACACATATATATTGGTTTATGTACATTTACATAACAGTTTTATAAATCTTCCACTAAATAGAACCTGTAAAGTGAATGTATTCTAATGTGCAGGCAGTGTTTTGAAGCTTGTCTTGTAGCTTTGAGACAAATATTCCTTTTGAGTCAAACCCATTCTCTCGTTAATTCTTGAATTTCACATTTTGACCCAAGGCTGTATCTTGGAAAGTTCAGCCAACCAGCATTTTTGACTTGATTTTTCTTTATCAGTGACTCATGTGATAAAATTTCATTACTTTTATTCTGGAAGCATTTTCCTTGTAGACCAGTGAAATCTGTCGGTCATTCTAAAGGCGAAGACACACCAACCTGATTTTCGGCGATCGAATGTCGTCGGGCAGTCTTTTTTTTTTTTTTTTTTTTTTTTTTAATCATGGTGAGAACCAAATGATGTTCAGTGTTTTGTCTGTAGGGGGAGAGTTTCACAGCTTTACTTTAAAAAAAAAAAAAGTGTCTGAAAAAGCTGTTGCATAATGCTGTTTCCAATCAAACCAATAATTTAATGTAAAAAAAGCCAAAACTTTTACTTTCCACCGTTTCAGCAGGATATTGATAAAAATCAGTTCTTATATGTCACTGTAAAGTTCCTCTTCAGGTGATTCTGTCTTATTTTAAGTGTGATGAGATATTTGGACTAGAAGAGAAAAATACACTTGGTAAGATTTTGATTTTTTTCCAGTGTTCCCATGATGCTACTGCTGCGTCTTTTATTGTATTTAAACTAATTCAACGAATAAGATCCCAAAGACATGCGATGTGGACCTGGATGCAAACAGTTTCATTCATTCATTTATTCATTTATATATGTATGTGTGTATGTATTTATTTATTTATTGTCTTTCTTTCTTTCTTTGCACATCATAAAACAGCAAGAGGAAAAAAAAAAAAAAAAAAACATTCAAAGGAGGAGGTTAGAAGTCAAAAAAGGCTTATATGAATACCTCCCCAGAAATAAACAATACACAGGAAAAAAAAGAAAAAGAATAGAAAATACAATATAACTGAAAAAATACAATATAACTGAAACTTTGGTTCCTTCTATTAAAATCCAGGGGGTCAGATCTGTCCTGCCTCATTGTTCACAGTCCAACCACAGGTCTGTGTTCAGCTTAATGATGTGTGTCATTTGCATAGCGGTCCCATGTCACCCCCCCCCCCCATGAATGAAGCAGAGACGCCCGCTCTCAAACATCTGTCTGAATGAACTCATCTCATTCCACTATAGCACCGTTCGTGATAAACATTAATTCAAAACATGTCGATATGACGTCGTCGCTCCAGGACATTAAAAACAGGATGATTAAAATGTGTTTTCCAAATCACATAAAACCCCCCCAGGCAGCCATATTGGAGGTCCTCCGCTCTGGGCCAATAACACACCGAACATCTGCTGGTGTCTTCGAACGGAGATCTACTGTGTGTCTAAGCAGGAGCTGAAAGATGGGAGTGATTTCCTGTTGAAAACATGCTCATAGATCTTTTCTGTGTCCTATTTTTTCATATGACCTATTTGTAGTTCAGGTTAACGACTAATTTTAACTTTAATCTGCATTTTTTTCCCGGTTAGTTTAAATTAAGTATGAGCATAAATGGCAGTAAAAACACAGACAATAATTTCCCCCAAAAAACCTCTCTTTGGTCTTATCCAAAGATGTGTTTTGCTTAAAGATTTTATTGTATTATTGTTCATTTTGATGTATACAGTCACAGAAAAAAATATCAGACCATCCCTTGTTTTCTTCAATTTCTTGTTCATTTCTTACACATTTGTTGGATAAATCTAACGATAACAACAAAAATAGCTCATAAAAGTTTAACCTCCCAAGACCCAGCTATGGGTTTTCTGTCCACATTTGTGGACAAGAGTAGGGATGGGAATCGAGAACCGGTTCTTTTTGAGAACCGGATCCCAGTAGCTCAATTCCTTTGAATCATTTGCCTGCCTGCTTAACGATTCTGCTTATTGATTCCGCCTTCGTTGTGCATGCGCAATGATGTCACACGTACGCTGCATTGTTTTGGTCAGAACGTAGCCAACATGGAGTTGAGGCAGAAACGGTCTAAAAAGACGACACCAGGTCTGAACAGACGACACCAGGTCCACCGGAACATTGTCAAAGCTTCCATTTCTTCTAAAGGGTGGAATCCCCCCAATATCCTCAAACATTTGTCCACAGCATGTGATTCATTTACAGCACAGGTGTCAAACATGCGGCCCGGGGGCCAAATCCGGCCCGCCAAAGGGTCCAATCTGGCCCGTAGGATGACTTTGTGAAATGCAAAAATTACACTGAAGAAATTATCAATCAATGGTGTAAAAATTATTTTAATTCAGTTCCACATATAGACTAATAAGATGTCAATTGGATCAGACCAGTAAAATATTATCATAATAACCTTTAAATAATGACAACTGCAGATTGTATCTTTGTTTTAGTGTAAAAAAGAAAAATCACATGAAAATGTTTTTATTAACAAACTATCCTTTTACAAAAAATGTGAATAACCTGAATATAGACACCCTGAAATGTTTTAAGTGAAGTAAATGCAATTTTACCAATATTCTGCCTGTTAATGTTTTGTGTATTTGTAATTGCAACATACAGGGGTTGGACAAAATAATGGAAACACCTTCACCTGAAGATGATAATGCCCCAATCCATACAGCTACAATTGTTAAAGAATGGCATGAGGAACATTCTAATGAAGTTGAGCATCTCGTATGGCCGGCACAGTCCCCAGACCTCAACATTATTGAGCATTTATGGTCAGTTTTAGAGATTCAAGTAAGACGTCGATTTCCACCGCCATCGTCTCTAAAAGAGTTGGAGGGTATTCTAACTGAAGAATGGCTTAAAATTCCTTTGGAAACAATTCACAAGTTGTATGAATCAATACCTCGGAGAATTGAGGCTGTAATTGCCGCAAAAGGCGGACCTACACCATATGAAATTATATTTTGTTGATTTTTTAAGGTGTTTCCATTATTTTGTCCAACCCCTGTAAGTTGTAATGCACATGTGTAAATGATAAATTAATAAACTGAGGCACTGGTTATTCTTAAGACATTTCAAGTTGTTCATGTTATTCAGATTTTTAAGGAAACGTTGTAGATGTAAACATTATCATAATGTAATTTTACTTATTTCATTGTTCTTATTTTACTGGTCCGGCCCACTTGAGATCATATTGGCGTGACTGTGGCCCCTGAACTAAAATGAGTTTGACACCCCTGATTTACAGGAATATCACGTATTTGATTCACTACTTAGCGACGCTTGTGAATGTGGCGGCAGAGTGAACACCAGGCCCAGTTCTGGTTCCGGTGTGGGCAACAAACATCGTACCCCCTCAAATACAAGTTTCTGAAGGTAGGGGAAAGGAAATGAGGTGCACAACAACAGGAGACGAGCCGAGCCGAGTTGAACTGGTTTGACATAGTGCACATGCGGCAATAGAGGAATTAGTAAAGAGTCTTAAGATTCACTTTCACTGTACGCCCCCCACCCCCGAACCAATACCGGCGTCATCTGTTATTATTAGCTGTACATACTGTATATGTTTTCTGTGCAGATGGAAATATAAAAGACAGTTAATGCAAGCCCACCGTTTGTACTCTTTTATTCCCTCACCCAATGAGAATCGATAAGAGAATCAATAAGGAATCGGATCGATAAGCAAAATCGATAATGGAATCGTTAATTTCTTATCAATTCCCATCCCTAGACAAGAGTTTGACAACTTTATGCAAAAAAAAAAAAGAAATCTGTCCACCACAAAGAACATTCCATAAAAATTTTAAAAACTGCATCTGAAAAAACTGTTACATCATGATGTTTCCAATATAGGCACTTATTTAATAAAAAACCAAAAAAGCTGGTACATTGCTGACATTTCCTGGGTCTCAGGAGGTTAATTTAAGAGCTGATATCTATCCATTTTTGATGTTTTCTTAATAACCATATTTTGTAAAACCCTTAACTTTTTTTTATGAACAGGCTTTTAAAGATTTGCTGCTGGAACACACACCCGACTGGAGGATGGTCCAACTCCTCAAATGATGGCTCACAAAGTCTTTATTGCTTTTAAATTGAATAAAAATATATCTTACTATCCTTCATAGTCCTTTAAGTTAATGTTCTAGGAAATTTATTACAGTTTATCGCTTAGATCTCAGATCACAGGCTGCATCATACACAGACTTTACAGATGTTGACTGAGTGCAGATCTGGAGGTAGACAGTGATAAACGATATCTCATTTCTATAATTACTGTGTTGTTGAAATGTGATCTCTAACCATGATAATAACTGTAATGTAAACTTGTGGGACCTCACTCATTTTTAAGTGCTTTTACAAATGACTAAATACGTAATGAGATTTTTTTTTTTTTTTTTATAACAGCAAAGATCAAAAAGGCTTCACTATCATTACTTCAGCCCTGTTGGAGGTTGTGCGGTGAGCAGGATGTAGGTCATGCACAAGTTTTTTGGCAAAATTATCCCAATATTGGAATAATATCAGTAAAGAATTTGGAAAAATGTTGGAATGCGAACTACCAAGGACATGTTCTGTGCTTTATTTGGGTCATTTAACAGGAAAGGATATACCAAGTAAGGATAAATATTTGATTAAAATCCTCTTGGTAGCGTCTAAAAAAGATATCACACAAAAATGGTGTAAAGATGACCCCCCCCACACACTAAATAATTGGAGAGATATTGTGGAAGAAATTTACAACATGGAGATACTTACTTATATCATAAAACTACAGCAAGTAACGTGAAGATCAATGGAAAAAGTGGACAATATACAGGACAACTGACACTATGTTGTAAATGTTTGTGTTTGTAAAGCTTCAAAAATGAAACAATAAAATACAAGTTAAAAAAAAAAAAAAAAAAAAAGAGTTAATAAAATTATCCAAAACACACTTTCTCAGCATCATAAGAATTAATGAGGGTGATTTCATTGGGAGAAAAAATAATTCCAACTAGAAAAGCACTCAGAGAGCACAGACCTCCGCCAAGGCAGTTCAGCCCCCCCCCCAACGACCCCACCCCACTGATCACCACCCAAATTTAATCATTTGTTCCTCGTGCCAGTATCAACATTTCCTGAAAATTTCATCAAAATCCATCCAAAACTTATCTTGCTAACAACAAGACAAACGCCAGTGAAAACATAAAAGAAACACACCTTTAGCAATCGGATTCACTTTGATATCATGATTAGTTCAGAATTTATTAACGAAAATCATTTTTTCAGAAATGGCGTTTTTTTCCTGGATCTACCACCATAGTTGTTGAAAACAAATCCGTTGGCACACTTCAGATTTCACACTGTCATGCCTATATTTTGGTGTTTGTTGCATGTCAGTACCATAATTTGTTCCCTTGTTAGGATGAAAATTCCAAAACTCCACAATTTTTTCCTCTTCTGGATCATGGTATCCAGAATTTTGTTAGGATCCAGATCAATCTTCAATATCTTGTAGAACCTGTTGGGAACTTTTTTTTTTTTTTTTTTTTTTTTTTTTTTTTTACCAAGCACTCTGACCATTCCATGTGCAGTTACACATACATGTGTTTAAAAAAATATCTGGTGGATGTGTGTTTTCTTGGGTTTCAGTGTGTTTTGGTATGTTTTGCTGGATTTTTGTGGGTTTTTACTGGGGTTTTGTTGGGTTTTTATTCAGTTTCTACTCATTTTTTGTGAGTTATTACGAGGGTTCCAGTGGGTTTTGGTGTGTTTTTATTCAGTTTCTACTCATTTTTTGTGGGTTATTACGAGGGTTCCAGTGGGTTTTGGTGTGTTTTTATTCAGTTTCTACTCATTTTTTGTGGGTAATTACGAGGGTTCCAGTGTGTTTTGGTGTGTTTTGTAAGGATTTGGTGTGTTTTGTTGGGTTTTGGTGTATTTCCGTGGGCTTTGCTGGGTTTGACTTCGTTGTGTTTTGGTGTATTTTGCTGGGTTTTGGTGGAGTTTACTAGGTTTTGGTATGTTTTGGTCGGTTTCACTGGGTTTTGGTATATTTTGGTGGGTTTTACTAGGTTTTGGTGTGTTTTAGTGTGTTTTACAGGGTTTTGGTGGGATTTTCCTGGGTTTTGGTGTGTTTTACTATCTCCCAATAATAAAGAATCCTTTTAAAAATTCCTGGATCCAGACAGTGATCCAAATCATTCCCAAAATCTAATCATTTGTTACTCGTCCCATTTCCGACATTTCCTGAAAATTTCATCAAAAGCCGTCCATAACTTTTTCAGTTATGTTGCTAACTTACCAACAAACAAACAAATAAACTAGAAAAGCTCTTGGACAGCGCAGACATCCACCAAGGCAGATCTGCCCCCCACCCCACCCCGATCGCCACCCAAATTTAATCATTTGTTCCTCGTGCCAGTATCAACATTTCCTGAAAATTTCATCAAAGTCCATCCAAAACTTATCTTGCTAACAAACAGACAAACCCCAATGAAAACATAAAAGAAACACACCTTTAGCAATCGGATTCACTTTGATATCATGATTAGTTCAGAATTTATTAACGAAAATCATTTTTTCGGAAATGGCGTTTTTTTCCTGGATCTACCACCATAGTTGTTGAAAACAAATCCGTTGGCACACTTCAGATTTCACACTGTCATGACTATATTTTGGTGTTTGTTGCATGTCAGTACCATAATTTGTTCCCTTGTTAGGATGAAAATTCCAAAACTCCACAATTTTTTCCTCTTCTGGATCATGGTATCCAGAATTTTGTTAGGATCCAGATCAATCTTCAATATCTTGTAGAACCTGTTGGGAACTTATTTTTTTTTTATTTTTTTTATTTTTTTACCAAGCACTCTGACCATTCCTTGTGCAGTTACACATACATGTGTTTAAAAAAATATCTGGTGGATGTGTGTTTTCTTGGGTTTCAGTGTGTTTTGGTATGTTTTGCTGGATTTTTGTGGGTTTTTACTGGGGTTTTGTTGGGTTTTTATTCAGTTTCTACTCATTTTTTGTGAGTTATTATGAGGGTTCCAGTGGGTTTTGTTGGGTTTTTATTCAGTTTCTACTCATTTTTTGTGAGTTATTACGAGGGTTCCAGTGGGTTTTGGTGTGTTTTTATTCAGTTTCTACTCATTTTTTGTGGGTAATTACGAGGGTTCCAGTGGGTTTTGGTGTGTTTTGTAAGGATTTGGTGTGTTTTGTTGGGTTTTGGTGTATTTCCGTGGGCTTTGCTGGGTTTGACTTCGTTGTGTTTTGGTGTATTTTGCTGGATTTTGGTGGAGTTTACTAGGTTTTGGTATGTTTTGGTCGGTTTCACTGGGTTTTGGTATATTTTGGTGGGTTTTACTAGGTTTTGGTGTGTTTTAGTGTGTTTTACAGGGTTTTGGTGGGATTTTCCTGGGTTTTGGTGTGTTTTACTATCTCCCAATAATAAAGAATCCTTTTAAAAATTCCTGGATCCAGACAGTGATCCAAATCATTCCCAAAATCTAATCATTTGTTACTCGTCCCATTTCCGACATTTCCTGAAAATTTCATCAAAAGCCGTCCATAACTTTTTCAGTTATGTTGCTAACTTACCAACAAACAAACAAATAAACTAGAAAAGCTCTTGGACAGCGCAGACATCCACCAAGGCAGATCTGCCCCCCACCCCACCCCGATCGCCACCCAAATTTAATCATTTGTTCCTCGTGCCAGTATCAACATTTCCTGAAAATTTCATCAAAGTCCATCCAAAACTTATCTTGCTAACAAACAGACAAACCCCAATGAAAACATAAAAGAAACACACCTTTAGCAATCGGATTCACTTTGATATCATGATTAGTTCAGAATTTATTAACGAAAATCATTTTTTCGGAAATGGCGGTTTTCTCCTGGATCTACCACCATAGTTGTTGAAAACAAATCCGTTGGCACACTTCAGATTTCACACTGTCATGACTATATTTTGGTGTTTGTTGCATGTCAGTACCATAATTTGTTCCCTTGTTAGGATGAAAATTCCAAAACTCCACAATTTTTTCCTCTTCTGGATCATGGTATCCAGAATTTTGTTAGGATCCAGATCAATCTTCAATATCTTGTAGAACCTGTTGGGAACTTATTTTTTTTTATTTTTTTTTTTTATTTTTTTACCAAGCACTCTGACCATTCCTTGTGCAGTTACACATACATTTGTTTAAAAAAATATCTGGTGGATGTGTGTTTTCTTGGGTTTCAGTGTGTTTTGGTATGTTTTGCTGGATTTTTGTGAGTTTTTACTGGGGTTTTGTTGGGTTTTTATTCAGTTTCTACTCATTTTTTGTGAGTTATTACGAGGGTTCCAGTGGGTTTTGGTGTGTTTTTATTCAGTTTCTACTCATTTTTTGTGGGTTATTACGAGGGTTCCAGTGGGTTTTGGTGTGTTTTTATTCAGTTTCTACTCATTTTTTGTGGGTAATTACGAGGGTTCCAGTGGGTTTTGGTGTGTTTTTATTCAGTTTCTACTCATTTTTTGTGAGTTATTACGAGGGTTCCAGTGGGTTTTGTTGGGTTTTTATTCAGTTTCTACTCATTTTTTGTGGGTTATTACGAGGGTTCCAGTGGGTTTTGGTGTGTTTTTATTCAGTTTCTACTCATTTTTTGTGGGTAATTACGAGGGTTCCAGTGGGTTTTGGTGTGTTTTTATTCAGTTTCTACTCATTTTTTGTGAGTTATTACGAGGGTTCCAGTGGGTTTTGTTGGGTTTTTATTCAGTTTCTACTCATTTTTTGTGGGTTATTACGAGGGTTCCAGTGGGTTTTGGTGTGTTTTGTAAGGATTTGGTGTGTTTTGTTGGGTTTTGGTGTATTTCCGTGGGCTTTGCTGGGTTTGACTTCGTTGTGTTTTGGTGTATTTTGCTGGATTTTGGTGGAGTTTACTAGGTTTTGGTATGTTTTGGTTGGTTTCACTGGGTTTTGGTATATTTTGGTGGGTTTTACTAGGTTTTGGTGTGTTTTAGTGTGTTTTACAGGGTTTTGGTGGGATTTTCCTGGGTTTTGGTGTGTTTTACTATCTCCCAATAATAAAGAATCCTTTTAAAAATTCCTGGATCCAGACAGTGATCCAAATCATTCCCAAAATCTAATCATTTGTTACTCGTCCCATTTCCGACATTTCCTGAAAATTTCATCAAAAGCCGTCCATAACTTTTTCAGTTATGTTGCTAATTTACCAACAAACAAACAAATAAACTAGAAAAGCTCTTGGACAGCGCAGACATCCACCAAGGCAGATCTGCCCCCCACCCCACCCCGATCGCCACCCAAATTTAATCATTTGTTCCTCGTGCCAGTATCAACATTTCCTGCAAATTTCATCAAAGTCCATCCAAAACTTATCTTGCTAACAACCAGACAAACCTCAATGAAAACATAAAAGAAACACACCTTTAGCAATCGGATTCACTTTGATATCATGATTAGTTCAGAATTTATTAACGAAAATCATTTTTTCAGAAATGGCGTTTTTCTCCTGGATCTACCACCATAGTTGTTGAAAACAAATCCGTTGGCACACTTCAGATTTCACACTGTCATGACTATATTTTGGTGTTTGTTGCATGTCAGTACCATAATTTGTTCCCTTGTTAGGATGAAAATTCCAAAACTCCACAATTTTTTCCTCTTCTGGATCATGGTATCCAGAATTTTGTTAGGATCCAGATCAATCTTCAATATCTTGTAGAACCTGTTGGGAACTTTTTTTTTTTTTTTTTTTTTTTTTTTTTTTTTTTACCAAGCACTCTGACCATTCCTTGTGCAGTTACACATACATGTGTTTAAAAAAATATCTGGTGGATGTGTGTTTTCTTGGGTTTCAGTGTGTTTTGGTATGTTTTGCTGGATTTTTGTGGGTTTTTACTGGGGTTTTGTTGGGTTTTTATTCAGTTTCTACTCATTTTTTGTGAGTTATTACGAGGGTTCCAGTGGGTTTTGGTGTGTTTTTATTCAGTTTCTACTCATTTTTTGTGGGTTATTACGAGGGTTCCAGTGGGTTTTGGTGTGTTTTTATTCAGTTTCTACTCATTTTTTGTGGGTAATTACGAGGGTTCCAGTGGGTTTTGGTGTGTTTTGTAAGGATTTGGTGTGTTTTGTTGGGTTTTGGTGTATTTCCGTGGGCTTTGCTGGGTTTGACTTCGTTGTGTTTTGGTGTATTTTGCTGGGTTTTGGTGGAGTTTACTAGGTTTTGGTATGTTTTGGTCGGTTTCACTGGGTTTTGGTATATTTTGGTGGGTTTTACTAGGTTTTGGTGTGTTTTAGTGTGTTTTACAGGGTTTTGGTGGGATTTTCCTGGGTTTTGGTGTGTTTTACTATCTCCCAATAATAAAGAATCCTTTTAAAAATTCCTGGATCCAGACAGTGATCCAAATCATTCCCAAAATCTAATCATTTGTTACTCGTCCCATTTCCGACATTTCCTGAAAATTTCATCAAAAGCCGTCCATAACTTTTTCAGTTATGTTGCTAACTAACCAACAAACAAACAAATAAACTAGAAAAGCTCTTGGACAGCGCAGACATCCGCCAAGGCAGATCTGCCCCCCACCCCACCCCGATCGCCACCCAAATTTAATCATTTGTTCCTCGTGCCAGTATCAACATTTCCATAAAATTTCATCAAAGTCCATCCAAAACTTATCTTGCTAACAAACAGACAAACCCCAATGAAAACATAAAAGAAACACACCTTTAGCAATCGGATTCACTTTGATATCATGATTAGTTCAGAATTTATTAACGAAAATCATTTTTTCAGAAATGGCGTTTTTTTCCTGGATCTACCACCATAGTTGTTGAAAACAAATCCGTTGGCACACTTCAGATTTCACACTGTCATGACTATATTTTGGTGTTTGTTGCATGTCAGTACCATAATTTGTTCCCTTGTTAGGATGAAAATTCCAAAACTCCACAATTTTTTCCTCTTCTGGATCATGGTATCCAGAATTTTGTTAGGATCCAGATCAATCTTCAATATCTTGTAGAACCTGTTGGGAACTTATTTTTTTTTTTTTTTTTTTTTTTATTTTTTTACCAAGCACTCTGACCATTCCTTGTGCAGTTACACATACATGTGTTTAAAAAAATATCTGGTGGATGTGTGTTTTCTTGGGTTTCAGTGTGTTTTGGTATGTTTTGCTGGATTTTTGTGGGTTTTTACTGGGGTTTTGTTGGGTTTTTATTCAGTTTCTACTCATTTTTTGTGAGTTATTACGAGGGTTCCAGTGGGTTTTGGTGTGTTTTTATTCAGTTTCTACTCATTTTTTGTGGGTTATTACGAGGGTTCCAGTGGGTTTTGTTGGGTTTTTATTCAGTTTCTACTCATTTTTTGTGGGTAATTACAAGGGTTCCAGTGGGTTTTGGTGTGTTTTGTAAGGATTTGGTGTGTTTTGTTGGGTTTTGGTGTATTTCCGTGGGCTTTGCTGGGTTTGACTTCGTTGTGTTTTGGTGTATTTTGCTGGGTTTTGGTGGAGTTTACTAGGTTTTGGTATGTTTTGGTCGGTTTCACTGGGTTTTGGTATATTTTGGTGGGTTTTACTAGGTTTTGGTGTGTTTTAGTGTGTTTTACAGGGTTTTGGTGGGATTTTCCTGGGTTTTGGTGTGTTTTACTATCTCCCAATAATAAAGAATCCTTTTAAAAATTCCTGGATCCAGACAGTGATCCAAATCATTCCCAAAATCTAATCATTTGTTACTCGTCCCATTTCCGACATTTCCTGAAAATTTCATCAAAAGCCGTCCATAACTTTTTCAGTTATGTTGCTAACTAACCAACAAACAAACAAATAAACTAGAAAAGCACTTGGACAGCGCAGACATCCACCAAGGCAGATCTGCCCCCCACCCCACCCCGATCGCCACCCAAATTTAATCATTTGTTCCTCGTGCCAGTATCAACATTTCCATAAAATTTCATCAAAGTCCATCCAAAACTTATCTTGCTAACAAACAGACAAACCCCAATGAAAACATAAAAGAAACACACCTTTAGCAATCGGATTCACTTTGATATCATGATTAGTTCAGAATTTATTAACGAAAATCATTTTTTCGGAAATGGCGTTTTTTTCCTGGATCTACCACCATAGTTGTTGAAAACAAATCCGTTGGCACACTTCAGATTTCACACTGTCATGACTATATTTTGGTGTTTGTTGCATGTCAGTACCATAATTTGTTCCCTTGTTAGGATGAAAATTCCAAAACTCCACAATTTTTTCCTCTTCTGGATCATGGTATCCAGAATTTTGTTAGGATCCAGATCAATCTTCAATATCTTGTAGAACCTGTTGGGAACTTATTATTTTTTTATTTTTTTTTTTTTTTTACCAAGCACTCTGACCATTCCTTGTGCAGTTACACATACATGTGTTTAAAAAAATATCTGGTGGATGTGTGTTTTCTTGGGTTTCAGTGTGTTTTCGTAAGTTTTGCTGGATTTTTGTGGGTTTTTACTGGGGTTTTGTTGGGTTTTTATTCAGTTTCTACTCATTTTTTGTGAGTTATTACGAGGGTTCCAGTGGGTTTTGGTGTGTTTTTATTCAGTTTCTACTCATTTTTTGTGGGTTATTACGAGGGTTCCAGTGGGTTTTGGTGTGTTTTGTAAGGATTTGGTGTGTTTTGTTGGGTTTTGGTGTATTTCCGTGGGCTTTGCTGGGTTTGACTTCGTTGTGTTTTGGTGTATTTTGCTGGGTTTTGGTGGAGTTTACTAGGTTTTGGTATGTTTTGGTCGGTTTCACTGGGTTTTGGTATATTTTGGTGGGTTTTACTAGGTTTTGGTGTGTTTTAGTGTGTTTTACAGGGTTTTGGTGGGATTTTCCTGGGTTTTGGTGTGTTTTACTATCTCCCAATAATAAAGAATCCTTTTAAAAATTCCTGGATCCAGACAGTGATCCAAATCATTCCCAAAATCTAATCATTTGTTACTCGTCCCATTTCCGACATTTCCTGAAAATTTCATCAAAAGCCGTCCATAACTTTTTCAGTTATGTTGCTAATTTACCAACAAACAAACAAATAAACTAGAAAAGCTCTTGGACAGCGCAGACATCCGCCAAGGCAGATCTGCCCCCCACCCCACCCCGATCGCCACCCAAATTTAATCATTTGTTCCTCGTGCCAGTATCAACATTTCCTGAAAATTTCATCAAAGTCCATCCAAAACTTATCTTGCTAACAAACAGACAAACCCCAATGAAAACATAAAAGAAACACACCTTTAGCAATCGGATTCACTTTGATATCATGATTAGTTCAGAATTTATTAACGAAAATCATTTTTTCGGAAATGGCGTTTTTTTCCTGGATCTACCACCATAGTTGTTGAAAACAAATCCGTTGGCACACTTCAGATTTCACACTGTCATGACTATATTTTGGTGTTTGTTGCATGTCAGTACCATAATTTGTTCCCTTGTTAGGATGAAAATTCCAAAACTCCACAATTTTTTCCTCTTCTGGATCATGGTATCCAGAATTTTGTTAGGATCCAGATCAATCTTCAATATCTTGTAGAACCTGTTGGGAACTTATTTTTTTTTTATTTTTTTTTATTTTTTTACCAAGCACTCTGACCATTCCTTGTGCAGTTACACATACATGTGTTTAAAAAAATATCTGGTGGATGTGTGTTTTCTTGGGTTTCAGTGTGTTTTGGTATGTTTTGCTGGATTTTTGTGGGTTTTTACTGGGGTTTTGTTGGGTTTTTATTCAGTTTCTACTCATTTTTTGTGAGTTATTACGAGGGTTCCAGTGGGTTTGGTGTGTTTTTATTCAGTTTCTACTCATTTTTTGTGGGTTATTACGAGGGTTCCAGTGGGTTTTGGTGTGTTTTTATTCAGTTTCTACTCATTTTTTGTGGGTAATTACGAGGGTTCCAGTGGGTTTTGGTGTGTTTTGCTAGGATTTGGTGTGTTTTGTTGGGTTTTGGTGTATTTCCGTGGGCTTTGCTGGGTTTGACTTCGTTGTGTTTTGGTGTATTTTGCTGGGTTTTGGTGGAGTTTACTAGGTTTTGGTATGTTTTGGTCGGTTTCACTGGGTTTTGGTATATTTTGGTGGGTTTTACTAGGTTTTGGTGTGTTTTAGTGTGTTTTACAGGGTTTTGGTGGGATTTTCCTGGGTTTTGGTGTGTTTTACTATCTCCCAATAATAAAGAATCCTTTTAAAAATTCCTGGATCCAGACAGTGATCCAAATCATTCCCAAAATCTAATCATTTGTTACTCGTCCCATTTCCGACATTTCCTGAAAATTTCATCAAAAGCCGTCCATAACTTTTTCAGTTATGTTGCTAACTAACCAACAAACAAACAAATAAACTAGAAAAGCTCTTGGACAGCGCAGACATCCGCCAAGGCAGATCTGCCCCCCACCCCACCCCGATCGCCACCCAAATTTAATCATTTGTTCCTCGTGCCAGTATCAACATTTCCATAAAATTTCATCAAAGTCCATCCAAAACTTATCTTGCTAACAAACAGACAAACCCCAATGAAAACATAAAAGAAACACACCTTTAGCAATCGGATTCACTTTGATATCATGATTAGTTCAGAATTTATTAACGAAAATCATTTTTTCAGAAATGGCGTTTTTTTCCTGGATCTACCACCATAGTTGTTGAAAACAAATCCGTTGGCACACTTCAGATTTCACACTGTCATGACTATATTTTGGTGTTTGTTGCATGTCAGTACCATAATTTGTTCCCTTGTTAGGATGAAAATTCCAAAACTCCACAATTTTTTCCTCTTCTGGATCATGGTATCCAGAATTTTGTTAGGATCCAGATCAATCTTCAATATCTTGTAGAACCTGTTGGGAACTTATTTTTTTTTTTATTTTTTTTTATTTTTTTACCAAGCACTCTGACCATTCCTTGTGCAGTTACACATACATGTGTTTAAAAAAATATCTGGTGGATGTGTGTTTTCTTGGGTTTCAGTGTGTTTTGGTATGTTTTGCTGGATTTTTGTGAGTTTTTACTGGGGTTTTGTTGGGTTTTTATTCAGTTTCTACTCATTTTTTGTGAGTTATTACGAGGGTTCCAGTGGGTTTTGGTGTGTTTTTATTCAGTTTCTACTCATTTTTTGTGGGTTATTACGAGGGTTCCAGTGGGTTTTGTTGGGTTTTTATTCAGTTTCTACTCATTTTTTGTGGGTAATTACAAGGGTTCCAGTGGGTTTTGGTGTGTTTTGTAAGGATTTGGTGTGTTTTGTTGGGTTTTGGTGTATTTCCGTGGGCTTTGCTGGGTTTGACTTCGTTGTGTTTTGGTGTATTTTGCTGGGTTTTGGTGGAGTTTACTAGGTTTTGGTATGTTTTGGTCGGTTTCACTGGGTTTTGGTATATTTTGGTGGGTTTTACTAGGTTTTGGTGTGTTTTAGTGTGTTTTACAGGGTTTTGGTGGGATTTTCCTGGGTTTTGGTGTGTTTTACTATCTCCCAATAATAAAGAATCCTTTTAAAAATTCCTGGATCCAGACAGTGATCCAAATCATTCCCAAAATCTAATCATTTGTTACTCGTCCCATTTCCGACATTTCCTGAAAATTTCATCAAAAGCCGTCCATAACTTTTTCAGTTATGTTGCTAACTAACCAACAAACAAACAAATAAACTAGAAAAGCACTTGGACAGCGCAGACATCCACCAAGGCAGATCTGCCCCCCACCCCACCCCGATCGCCACCCAAATTTAATCATTTGTTCCTCGTGCCAGTATCAACATTTCCATAAAATTTCATCAAAGTCCATCCAAAACTTATCTTGCTAACAAACAGACAAACCCCAATGAAAACATAAAAGAAACACACCTTTAGCAATCGGATTCACTTTGATATCATGATTAGTTCAGAATTTATTAACGAAAATCATTTTTTCGGAAATGGCGTTTTTTTCCTGGATCTACCACCATAGTTGTTGAAAACAAATCCGTTGGCACACTTCAGATTTCACACTGTCATGACTATATTTTGGTGTTTGTTGCATGTCAGTACCATAATTTGTTCCCTTGTTAGGATGAAAATTCCAAAACTCCACAATTTTTTCCTCTTCTGGATCATGGTATCCAGAATTTTGTTAGGATCCAGATCAATCTTCAATATCTTGTAGAACCTGTTGGGAACTTTTTTTTTTTTTTTATTTTTTTTTATTTTTTTACCAAGCACTCTGACCATTCCTTGTGCAGTTACACATACATGTGTTTAAAAAAATATCTGGTGGATGTGTGTTTTCTTGGGTTTCAGTGTGTTTTGGTATGTTTTGCTGGATTTTTGTGAGTTTTTACTGGGGTTTTGTTGGGTTTTTATTCAGTTTCTACTCATTTTTTGTGAGTTATTACGAGGGTTCCAGTGGGTTTTGGTGTGTTTTTATTCAGTTTCTACTCATTTTTTGTGGGTTATTACGAGGGTTCCAGTGGGTTTTGTTGGGTTTTTATTCAGTTTCTACTCATTTTTTGTGGGTAATTACGAGGGTTCCAGTGGGTTTTGGTGTGTTTTGTAAGGATTTGGTGTGTTTTGTTGGGTTTTGGTGTATTTCCGTGGGCTTTGCTGGGTTTGACTTCGTTGTGTTTTGGTGTATTTTGCTGGATTTTGGTGGAGTTTACTAGGTTTTGGTATGTTTTGGTCGGTTTCACTGGGTTTTGGTATATTTTGGTGGGTTTTACTAGGTTTTGGTGTGTTTTAGTGTGTTTTACAGGGTTTTGGTGGGATTTTCCTGGGTTTTGGTGTGTTTTACTATCTCCCAATAATAAAGAATCCTTTTAAAAATTCCTGGATCCAGACAGTGATCCAAATCATTCCCAAAATCTAATCATTTGTTACTCGTCCCATTTCCAACATTTCCTGAAAATTTCATCAAAAGCCGTCCATAACTTTTTCAGTTATGTTGCTAACTAACCAACAAACAAACAAATAAACTAGAAAAGCACTTGGACAGCGCAGACATCCACCAAGGCAGATCTGCCCCCCACCCCGATCGCCACCCAAATTTAATCATTTGTTCCTCGTGCCAGTATCAACATTTCCTGAAAATTTCATCAAAGTCCATCCAAAACTTATCTTGCTAACAAACAGACAAACCCCAATGAAAACATAAAAGAAACACACCTTTAGCAATCGGATTCACTTTGATATCATGATTAGTTCAGAATTTATTAACGAAAATCATTTTTTCGGAAATGGCGGTTTTTTCCTGGATCTACCACCATAGTTGTTGAAAACAAATCCGTTGGCACACTTCAGATTTCACACTGTCATGACTATATTTTGGTGTTTGTTGCATGTCAGTACCATAATTTGTTCCCTTGTTAGGATGAAAATTCCAAAACTCCACAATTTTTTACTTTTCTGGATCTGTTGCGCTCTCCGCCCGGATGTTCGAGGGAGATGGCTGCGCTGTATGTGGTGTTGAAATAACAACGAACTCACTGCGTTTTCCTTACTCGTACGGTGTTTATTCAACAGCCGCCATTACAACACTCACCTCCACAGCGCACATGTGCACAACTACTTCCTTCCAGAAAACATAAATCGATCAGGCACGAAACATCTAGCAAACTGTGCATTACTTGTTTTCAATAAAACCTTTTCTAAATGCATTTAATTTTTAAACAAAATATGTAACGATTGTAATTACTACAGTTTTAAATGTAAAATTACATTTATATGAACCCATTTTTCCCTTATTAATTAAATAAAAATGTAATTATACTAACCCTGTACCAATTTATATACAACTGTAACAATATCTGAGAACAACCAGAAGTCTTAATAACCCATTAATGACATCTTAAAGAAATAATGTGCTTTTTAAATTACAAAAAAATAAGGCATTTTAACTAGTCACAGATCATGGTATCCAGAATTTTGTGAGGATCCAGATCAACCTTTAATATCTTGTAGGACCTGTTGGGAACTTATTTTGTATTTTTTATTTATTTATTTATTTTTTACCAAGCACTCTGACCATTCATTGTGCAGTTACACATACATGTGTTTAAAAAAAATATCCCTATCTCCCAATGATAAAGAATCATTTTAAAAATTCCTGGATCCAGACAGTGATCCAAAGCATTCCCAAAATTTAATCATTTGTTACTCGTTCCATTTCTGACATTTCCTGAAAATTTCATCAAAAGCCGTCCATAACTTTTTCAGTTATGTTGCTAAGTAACCAACAAATAAACAAATAAACTAGAAAAGCACTCACATCCACCAAGGCAGATCTGCCCCCCACCCCACCCTGATCACCACCCAAATTTAATCATTTGTTCCTTGTGCCAGTATCAACATTTCCTAAAAAATTTCATGAAACTCCGTCCACAACTTTTTGAGTTATCTTGCTAACAGACAAACAAACAACCAAACAAACCCTGGCAAAAACATAACCTCCTTGGTGGAGGTAATTAGGTATTTGCTAACAAACTGAACAGACCACACACACGTTTCCACACCAACACCTCCTGTATTCTGCACAGGGGTCTGTTCCATCAGTCAGTGGTGTAAGATTCTACTGGGTGGGCGGTAAAAGCCGGAGCCCAGGGCCAACCATGTGCTACGTTACGAGCAGAGCTGTCCTTCTAACCCATAATGTGTCGCTGTCGTTTGGCAGGGCCGCCTCAGCCACACACTTAAAAACATTATGGGCTGGCTGTAAACACTCCACAAATCGCTGTGTTCATTTGTTCAAAGAATCACCCCATAAAACTCAGAGGCCAAGGCCGGGTTTCACTAAAGCCAGAGCATCCCTGAAAGATTGGCATAAAGGAAACCGACCGTCTGGACTCGGGCGTCTGTTTCAGCAGCGGGTGGGTCATGTGACAGACTTTCCCAGGGCCTCACGTCTTAATGGAAGCGCTCGTTCTGGTGGAGACGATGGACGACGGCGCTGACGTGACCGGGGTTATTTAAACATTGACACGGGTTTATTTGTACCGCGTCACAGCATCAATAAAAATAAAATACGCAAGACATAAGGAAAATAAAATGATGTCACTGGAAAGAAGTTAAAAGCAGATATAAAACAACATATTCAGATGCAAATTACACTGGGTTACAAAGAAATGTTTGTTGCAAGTTGTCTAGGTTTTTTCAACTGAATTAGGACCATTTTGCACCGCTAAATCCAAAATGACATCTGTTTTTCTCAATCAGGTCAGGTTTTTTTGCTAATTTGATTTGGAAAAATTTGATCTTCTCACAAAATTGATGACATTTTTGTGACTTTATCAGTTGATTTTTTTATATAGTTCTCACCCAAAATAGGTTTTAAGAGAAAAAAAAATAATTTGATCACTTGATTCCTGTTAGGTACAATGGTGTATTCACCGCAGATGGAGCAGAATACGTCAGGCTTATTTTTGCAAGATCTTCTAGTCGAAGCCATTTCAGTCACCTATAATATGAAAAAAACCCATTAATCATAAATTGGCAAAAGTAAAATCTTCAGAACTCGTTTATTGCAAGAAATATGAAAGAATTTTGTATCATATGATGTGAAAATGCCCATAAATGTAAGCAAAAATGTTCAAAAGCCAATATGTAGCGTAGTTCAGAAAGTTGACCTGATTGAGCAAAATTAATGTGATTTTTGGATTCAGCACACCAAAATTATCCTAAATCAGCTCCAAAAACTGAAACAATAAATTTGTTGTTGACCAGTGTAATCATTTTAAATCACAAAACTATTTGATTTCTTAAGCTTTAAGTTTATAGGGTATTTTTTTTTCTACCTGAATTAAAGTAAATTTATTGCGATAACTACTGGCTTAATTATTTACGAGCATGAACATTTGTCATAATACTTCAGATCAGTATAAGCTGTAACTGTTATACGTCCCAGTAGTTTTGTCCATATTTTGTCCAATTCAGAGTGAGAAAAACTATTTAAACAGGTGGAAGTCAGTACCAAGTTGCAGCTGCAGAGACACAATGTGACTTTGTGGGTGTGTGTTCTTTATAATTCAGTATTTTCACAGTCTAGTTTGATATTAAAGTGTGTAATATGATGACTTAGGATGAAAAAAAAAACATCAATCCTGAAAATGATTGGAGATATTTTTACTGCAAGTATTTGATACGCATACTGAACAGCTGATTCTGTAATAAAAGGCAGTAAATTTATAATATCTTTTGACAATTTTTTTTTCACTCAGCGCCTGCATCTATTACACTGGGTTACAAAAAATGTGTTTTGCAAGTTGTCTAGGTTTTTTCAACTGAATTAGGACCATTTTGCACGGCTAAATCCCAAAATGACATCTGTTTTTCTCAGTCAGGTCAGGGTTTTTTTGCTAATTTGATTTTGAAAAATTTGATCTTCTCACAAAATTGATTACATTTAATTACATTAATACCAAAATAAGATTGGTAAGCACACTTTATGAAACTTGTGACTTGATTCCTGTTAGGTACAATGGTGTATTCACCGCAGATGTAGCAGAATACGTCAGGCTTATTTTGGCAAGATCTTCTAGTCGAAGCCATTTCATTCACCTGTAATATTAAAAAAAAACATTAATCATAAATTGGCAAAAGTAAAATCTTCAGAACTCGTTTATTGCAAGAAATATGAAAGAATTTTGTATCATATGATGTGAAAATGCCCATAAATGTAAGCAAAAATGTTAAAAAGCCAATATGTAGCATAGTTCAGAAAGTTGACCTGATTGAGCAAAATGAATGTGATTTTTGGATTCAGCACACCAAAATGATCCTAAATCAGCTCAAAAAACTTAAACAATAAATGTGTTGCTGACCAGTGTTATCAGTGCTTTGTGGTAAAGTGTTGTGTATTTACTTTGTCATCCTGTCGTGTCCAGTTTAATGTGGTATGTATGAAACGCAGACGACAGACTCCAGCCTTGGATGTGGTGGTTCATGGTCGTGTTAAACTAATCCATCCGTGTCTAAAGACGTTCATGGTAAATTCATGGCCGTGTGTCCACATGAGATGTGAGGAAGGTGGTTTCTAAAGATGATACAGTGTGAATCTCATTTGTGAAAGTCATATACAAACATAATTAACCCATAAACAGCATCATGTTCTGTTATTTCTGCCCTCTCCACTATGATACATTCAAAGATAGTCAAGACGAGACGAGAAGTCATTCCATAAACACAGCAACGAATGTAAATATCCTGTTGATTTACAGATATATTTCTATTCATTATATATTGCCCCTCTATCTTTTTTTTTTTTTTTTAATTTTTTATTTATAAAGAGCACTTACAAATGGCAATGCCACAATCTGTTACATTCTTCCTCATACATATATACAGTACAGGCCAAAAGTTTGGACACACCTTCTCATTCTTTGCATTTTCTTTATTTTCATGACTATTTACATTGTAGATTCTCACTGAAGGCATCAAAACTATGAATGAACACATGTGGAATTATGTACTTAACAAAAAAGTGTGAAATAACTGAAAACATCTCTTATATTCTAGTTTCTTCAAAGTAGCCACCCTTAGCTCTGATGACTGCCTTACACACTCTTGGCATTCTCTTGATGAGCTTCCAGAGGTAGTCACCTGAAATGGTTTCCTAACAGTCTTGAAGAAGTTCCCACAGATGCTTAGCACTTGTTGGCCCTTTTGCCTTCACTCTGCGGTCCAGCTCACCCCAAACCATCTCGGTTGGGTTCAGGTCCGGTGACTGTGGAGGCCAGGTCATCTGGCACAGCACTCCATCACTCTCCTTCTTGGTCAAATATCCCTCACACAGCCTGGAGGTGTGTTTGGGGTCATTGTCCTGTTGAAACATAAATGATGGTCCAACTAAACGCAGACCGGATGGAATGGCATGTCACTTCAGGATGCTGTGGTAGCCATGCTGATTCAGGTTGCCTTCAATCTTGAATAAATCCCCAACAGTGTCACCAGCAAAGCACCCCCACACCATCACACCTCCCCCTCCATGCTTCACGGTGGGAACCAGGCATGTAGCATCCATCCGTTCACCTTTTCTGCGTCGCACAAAGACACGGCGGTTGGATCCAAAGATCTCAAATTTGGACTCATCAGACCAAAGCACAGATTTCCACTGGTCTAATGTCCATTCCTTGGGTTTCTTGGCCCAAATAAATCTCTTCTGTTTGTTGCGTCTCCTTAGCAGTGGTTTCCTAGCAGCTATTTGACCATGAAGGCCTGATTCACGCAGTCTCCTCTTAACAGTTGTTGTAGAGATGTGTCTGCTGCTAGAGCTCTGTGTGGTATTCATCTGGTCTCTAATCTGAGCTGCTGTTAATTTGCGATTTCTGAGGCTGGTGACTCAGATGAACTTATCTTCAGCATCAGAGGTGACTCTTGGTCTTCCTTTCCTGGGGCGGTCCTCATGTGAGCCAGTTTCGTTGGAGCGCTTGATGGTTTTTGCGACTGCACTTGGGGACACATTCAAAGTTTTTGAAATTTTCTAGACTGACTGACCTTCATTTCTTAAAGTAATGATGGCCACTCGTTTGTCTTTACTTAGCTGATTGGTTCTCGCCATAATATGTATTCTAACAGTTGTCCAACAGGGCTGTCAGCTGTGCATCAACCTGACTTCTGCACAACACAACTGATGGTCCCAACCCCATCAATAAGGCAAGAAATTCCACTGAGTAACCCTGACAAGGCACAGCTATGAAGTGAAAACCATTTCAGGTGACTACCTCTGGAAGCTCATCAAGAGAATGCCAAGGGTGTGCAAGGCAGTCATCAGAGCTAAGGGTGGCTACTTTGAAGAAACTAGAATATAAGAGATGTTTTCAGTTATTTCACACTTTTTTGTTAAGTACATAATTCCACATGTGTTCATTCATAGTTTTGATGCCTTCAGTGAGAATCTACAATGTAAATAGTCATGAAAATAAAGAAAATGCGAAGAATGAGAAGGTGTGTCCAAACTTTTGGCCTGTACTGTATATATATATATATATATATATATATATATATATATATATATATATATATATATATATATATATATATATATATATATATGTATGTATGTATGTATATATATATATATATATATATATATATATATATATATATATATATTTATACCATAACATTTACATATGAACAGTCACAGATCATCTGAGTATTTCTCAATGTAGCTCTTTCAGATGTTTTTAGACCTTTAGGTAAACATTGGTGAGAACAATTTTCAACAAGAACATTGGAAGCTTTCACACTGGAAGGTTTTTCAAAGACAAAATTCCTGTGTAGCAGTATAATGAAATAAAAAAGGTTCAGGTTAAAGGTCATGGGCAAAAGAGAGAAAAAGTAAAGTCTAGATCAATAAGACACTGTTGCCCGACCCTTTTCCAAAAATTCAAGTGAAGTCTGGTCTTATAGGTTTGACATACTCAGTCCATTTACTCCAGATTTTGTAAAATTTCTCTTTCTGGACTCGAAGGGAATATGACGCCCCTCTATCTTGTACTAAATTTTAAAAAAAAAATGACTCAGTTTCATGGTGTGTCCACACATATCGTGACATGTTTCTTTTAAAACTCTTCTTCTTCACTTGTTATAACGTCCATCAGCATCCATTTTTTATTTATTCATGTGACTCTAGTTGCGGAAAAAGGTCTTTCCATTGCATTTTTGAATGATATACCAATGGATACACCACACTGGACATGAGATTGTTGCCATCACTGACCAAAAATAGTCACTTGCCTGATAAAGGGTTAACCCTTTCATGGATGAATTATGAGAACCTTAGTCAATTTTTTTTTTTTTTCTTGGGTGATTTTATTCCTCTTTAGGCATGAAAAAAAACCCAAAGCAATTAAAACATTTTTATGAACCTATTTTTCATGGAGTTAAAAAAATGCCCACTCAGCTGGACATTTTTTTAACTCCATGAAAATGTAAATAATTAGTGTAAAATACAGTTCTTCATCTTTTCATGGTCATCAGATATGACCCATTTGGACGTTCAGAGGCTCAGTAGTTACCGTGGAAACACCGTCATCTTCTACAACATTGATTCACCAGTAAAACCCATGGAGTTGGATCAATGACAGTGGATGGAGACATTTGATTAATGATAAATTTGCTGAAAAAGTCACTTTTTTTTTCTGTTTTCACTGTTTCTGATTTAATAACCTTTGAATTTACTCTGAGTTTTAATAAACATCAACATGATCAACAGATTAAATATAATAAAATACCTACTTTACACTGAAAAAATGTTAAATACAGAGGATAATATAATAGTAAATGATGATAAATACTTCAGAAAGGTTGAGAGAAAAAATCATTTGGGAACTGCCATAAAAAAAAAAAAAAAAAAAAACGCTAGGTCTTTATGGGTTAAATATTAGTAACATTTTATTTCCTAGCCTTTCTATTCACTCATACAGATATTATTCAGGCACCGTTATCGAAGTTCAGGTTAAATTACATTGTAGAACAGCTGTCCACTGTGGTGACCACTATGCATGAAAGGGTTAATATAGAGCAGGGGTGTCAAACATGTGGCCCAGGGGCCAAAACCGGCCCGCCAAAGGGTCCAATCTGGCCCGTGGGATGAATTAGTGAAATAAAAAAATTACACTGAAGATATTAACAATCAAGGATGTCAAAATAATTTTAGTTCAATTCCATCTAAAGTGGGTCAGACCAGTAAAATACTATCATAATAAAGTAAAAATAACAAAAACCACATATTTTTCTCTGTTTTAGTGTAAAAAATAAAATAAAATTACACAAAAATGTTAACATTTACAGACTAGCCTTTTACAACAAATGTGAAAAACCTGAACAAATATGAACAACCTGAAATGTCTTAAGAGATTTAAGAGTAATTTTACCAATATTCTGTCTATTATTAAATGTTTTGCGCATTTGTAGATGCACTGTGATCTGTATGCTGTAATGAGCATGTAAAAATGAGAAGCTGAGGCCAAATAATGTCATAAATTGTTAAAATTGCACTTTTTTTCTTAATAAATTTCATTTTGGTCATGGTTCATGTTTTTCCATATTTTTTTAAAAGATAGTTTGTAGATGTAGAAATTTAATAATATAATCTTACTTTTTTCACTCTAAAACATAGAAATTAGACATGCAAATTTTGGAATTGATATTATTTATGTATTATTATGTTATTATTTTGATGATCCGGCCCTCTGCAGGTTATTTTGGGCTTTATGTGGCCCCTGAACTAACATGACTTTGACACCCCTGATACAGAGCATAAATGAGCCCTTATTCGAGCTGCAGTCATGGCTGAACTGCAGTGTCCATGCCAGCGTACTGACTGTGTCTCTGTTTCACTTCACTGTGCAAAAGAAAAACTTTTCCAAAACTTCAATTTTAAGCCACAGAGTCAAACAGCAGAGTCACGTCCAGGTCACGTCAAACAGAATACGATCAGTTACAGCTGTCAATCCCATAATCAGGGCGTCACAGGATCGACACAGAAAACAAAAGCAGTGAGTGGACGAGAAAGTCTCACATCCTCTAAAACCGTTTGAGTTACATTATGACGAAAAGTAATTATAGAATTTTTAACCAGTAACGCCAAAAACTATCAGGCACTGCAGCTGTAATTTGGTGCTGTCGAAGACTGTTAAGATCATGACAGTTCACTGGAGTAAATATTAGACTCATTTTTCACAAGCCACATATCTTCTAAATTGTCTGACACTAAAATGAAATGTTTCAGACACATGGATCAGGACGAAATGGACTTTTTTGCACAGATAGAGACAGGCCTCAAAGAAACTCTGGTACCACAGCCTGAAGGAGGTCAACATGAACGGGAAAACAAAAGACATGTAATTATTAGGGGCGTGCCAAAAAATCGAGTCATATAAAAACCTCGATTCTCATTTAATCGATTTAATGAATGAATGAATGAATGAATGAATGAATGAAATCTTTATTTCCAACATGTAGACAGTGAAATCAAAACAAAAATCAAACAAGAAAATGTAAGTACTGGTTCATAAATGACTGATAAGCAAACAAACAACAAAAATAAATAAATAAATAAATACATACATACATACATACATACATAAATAAATGAAGAAGATTAATAAAACAAATAAAATGAAATTGTACATGCTCGAAAAGAAGTATGAAGAAGTAAAAACTTATGTACTCCTACCCCCAATTTCTATTCCTTATGATCACAATATAGCAATTAGTATTTTGTATGAATATCAATATAATAATAATAATAATAATAATAATAATAATATCACACATCCTTTTCCTTTATACACTAATATGATAATATGTTAAAATGTCCCAAAATGGATTTTAAAAAATAAAATAAATCCGCCGGCAGTCTCCCTCCATTTTGTACGTGAGATGTCCTGACGTCATCACGCAGCTGGTCCTGGAACATACGCATGCGCGGTACGCACCAAAACAAAGAGGACACTAATGGAAGGGGTAGGGTTAGCGGCTAGCGCAATTAGCGGTTAG
The DNA here is from genome assembly GCF_902148855.1 of Sphaeramia orbicularis. Lineage (NCBI taxonomy): Eukaryota > Metazoa > Chordata > Actinopteri > Kurtiformes > Apogonidae > Sphaeramia > Sphaeramia orbicularis. The sequence continues at coordinate 5,914,609 of NC_043961.1, read as the reverse complement.
GGTTAGAGATCACCAAACTCCCTGCCAAGCATGGAAAAATGTTTAAAACTTAATAAATGTGACAAAGACATTTTAATATCTGCATTCGTCATTCTGTTTTGCAAAGCAGACTGGAGTAGATCATGAGGATCTTTGCACACCTTCAGACTGAAGCAGAAATCATTATGAATCAAATTGTTTTGAATTGAAAATCATTTTGAATTGAAAATCGATTTTGAATTGAATCATAGCACCAAAAATCCGAATCGAATCGAATCGAATCGTGACATAGTGAAATATTCCCACCCCCAATAATTATGATGATATAAGTCGGATGATTGTATTTAGACCATATCAGCCTGTTTTTATTCATCCTCATGAAGCGTAAACTGCACCAGTTTTGGGTTTATCTTCAGTGCATTATACTGGATAGCCCTGATGATGAAAATATGTAAATAAAAATGAATGAAAATCAAATTTAAAAAAAATAAATAAATAAAAACCTGCCAATGTAACAAGTGAAAATGATCTTGGTAAGATTTCTTGAAATCAGATTTTCCAGATCTATTGTCTAAAAATAAGTTCTTATATCTCACTAAACTAACATAAAGTTAGAAAAAATTAGGTGCACCCTAAATAACTAAATTTATATTTAGGATTTATATCTTGCCCTTGCGCCATGTGGAGGAGTATAAGTATCTTGGGGTTTTGTTCACGAGTGAGTGAAGGATGGAGTGTGAGACTGACAGACGGGTCGGTGCAGCGTCTGCAGTGATGTGGTCGTTGTATCGGTCTGTTGTGGTGAAGAAGGAGCTGAGCCGAAAGGAGAAGCTCTGGATTTACCGGTCAATCTACGTTCCTCCCCTCACCTATGGTCATTGTCACATCTGTTCCCAGACATTAGTCTGGTCTTGTCTGTCTTGTTTGTTTTTTGTCTGTCATTTCCTGTTTTATTTTCAGTCCTCCTCATGTGTCATGTCTGGTGTCTTTACTTCCTGTTACTAATCTTCCCCACCCGTGTCATTACCTGTCCCCGCCCTGATTTGTTCCACCTGTGTCTCATTGTCTTCCCTCCCTCTTGTGTATTTAAGCCCTGTGTTTCCCCTTGTCCTGTGCCAGTCCGTAATCTCATTCATGTGTTACTTACCAGCGTTTTTTGGATCCTGTCTGTCTGTTTGCCTGTTTCTTGACCCGGTTTGCCTTCTCTAACTCCTGCCTTTTTGCCTGACCCTTGTCTGCGCCTCTGCCTCCAACGATTCAACGTTTGTTCGACCTTTTTGCCTGTTTTACTGGTACATGAGCTAGCCTGTTCCCTATGTCCTGTTGTCCTTCCGTCTGCCTTCCCGTGTATGACCTGGTTCTGTTACTGACTTCCCTCTGCTCTCCCCTAGTCGGATTCCCGATGTGTTTTTCCGGTCTGGACTGTGGGGTTCCGTCTCCGGTCCACTTCACGAACCCCGTGAAGAACCCAGAACTCTGTGTCCTCAAGATTCTGTTTATTAACACTATCAGAGATTTGTCAGTTAGCCTCGTGTTTAATAAACACTGTATACTTTAACGTTTGTCTCTGGGTCTTGCATGTGGGTTCAGTTTTCGTACTCAGATTATTACAGTCATGAGTTTTGGGTCAGGACCGAAAGGACAAGATCCTGGATACAAGAAAATTGAAAGAAAGTTGAAATGAGTTTCCTCCGTAGGGTGGCTGGGCACACCCTTAGGGATAGGGTGAGGAGCTCGGAGTAGAGCCGCTGCTCCTCCACATCCAGAGGAACCAGCTGAGGTGGCTCGGGCATCTGTTTCGGATGCCTCCTGGACACCTCCCTGGGGAGGTGTTCCGGGCATGTCCCACCAGGAGGAGGCCTCAGGGAAAACCTAGGACACGCTGGAGAGACTATGTCTCTGGGCTGGCCTGGGAACGCCTCGGAGTCCACCCAGAAGAGCTGGAGGAGGAGTCTGAGGAGAGGGAAGTCTGGGCATCCCTGCTTAGACTGTTGCCCCCATGACCCAGCCCCCGGATAAGCAGAAGAAAATGGATGGATGGATTTATAACTCAATAACTAAATTTTACAAAATATGGGAGCTTCTTTTACACTGCGTGAATATGTTACTTGGCCTGGAACTTTAAATCCATTTTAGGTATTTATATTGTAATTGACCTGTTTTATTTATTTATTTACTTACTTACTTATTTTCCTTGGGTTCTGTTTGTTTATCATGTACGGTGTCAATCTCTGTATCATGAATACATAACTTGAAATTATAAATGTTACACTTGTTAAATGAAAAGTTCTATAAATGTGGAAAAATTCTATAAATAAAGTAAAAAAAAAAAAAACAACTCATCTTAAATAAATCAACCTTTTCAGTACGCTACTTGTAGTCTCAGTTTGGTGAGTTTCTATAGACCAGTTCAACGTTAATAATCAGTTGTCGCTTTTCCTTTGATCCTCAAACTGCACATTAAAATTTACCTAATGGAAAAACAACAATTTCGCCAAAACTCTCATTTTTCGATTAAAAGTTTTTGCGCTGACAAGAGATGGTTTACTGTCAGTGATTTACTGGTTCAGGCTTTACAGGGTTAATGGCTTCAACCATAAGCATCTACGGTTTGCCTCAATGGGTGTCTTCAACAACGGTATTCGGTAAAAGTGAAGGTTGCTTTTTTTTTTTTTTTTTTTTTTTTTTTTAGCATTTCTATTCTGACAACCTACAGCACAACATGACCTTTTTCCTCCTCTATTCTCTCTATTCTCTCAAATCTCTTCATTTATCTCTGTTGATATACAGTGTTTTTCTGCCACTAGAGTTTGTGCTCAGCTGCGGTGACGTAGACTGTGACGTCGACTCCGAAGTGGTCGATATGTTCAGATTTGACTCTTTTGTTTCAACAGATTATGCAGCTACAGTCAGATATGTACAAACTGACAGCTATTTTTTTGTATAGAACCTGCGGTTACAGAGTTCCAGCTCTTTTGGCCGACTCTTGTGGATCTGCTGCCTGTATTGGAAGACATCCTTGACTCTAATTCACACACAATCACAGCTTTTTTCGAACGGCCTCCAGGGCTGCATAAAACAACGGTGCTCTGCCAACATTCAGCTGCTGATTGGACTGACATTTAGGGAGTTCAAGGGCTACACATTTGAATATGTGTTCCAATGAAGTGATTGGAGGAAAAAATCATGCTTTATTGAGACCAATTTATTGTTATATGTTAAGTTAGACCAGCTTTTAGTAAATCTGGTTTATTTAAGTACATCCAATTCCTTTGATATTTAAGTCGTATATAAAGTTGGTTGCGTATGAAAGTGTATTATATGACATTTACAGAGCTTGTCTTACAGCAGTAGCTTAACCCTTTATAGAGCACACACTGAAATATTAAAGTACTAAAATAATATTCTTTTTTTATAACCTTTATTGAAGCGACGTCATGTGACAAAGATGTATAAATAAATACATAAATAAATAAATAATCAAATAAATAAATAAATAAGGCCTGCAACGGTACACGTACCGAACCGAACCGTTTTGGTACACACCTGTTCGGTTCGGTACACAGCTGTACCGAAACGGCACAGTATGATGAGAAAAAGAAAAAGGAATGAAAGACGCTGTTCAATGTGGAACTTTAAATCCGCGCAAGTTTCACACGGACATATTAAGGGAGCACACATTGGCCTGAAATATAAAATAGCAGTTGATATAAGGTTAAAAAAAAACAACAAATATGATGTGAACCTGGAAGGAAGAGACTGCAGACCCTCCACCATCAGTCCAGTCCAGTTTGGATCAGTTCAGGTTCAGGTGAAAGACAGCAACGAGGAAACAGACGTTAATAAGACGGACGCTGTTTGGCCCCTAGGAACTACGGTAGTTCTAAAACACTGACACTAGCTCTGTCTGTCTGTGTGTCTGTCATGCACGCTGTATAATAGAGGAATAAATAGAAAATTGAAAGTATGTAAAGTTTCACTTTCGTTTCACAACAGCGTTCATTATGTTAGTTATGGACCGCACCCCCAGGTATATAACTGTGCGCCCCCCCCCTACTCCCACAAAAAATAAATAAATAAATAAATCCCCCGTGCACACAGGCACACACAAATACACACAGTGTCCTAAACAGTTTGTTCTCTGTCCTAAAATAAATAATTTGGTTCATTGTGTTGTCAGTGTTTCTCTTCAGTTTGTTTTCACAGAATACCAGTTTACCCTCTTGTTAATGTTTCACTTCATGTTGAATTTTTTTGTTATTTTTATGCAGAATGTGAACTGACAGAACTGTGATTAGATTTTTCTTGGTTGTTCGAAACTACTTTTCAAGGAAAAGTGCAATACTAATGTTTAAAATACATTTAGTAATATTAAGAATTTATTTTATTTCCTATTTGATTTGTCGCAGCAGAATTATATTATTCCTGTTTTTCTATATTCTGTTGTCTCCAAAAATTGGGAAAAATGTTTAAAAAATTCATAAATGTATTAATAGACATTTTGAGGGGTTTTCTTTCTTCCCGTACCGAACCGAAAAAAAAACGAACCATGGCTTTGAAAACTGAAAACGTACCGAACCGAAAATTTTGTGTATAGTTACAGGCCTAATACATACATATATATGTGTGTGTGTGTATATATATATATATATATATACATATATATATATATATATATATACACATATATCATCTCTGATTGTACATTGTCATTTTATGCAATTTAAAATGTTTTTTTTTTTTTTTATACTTCTCTCTCTTTCCTTCTGTCTTTTTCTCTGCTAAAAGCCTGACTAGGGACTGGAGATGGAACCTATCAATATCTATAATCTCTATGTGAATCATTAGTTACTACAGCTTGTTTGTAACAGGTAGAAGTTATACTATGTAAATTTTCATAGTCCCTATCTAATAAACCTGATAAATAAATAAAGTAAAAGTCACAGACATGATTAATTCATGGCATGATGGACTGTTCCATTGTGTGTTTTCGTGAGAGGTGAACAGCTGACTCTACTCCAGGTGTCGGTGTTGTTTTTTGGGTTTAAAGGCTGGCTTTATTCATCGGATTAGCGCCGGCTGCCATCAACACAAAAAGAGACAACAACACAGAGGCCGAGAACGTCGGCTGAACTTGAAGGTCCATTCATCAGCCTCCAACAGGAATGCATCTTCCTGTCAACACCGGTGCTTGGATCGGTGCCGCCGCTGCCAACGTCGAACTGCACAGCTGTGGATAACATGTACTAGCTGATGTCAGAGTTTAGGAGTGTGAAACTTTTTGGTTGTAACGCCATGACTGCAGTTCTGCAGCAGTGAAGGCTGAAGACACAGGGAGCCAATTTGGAGCAATGCATAATTTGGATGCCTCCTCCGTATCGAGCAACATCCCCTGGATACCAAAGATCCCTGCTGAGCGCCTGCTGGTAGCCTATGCATATTTCATGAAATCAGACACTGATTAACTGAATGGGTGCGAATAGTTGCATTTGACAAAACAATCAGTCAATATCAGTATATCAGTATATTTCCTTTTTCACTTAAAGTATACACAGATTTATATTTTGGTTACGACCCCACACAATGATCTGTGCTCTTCAGACATTAACCCATAAAGACCCAGTGGGACTTTTGTGTTAGATCCCAAAGGAATTTTTCTCTCTATTTAACTTTTCTTAAGTGATTTATCATCATTTATTGCAGTGGTTCCCAACCTTTTTTTACTCATGACCCCATTTTAACATCACAAATTTCTGGCAACTGAGACATTTTTTTGCTAAAATTAATTAGTTTTTTCTCATGTAATAGTTTGCAATACTATGTTTCATCCATCCATCCATTATCCACCGCTTATCCGGGGCCGGGTCGTGGGGGTAACAGTCTAACCAGGGATGCCCAGACTTCCCTCTCCCCAGACACTTCTTCCAGCTCTTCCGGGGGGACCCCGAGGCGTTCCCAGGCCAGCCGAGAGACATAGTCTCTCCAATGTGTCCTGGGTCTTCCCCGAGGTCTCCTCCCGGTGGGACATGCCCGGAACACCTCCCCAGGGAGGTGTCCAGGAGGCATCCGAAACAGATGCCTGAGCAACCTCGGCTGGGCCCTCTCGACGCGGAGGAGCAGCGGCTCTACTCCGAGCTCCTCCCTGGTAACTGAGCTCCTCACCCTATCCCTAAGGGTGCGCCCAGCCACCCTGCGGAGGAAACTCATTTCGACCGCTTGTATCCGGGATCTTGTCCTTTCGGTCATGACCCAAAGCTCATGACCATAGCTGAGGGTAGGAACGTAGATTGACCGGTAAATCGAGAGCTTCGCCTCTCGGCTCAGCTCCTTCTTTACCACAACCGACCGATACAGCGACTGCATCACTGCAGACGCTGCATACTATGTTTCAAATAAATGCTAATTTTAGATGACATTTAGTCTATATAATGTATATTACTATGAATGGAGGCAGTAACTCCAGGTGTAGATTACTGCACAAAGGGAGAACTTGATTTGCCTTGGTCAGGATATAACAGATTTCTTTATTGTCATTTGACAGCACAGTGTACATACGGCACAGAGTACATCAAACGAGATTTCGATTGACGATTAGGGACATCGGGCCGCTGCAACAGCAACTGGTGCAGTACAGTCAGTCCAGCTTGGATTTACAAGGCTGACAATTAATACTGAACAAACAAGAACTCAAACTATGAATTATGAAAGAGCTGCAGCATCTGAAACCGACCACAATGAACATTTGACAGATAAACAGAACCACAGTGCTGCAGTTTCACAACCACAGTTTGTCATGTCTGTTATGGATCAGGATTGTCTCTGTCAACACACACACACACACACACACACACACACACACACACACATATATATATATATATATATATATATTTTTTTTTTTTTTTTTTTTTTTTTTTTTTATCAATTACTAGAAATTCCAGGTGACCCTATGTGGGATCCTGACCCCAAGGCTGAAAAACACTGATTTATTGTAATAAATGGTATTTTGTATTTTGTGAATTTTCTGTGAAAATAAAATATTCTCTTATATCTAATTTACTGATTATTTAGATGTTCATAAAAGCTTAGATTAAAGTTTAGGGTTATTATATCTGAAACAGAGAAAACTGAAGAAAAACTGACTTTTTCAGCAAATCTGTCATCAATTGAACATAAACCCAGTGTGTCCATCCACTGTTATTGATCCAACTCCATGGGTTTTACTGGTGAATCAATGTTGTAGAAGATGACAATGTTTCCACAGTAACATTACCCACTTTAGTATCAAACTACACTGTGAAACTACAGAATTATAAAGTTTACACACCCACAAAGTCACACTGTGTCTCTGCAGCTGCAACTTAGTACTGATTTCCACCTGTTTTAATACTTTTTCTCACTCTGAATTGGACACAATATGGACAAAACTACTGGGACGTACAACAGTTATTAGAGCTTATAGAACGTCACATTTCTACTGATCTGAAATACTATCATGACAAATGTTTATGCTTGTAGATAATTAACCTATTAAAGAGCCAGTGCTACTTTTGTGGCAGTTCACAAATGATTTTTTTTCTCTTTATTTAACCTTTCTTGGGTGATTTAACACCAGTTATTGTAATATTATTGTCTGTATTAAGCTTTTTTTTTTTTTCAATGAAAATCAGGTATTTTCCTATTATGTCATTTACTGATTGTGTAGATGTTCATTAAAGCTCAGATTAACGGTAAGGGTTATTATATCACAAACAAAGAAAACTGAAGAAAAACTGACTTTTTCCGTTCAATCTCTCATTAACTAAAACATAAACCCAGTGTGTCCATCCTCTGTCATTGATCCAACTCCATGGGTTTTACTGGGGAATCAATGTTGTAGAAGATGACAGTGTTTCCATGGTAACTACAGAGCCTCTGAACGTCCGAATATGGTAATATCTGATGACCATGAAAAGATGAAGAACTGTATTTTACACCAATTATTTACATGGACTGACAGAATTAGTGGATCAACAGGTATTAAACAGTTTAGATCAGTAGATGGTTTTAGTCCATAGTGGCTGTTCAGGTCTTGACGGGTTAACCCTTTGACCCCTGAGACATGATTCCAGGTAAAGGTTCTGCTGTGAACTGTCGTCTCTTTCAGGTTCATTAAAGCTGCAGTGAGTTTGTGTCTGTGTTCCTTTAATTCACTGGTTTTGTTTGACTGTGTGTTTTAGGGTCAAAACAGGTGGAATAACAGAAAAAGACGAGAGGAGTTAAAGTTTGACAGGTTTGGACTAAATAAGGCACTTTTGCCAGCGCATAAACCAAGAGTTTTTGCAAAATTGTTGTTTTTCAATTAAGCAAATTTTTATGCGCAATTTGAGGGTCAGTGGAAAAGCAACTTGTGGCCTGTATCCAATCTGTTAAAGACCGTTTGAACAGCACAAATCCAACCCAGACCACTTTCATATGTGGTCCTAAATCTGATACGTATCTTCTATTTTGCAATGCAACTTCAGTCTGAACGGCCAGGTCACATTTATCCGATCTTTACGTCATTGAAATGTGACAATTCTGTGTCCCAGCAGGAGGAGCGGAGGAAAAACATATATACTTCCGTAAACCCACTGTATGTCTGTGTGGTCACATATTCCGTCACCTCTTTTGTGCATGTGGGTCACTTCAGGGTCGCATTCAGTTCAGACTCAAAACTGCTAGAAGTTGCATTTAATGTGGAATATGAACCAGCGCACAAAATCGCATTTTACCAAAAAATCCCATTTGTGCATTAAGACCTGTTGTCTGAACGTAGCCTAAGTTACATGTATATTTTCATGACGCTGTTTTAACCCTTTAAACCAGGGGTGTCAAACTCATTTTAGTTCTGGGGCCACATTCAGCTAAATTTGATCTGCAGTGGGCCGAACCACTAAAATAATAACATAATAATATATAAATAATGTCAACTGCAAACTTTTCTCTATGTTTTAGAGTAAAAAAAAAAAAAAAAGGAAATTTACATTATGAAAAAGTTTACATCTACAAACTATCCTTTCAAAAGATGTGAAGAACATGAACAAACTGAAAAAATAAGTGTAATTCTAACAATATTCTGCCTCAGTTTATCATTTACACATGTACATTATAACTTACAGATCACAGTGGATCTACAAATACACAAAACATTTAGTAACAGGTGGAATATTGTTAAAATTGTACTTACTTCTCTTAAGACATTTCAGGTTGTTCATATTTGTTCAGGTTATTCACATTTCTTTTGCAAAATTTTACTTTTTTTTGGTGTAAATACATGAAAATATTTACATTTATAAAGAGAAACATTTGGAGTTGTCATTATTTATAGGTTATTATGATAGTATTTTACTGGTCCTGCCCACTTGAGATTCAGTTAGTCTGAATGTGGAACCTGAACTAAAAGGATTGTTAATATCTTAGTGTAATTTTTGCATTTCACAAATTCGTCCCAAGGGCCAGACTGGACCCTTTGGCGGGCCGGATTTGGTCCCCAGGCCGCATGTTTGACACCTGTGCTTTAAACCATGTTTCAAAGAATTGTGGTCTGTTTCAGGTTCATTAAAGCTGCAGTGAGTATGTGTTTGTATTCCTTTAATTCAGTGGTTTTGTTTTACTGTGTGTTTTAGGGTCAAAACAGGTGGAAGAACAGAAAAAAACAAAGAGAGGAACTG